>NW_024039297.1:0-547500 GCF_016077235.1 Cyprinodon tularosa | reverse complement strand
ATGGATCATATAGTTTAGTCTGCAGACTAACATTAGTCTGGCTATCTCAGACTGACTGGAAGACATTGACTGAGTTAGACACTGACATTGGGTCTAACGTTAGAAAATAGAAAGTAATTCACTGTGAAATGTAGTAATTCTTCATTAGGTGGATGATGCTCTAGTTTTTGGAGTATTTGTTGTTTTTCTCATTTGAAAAAGTTGTGCTGAAATATATTAAATGTTATATTGAGGGGAAAACATAAAGGCTAATTCACAGACAGAGTATACGGTATCATGCATTATGCACAATTTGCAAACAGGAAAATACTACAGCATTAAAAGACATGTACTTGTTATTCAGCCTTGATGTAAAATTTTTAAATGATATGTAATATATTATAACAACAATAATACATGTATATTACATGTACATCATCAATTTAGCACTTTTGGCACTTCAACATTGTTATACTGAATTAACACATTAATTTTATTGTGATGGATTGTATAATATGTTATATTACCTGATTTATAGACATTGACTTCATAATGACTCTACGGAAGAGGATTAGGGCCACTGGAAAAAAAAAAGTTAACTGATTTTTACATTTTTTTTCTGTTTAAAATCAGAATTCTGACTTTAATCTCAGAATTCTGACTGGATTCTGACAATAAAAAAGTCAGAATTCTGAGAAAAAAAATCAGAATTCTGAGATTAAAGTCAGAATTCTGACTTTAATTCCCACGTTAAACTGAAATAAAATTTAAAAATCAGTTTACTTTTTTTTTTTTTCAGTGGCCCTAATCCTCTTCCGTATGACTCTGTAATGTGATGGGCCTATTTTTTATTCTAAGTTAAAGTTAATCTACTGATGCTATGAAACAGTGTGTCAAAATGATGATTTATCTTTATTTTAAAAGTCTTCAGTCCCCCTGAAAATGAGAACATCATCGTTGTTCGATGCTAAGGAGTACCAATATGGCGGCTGGTGGCTTCACTTCAACCAAGTACTAGCAACAGGCAATCAGTAATCCAGGGAATAAATAGAGATCAGTGGTTTGCAGGTGTAACACTGCCCCCTGCTGGTCACACAGGTGGAATTACTCAAAACAAAGAGGTTAAAATGAAGGATGGGCTTTTCTGAAGAAAGAACAACTTTAACAGGATGCAGACCCAGTGGGACCGTCAAATGACTCAAATCTAAACTGAGTAATGAGGTTTAGAACCTCTAGGATCTGCTGAGACCATCTTAAGCCGTTTTCCCTCTAGAGGTGGACCCTTTGCCTGTTTCTATTTCCATGTTTTCTAAACTAAAACCAGGCTTTGTTGGGCTGCTGGATAAAACCTGGAACTAAACGCTATTTCTGACATTTTGAATTGAAAAATCTTCATGGATGGAAGAGAAACGTCTTCAAACCTGGAAACAAAGTCCAGAGGATTGATTTTATTTTCTCTCCAGGCTCACCTTAGCAAACAGCTGTCCCGGAGCGTCCACCTGTCCGTCCAGCCTCCTTGTCCAGTCTGCAAACAAACCCACACATTCAGCCTTCGTCCATCCTCCCCTCGTTGCCCCGCATTAAGCCCCGCCCACCTGATCTCTTAAAGCGGTGTCCGATGGAGCGCGACCAGCCGATGCTGTGGATCAGCGGGCTGTACATGTGGCACCAGAAGTCGTCCGTCCCGTCGTCACATTCCTCGTAGACGAGCCGCAGCCGACCGCCGATCACCTGCAACGAAACACGGCTGTCAGCGACACAGAGACGCCGGGACCGTCGATCAAACTGACGCTCACCTGTTCAACCAGCGCCACGCGGGTCCGGCACAAGTGGGTCTTATCCACCACCTCCACCCTCATCCGCTTCTTAAAGGGAAACTGCATGCTCTCCTGCACCTGGAGCGCGACGAAGAGGAGGGAGAAGAGGAGGGGTCAGGCAGGAAAACCAGCAGGAACCCGGATCACAGGGTTCTTCTGGTTCCGTCTGGATTAGACCGGCCGCTTACCTTGGATGAGAAGTCCGGCGGCAGAGTTTTGGACCCGGTCAGCCTCTTGATCAAAAAGTTCTTCCAGTTGGTGAACCTGTGCAGGATGGCTGAGAACAGAGAGCGGCGCTCCATTAGCCGACCCGGGAACGGAGCCGCTAGAACCGCTCTGAGGTTACTCACTCTGAGGTGGAACCAGAGGTTTCCCTCCGGCGGCGCACCAGCCCACCGGGTGGATGTCCGGAACACACAGGTTCAGCCAGAAGTCCCTGGTGGCGTCGCCATCGAAGCCCTCGTAACGCAGCAGAGCCTTAAAGCCTTCCGGAGGAACCAGAACCGGGTCAGGTCAAACCAGAACCCCCCCCCAGACGTTACGGAGGTCCAAACCCGTCTCCGTTCTTACCAGCCAGCTTGATGATGCTGGCGATCCAGTAGACCTTCATAGGCAGACCGCTGTCGGTGTTGGGAACCTCCACCCGGACCCCTTCGCTGACGCTGCTCCACGACCGGCCCATCGGAACCTGGAGAGGAGGAAGACCAGAGTCGGACTGGGAAAATCCCAGTGCTCAGTGGTTTGAGCTGGGATCCTTAAAACTGCACCGAAAGACACAAAACCTGAACTTTACCTTCAGGATGGATCCAAACCTTGAAGTCTTTGCAAGGTTAGGATTGTTTTTATTTTTATAATTTTTATTTTTTTTCCCACCATTTTTTTGCCCTCCCGGTTTTTACCAGGGTTCCAGGGTACTCCTTTTGGGACCTCCTAATTTTTTTTTTTCTTTTTCCATCTTTTTTTTTTCCATTTTTTCCCAAACCCATCTTTTTCCCTGTCCCCCCAACCCTTTTCGCCCCGGCCCTTTACACTTGTAAAAAACCCACCCTCCTTTTTCATCTTTTTTTCGCCCCTTATTATTTTGTTCATTTATATCATGCAGGTTCCTTTGGATTGGGGGGTTATAACCACCCCCCCATTGGTCATCCATTCCGGGTCCGTAAAAAATCTTCCTCCATCAACCCATAATGCCCTTTTTTCAGGGAATCCTTTTAAAAGGGGTAAAAAATTTGTGTTCCAACCAAATCCAATTCCCCAAACCCAAAAAGGAAACAAAAAAATCATGGGCCCCCCCCCAAAAAAAATCCGGGGTTTTTAAGGGGCAAAAATAATCAACGGGGGCCCCGGGGCGGGGGCCCCACAGGGGCCCCCCTGGGGGAGACGGAACCCGGAAAATCCGCACCCCCAGAGAGGTTTGCCTAGGAACCAAATATGAAACCCCACCCCCAGGGGGCCCCTGGGAGGACCCCACGGGAAAAAACATTTTTTTGGCGCCTGGTTGGCAACTTTTTTCCCCCCAAAGGAGAAGGGAGGATGGATGTTTGATGGGGGATGGAGGATGGATGGAGGATGGAATGGATGGATGGAGGGATGGAGGGATGGAGGGCATGGATGGATGGATGTTTGGAGGGAGGGAGGGGAAAGGATGGATAAATGGATGGGGGGAGGAGGGGAAGGATGGAGGGATGATGGAGGGAAGGGGATGGGATGATGGAGGGGATGGATGGATGGATGGGAAAAGGGAGGGGATAGGATAAAGGATGGATGATGGATGGATATGGATGGGATTAGGGGGAAATGGATGATGGAAAAGGGGGATGGAGGGAATGGATTGGATATGGAGTGGATGGTTATGGAGGGGGAGGGAGGGGATGGATGGAGATGGATGGAATGGATGGATGAGATGATGGATGGATGATGGTGGGATGGATGATGGATGGATGGGTGGAGGGATGGATGGATATGGATGGTATGGGATGGATGGTTATAGGATGGAGGGATGGAGATGGATGGATGGATGGTTGGGGGATGAAATGGATGGATGAGGGAGGATGATGGATGGATGATGGATGGTTGGGTTTGGATGGATGAGGGATGGATGGAGGATGGATGATGGAGGGATGGATAGGGATGGATGATGGAGGGATGGAGGGAGGATGGGGGGAAGGATGGAGGTTTGATGGATGGATGGATGGGGGAAGTGGGGAGGGATGGATGGGGATGATGGAAAGGTGATGGAGGGAGGGATGATGGATGGAGGGGAAGGGGATGATGGATGGATAGGGGAAGGGGGAAATGGATGGGGAAAGGTGGAGGTGTGGATTTAATTATTGGAAAAGGATAGGGGGGAGGAATGGTGATGGAAGGGGAGGAAAGATGATGGATGGATGGAATGGAATTTTGGATAGGGAGGAGGATTTGGAAGGGAGGGAGGTGAAGGATGAAATTGAGGTGGGGATGGAGAGGAAGGGATATGGTTGGGGGGAGAGGATGGTAGGGAGGAAATGATAGGGATGTTTTGGGGAAATGATGGTGGAGGATGTTTGGTTTTATGGAGATATAGGGATGGAAGGATATGATAGGGTAGGAGGGGATGGAAGATGGAGATGGATGGATGGATGTGGGGAGGATGAGGGATAATTTAAGGGTTTGGATTGAGGGAAGGGATATATAAATAGGGTATTTGGATGGGAATGGTGGTTTAGTTTTTTAAATAGGGAATAGAGATGGATGGATAGGGTATAGGTAAGGAGGGAATTTTTTAATGGATTTTATATTTTGGGGGATAGTAAATGGTTTTTTATATTTTTTATGGAGAGGATATGGATATGGGATATTTTTTTAGGGGAAATATATGTTTTATTTTAATAATTTTATGAAAAAATATATAGGATGGATTATAATTTTTATAGATTTTATGGTTTTAATTTTAATTTAAATTTTATGTAGGGATTTTAATTATTTTTAATGGTTTTAAATTTTTTATATATAATTTTTTATATTTTTAATTTTTATATATATTTTTTGGGGAATTTTTTATTTTTGTTTTAAAGGGATTTTTGGATGGTTTTAATTATAAATTGGGATATTTTGAGGAGGGGATTTTTAATATAGTTTGATTATTTTTATTTTTTAATATAATGATATATAATATATATAATTTTTATAATTTATATATATTTTTAATATATGGTGGGATTTTTATATATGATATAAATATATTTTGGGATATATATAAATTTTTAATTTTGGTTTTATATATATTTTTATTTTTAATATATGTTTTAATATTTTGAATATATATATATAAAATAAAATATAATATATATTAATTTTATATATTTTTAATAATATATATATATATTTTATATATATAATCATAGGGGTATTTGGATATTATATATATAAATGATATTTTATGATTATATAGGGATAATATATTATATAATGGATTTTATATTATTTTATTTTTGGGGGGTTTATATATAATTTTATTATTATATATAGGGATAATATTTTAATATTTTTAATTTTATGGATATATAATTTATAGATATGGATTTTTATTTTTAATATATATTTTTAAATATGGGGATATATTTTTAAATATAATTTTATGGATAATGATATTTTATATTTTTAATGGATATAAAAAATAATTTTTAAATTTATTTTTTTATTTTTGGGATTATAGGTTGGGATTTTTGGGGGATTTTAATTATTACACAGTACAAGGAAAAAGTTTAAAAACCTCATTTTTTTTTTTCATGATTTTTAAAATTTAATTCCAAACACAAAACTATGAAAAAACCAATTAAACAACAAAAAAACGTAAAAAGACGGAAAAAAAAAAATTTTGATATTCCGGTTTTTGAAATGCCTCCTTTAGCTTTGACCTGCTTCAACTCAATGGAAGCACTGCCCGGGCGCCCCCCACGCCCGCCCGGAAACGCCCCCCATAAAACACTTCCAGGGCACTGCAGGACCAAAACCCCTCAGACGTTTAATGACAGAAGTCGCTAAGCCCACCAGCCAACAGGATTTCCCACCGCTCTTTCTGGCGCCGCCCTGCTGGATGGACTGGTGCTGTGCGTAGGCAGCCAGCTTGGTCACCAGGGGCTGCTTCTGCAGGACCTTGGCCTTCTTAGTGGGCGGCTTCCCCTTTAAGACAGACAGGATCTTCTCAGTGAGATCCGCCCACCGTAGGCGGGACCTGATGGGACGGGGGGCCTTACCTGCAGCCTGGCTAGGATGCTGGCCTTCTTGGAGTTGGAGGAGAAGCTCCTGGAGCAGGAGACGCTGCAGAAACGTTTGGTCTTGCTGTAGAAGGCGTCCCTGACCCCGATCATCCCGCACATCTCACAGGTGGCTGAGGACCAGGCAGAGAGACAAAAGGCGTCAGCTTCTCCTGCTGGATAAATGAATCTGGTTTGACTGGGAAGGAGTCCGTCAGACTGACCCATGCCCGCCTTGCCGTCCGGGTAGGTGTACACCTGTCCGTTGGTCTTGATGAGCATCAGGGAGGAGGAGGAGGAGCTGAGCTGATTCCCAACTCCAAAGTCTTCGTCCTCGCTGTCCTCCGGGCTGGACGCCCCGCTCCCCCCGCTGGAGTCAGAGCTGCAGCTGCTCCGGTCCTCCTCCAGACTGTCCAGCATCCCAAAGGAATCCTGCCTCTTCCTGGACGGACGCTCCATCTGAGGATGGACCAGATTCAGAGACTCACACATCAGCAGAAGCTGAGTGAAGGCGCTTCTCTGCTGGAGCGCAGCTGAAAGGACTGAGCGCTCATAGCCAGGTATGATGGCGAGCTGAGAAGCTGATTCAGGCCCAGCTGTGGTGGAGCGGGGAAGCGTCTAAAAGCTGCAGAAATGTGGCTCTAAGGGACTCTAATCTACAGTTTGACATTCAAATTATAAAAAAAGTTAAAAAACAATCCACTGAACTTTGTTTCCAGGTTTGAAGACGTTTCTCTTCCATCCAGGAAGATTTTTCAGTTCAAAATGTCAGAAATAGCGTTTAGTTCCAGGTTTTATCCAGCAGCCCAACAAAGCCTGGTTTCTGCTTGAAACGGATGAACGATCTTTATATTGTTAAAACCAAACAACCTCTCCACAGACGCATGGCCCAACAATGAAGAGCGCCCTCCTCTGGACAAGACTCTGCAGTACATCTACACCTGATGGACAAAGGACATTCTTTGGAGGACCAGAATGTCCACATTTTGGACAAAGAGGAGAGGTAGTTTGAGAGGGGTGTGAAGGAAGCCATCTATGTAAAGAAAGAAAAAGCAATTATAAACGGGGGGGGGGGGGGGGGGGGGGGTGTTTGGCCCAAGACTGATTTATACTCAGAAACCAGGTCGTCTGCGTGCGTCGCCGTTAACGCAGATATGGCCCCACTTCCACAGACACTCTGCTGCACCTCTCCACAATTGTAGGTAAGCACAGACAAGAGGCCTCTGATTGGTCAAATCTACATCCGCTCACAATATGCGTATTTCCTGTTTGGTTCCTGACCGGCTTGTTTTCTTTGTCTGACCGCCATTTTGGAAAACAACTGGAGAAGATGGACCAGCTAGAAGAGCGAGGTGCGCGAGAACGCTGGGAGCCTTTTCCACCTGGATCCCCGCTCTTTTTGGCCCTCATGTCCTTCCGTTGTCTCACAAACTTGCCCCCACTTCCTCACCTCCTCAGGCGTATCTAGACCCACAGCGTTCCAGATTGGCACTCTGGCGTTGTGGCGTGGAATAACATAGCACAGACCACGCTTCAATGTTGGGCAGGAATCAAAAATACTGCATTACAGGGGAACCGAAGACCTTGTCTATTCAGCCAGGCCAACAATTCCCTCTAACGACCCCCCTTTCAGAGACATAGACAGGTATGGGGCATTGCAGGCTAACAAAGAAGCCAAACGACCCCCATTCCAAAGGGGGGGACCCGTTCATCCGTTTCTATTTGCATGTTTTCTAAACTAAAACCAGGCTTTGTTAGGCTGCTGGATAAAACCTGGAACTAAACGCTATTTCTGACATTTCGAATTAAAAAAGTTTCCTGGATGGAAGAGAAACTTCTTCAAACTTGGAAACAAAATCCAGAGGATTGATTTTTTTTTCTCACACTGTGTCAATAATAAAAAAGTTCAGATGAAATCACAACCCTAAAAGAGACATCTATAAATCTGGATCAATCTGATGAGCTGCCTGTATTCATGAATGAATAGTAAGCTCTCAGGGTCATCACAAAAATAATGTGTCCCTAATATAGTTAGAGTGAAATCTTATAGGAATATATTTTCACAATCCAAAACCTATTTTCTTTCATTTTTACATAGATACTGCTATATTTTGCTGCTTTAAGCTGTTATTATTTTAAGACAATGATTTTTAATGTAAGGATTTAACGTTATTGTAAATTTTTTGCGTTTCGATAGTTTTCTTTTGTACAAATTTTACAATAAAAGTTACATTAAAAATGTAATTATACTCTTCAGCGCATCTTCATTGGCTTCCTGATAAATCCAGAATAGGCAGACACCCTGTCTACTTTTAAGGCTAGGCTCTAGTTAGAGTGGCTCAGGTTATCCTGAGCTATCTCTATAGTTCTGCTGCTATAGGCTTAGACTGCTGGAGGACATAGGGACCCCTTTTTATCATTCTGCTTCATTGAGCCTGGTTCTGCTGGAGGTTTCTTCCTGTTCAAAGGGAGTTTTTCCTCTCCACTGTCGCTACAAGCATGCTTAGTGTGAGGAATTGCTGAAGAGTCAATGAGTCGATGCAATCAGCTGGTTTTCCATAGATAGAAAACTTTGAATCAATCTGACTGGATGATCTGGTGAACTGGAAAGTGACCTGAGATGACATGATGTGAATTGGAGCTATAGAAATAAACTGAATAGAATCTTTCTAGCAGTGCATATCTAATTGGGCGCCCTAACTATCAGGTTTAGGTGAACTAAAAGCCTGAATGTTGGTTTTTAAGGTCATCAGAAAACTGAAGCTGATTAAAACAGATGAGCTGCTGCTGCAATGCTCTGCAGGGAACCAGACTCCCTCCAGCAGTCCTGCAATTCCAGCTTCCTGCCAGTTCCGCCTCCAGCTCCCAGGTTCTGAAGGGAGAACATCAGCTCGGTTCCGCTCGTGAACACTCATTGCTTCATTCGGCGTGCACGCGCCCCCCCTGTGATCGCATTGTTTGACAGGATTCAGTCCCTCAGTGTCGGCTATCGATCGCTCTGCCTCTGCTCTGCGGAGCTGCCGCTCGAACAAACAAAACAAGGCGGGAACAACACGTGTGCCTCCGGGCACAGGAGCCAGGGACTCACCGGGTCTCTGGGAGTCTCCATGGGGCCGGATCCCGCGCAGGAAGCCGCTCTCCGGCTCGCCTCAGCCCGCAGGAAGGCAGGCTAAAACCCAGCGGCAGACATAACAACACAATAAGCAGAATGCTGGCCGCTGATTGGCTGCTGCGCCCGCTTCGTGTGTGGAGTTCAAATGAGAAGGTGATGCTTAGAGCTCCACCTGCTGGACAGAGGCTGAACCTCAACAACACAAATCTGGTATAAGAAAAGAGTCTCTGCTCCTGGAGGATATTCATTCATGATGTTTTATTTATTATAAAAAATGACAACATTTATGCTTAGTAAACAGTTTCATATTCTGGCATTTTAAAAACTAAATATATAATTTTTTATAAACAATAGCACAATGTTATTACAGGAAAAATGGCACATTCAGGTTAAACCTTTTAGTAATTCTGCAGATTTTGGTGAAGAGTTATTCCAAAAAAGTTCAAAATTAATCCTCTGGACTTTGTTTCCAAGTTTGAAGACGTTTCTCTTCCATCCAGGAAGATTTTTCAATTCCAAATGTCAGAAATAGCGTTTAGTTCCAGGTTTTATCCAGCAGCCCAACAAAGCCTGGTTTTAGTTTAGAAAACATGCAAATAGAAACGGATGAACGGGTCCCCCCCTTTGGAATGGGGGTCGTTTGGCTTCTTTGTTAGCCTGCAATGCCCCATACCTGTCTATGTCTCTGAAAGGGGGGTCGTTAGAGGGAATAGTTGGCCTGGCTGAATAGGGGAGGTGCTCTGTTCCCCTGTAATGGGTTGGGGTTGCGATGATAGAAGAAAGGGATCAGTTTAATTGCTGCATTGAACTGATCCCTATTAAGGAAGGAGGAGGGAGGAGTTACTATATTTGGGCAAAAATGGCCGCTCCCAGACTCAGTGATCGAGATGAAGATAATTGTTTTTATTTTTTTACTGATTAACTTTAAATTCATTAAATCACAGCGAACCTATTAGTTTTAAATATAAATAATGATCCGTTGATTATTCCTCTCTGAAACCCCTGATTATGGCTGAAATCATGATGGACTCAGACCTGAACCTTAAGAGGCTCAGAAAGGAAGTTACTAAGTCAGCCTTTGATCACCTGAAGAACATTTCCAGGATTAAAGGACTAATATCCAGCAGGATCTAGAAAAACTCATTCATGCATTTATCTTTAGCAGAATTAATCACTGCAACAGTGTCTGCATAGGTTTGCCTAAAAAGTCCATCAGAACCAGAAGCTGCTGCCTGCATCCTCACTAGAACTATAGAAAGTAGATCACATCAGCCCGGTCCTGAAATCCTTCCTCTGGCTCCCTGTAGCTCAGAGAATAGACTCTAAAATCCTTCTGTTAGTCTAGAAATCACTGAATAGATCAGCACCTCAATCCATAACAGATCTGTTGTCAGTGGATCTACCTCCCAGACCACTCAGGTCTTCTAGTTCCAGCCTCCTCTGTCCATCCACAACTAGAGCCAAAGATGGAGAAGCAGCATCTATGCTCCATGGATCTGGAACAAACTCCCAGCAGACTGGAAAAATCTTTGAAGTTAGAGTTAAAACATGTTAGAGCTGCATTTGACTGATGGAGTTTATCTGTTTAAGGGGAATGGTGTTTTTTTTCCATTGGCCCCTTGATTTTCCATTATTCCATCATGTTCTACTCACCCATATGAGTTTAGTGTCATTTGGAGCCGTTCTGAAGATATTCCGTTAGGTTATATCCAGTAACGTCTTCCTATGGGCAACGACTTGAAGGCACAAACTAAACTGTTCATCATTTATTCTTTATGGAACGCCAGCATTCAGAACATGGAGGCCAATCACTGTCCCCCAGACATCCGCCGTTAGATTTTTATATTTATATCTTTTAAAAACAAAGCGGCGTGGGACGGCGTGTACATCTCGGCACAGTCTCAGTTAGTAACTCAGTTACTTTTTGGGAGAAGTAACTAGTAACTGTAACTAATTACTTTTCAAAGTAACGGGCCCAACACTGGATGTCAGTAATAATAATTGAACTTTATTAATCTCACATTGGGGAAATTTCCCCCTGCATTTAACCCCTCTCCTTGGGGAGCAGTGGGCTGCCATCGTGCAGCGCCCAGAGAGCAATCTGGGGTTGCTCAGAGACCCCGAGTAGCAGTCTGTGGGAGTTGGTTTTGAACTCACAACCTCAGGATTCCAAACTCTAAACCAGGGGTCACCAACCATTTCAAGGCTGAGGGCTACTTCATGGCTACCAAAACTGACCTATGAACAAGAGGGGCCAGCGTTCAACTTAACTTCATCCAAATTAAACACATTTCTATTGTTAACTTTTAATTTCTAATTTTCCTTTAAACATTATGATTCCAATATCTCTATAAATGCTAAAATGCCCTATATGATTACTATGATGAAATGCTCTATAAATGATTAAAAAGAAGAGTCACAGAATAAAATAAAATTTCAAACTTAGCCCACTGCTGAGTTGCTGTTTTCAGAAGGCGTTGAGGGCCCCTTGGTGCCCGTGGGCACCGCGTTGGCCACCCCTGCTCTAAACCCACACCATTAGGCCGCCACTCCCCCTGTAGAATAATGATTAACCAGGGTAAAACACACATAGAATGAATGAATGAATGAATGAATGAATGACAGATTAAAGATGGAAGCCTAGTGAGGCCATTACAGCTTACCAAAATGTATTTTAAATAGTTTGACCAGCAGAGGGCGCTCTCTGCAAATGAAGCCTCCCAATAAAATGCTTATGAAATTTGACCTTGACTACTTTCTAAAGTATCATAATTAGATTCTAGAAATATGGAATTTAATTTCTCACTTATTTATTACTTTTATACAACTGAAGTGAAATCTAATTTTTATTTAGCTCATGAGGGTCCAGCACCACTCAACTATTTCCTTTAGGAGGCAGAGCTTGCTTCTTACAGGCTCATGGAGTGCAGTAAAAATGAGGCCCTCTGTGCATCTTTTCAGTGATTAGCAAAATCCCCCCCTGGCTGCTTATGTATGAAACTCTGATCATTAATGATAGTGGCAGAACTTTATGACCACCAACGTTCAAAGCTTAGATGCACCAACCCACACATGCGAGCTATGGAATCATGAGGTACGGAAGATCAGTAGAATTACAACTTTTTGAGTCATTATTCGATTCATTTAGAGAGGGATCAAAATAAAGTTAGAAAGATTTGCTGATGCTTTTTTTTTCTTTGCATTTAATGTTTATTTTGACTAGGAAGAAATGCATTTCAGACATCTGAAATATATATTCGGTCAAGCTAATAAATGCCAAAAGGACCACTTACTATTTGTAAAGATTTCTAGGTATTTGAACGTTTATTCTTACCATTGCAATTATATTTTTGGCAGACTAAAATGTAATTTTTGTTGGCAAAAATGTAATTTAGGATATCTATATGTACATTTCTGGCTAGTAGGACTGTAGTTTTGACTAGGAAGAGTCTTATTTTAGAGATCAACAAATGGAACAATAGAGAGGACAACGCTTCTAATAAATGTCATAATGGCCTGCCATAGACAGGCGGAACAGTGAGTGCAAGTATTTCAGAAAGTGAAAGAAAAGAAAAGCTGAAGTGAAGCAAACTGGATCAGGATGAGAAGCACAGAATAAACAAGTCAAACCGGTGTTGACAAAACTGACAACTATTTAGGTAAGTGGTAGGACTTTCACTAAACAAAGGCTGAACACAAGTGGACTGCCTCGGATAATTAGTGGCAAACAAGAAAGACAGCAGATGAACAAAACCGCAAGAGAATTAGAGCAAAACCGCAGGAAAGATCTGAAATAAGTTACAGCAGGAAGATAAATGAAGATGAGAGAAAAAAGACTAAAGAAGACGTTAGAGAGCTCATCTGGAGACGCAGAAAAAGTGTTAAAGCCACATATGGCAACACTGGATCTAAGTATATTAGCCAAATATAAGAAAGGAATGTTCTAGAAGAATTGAACGTAAACAGCATTAACAGATTTACTCCATCCATCCATCCATAAGCCATCCATCCATCCATCATCCATCCATCCATCCATCCATAAGCCATCCATCCATCCATCCATTATCCATCCATCCATCCATCCATCCATCCATCCATCCATCCATCCATAAGCCATCCATCCATCCATCCATCCATCCATCCACCCATCCATCCATCCATCCATCCATCCATCCATCCATCCATCCATCCATCCATCCATAAGCCATCCATCCATCCATCCATCCATCCATCCACCCATCCATCCATCCATCCATCCATCCATCCATAAGCCATCCATCCATCCATCCATCCATCCTTCCATCCATCCATCCATCCATCCATCCATAAGCCATCCATCCATCCATCCATCCATCCATCCACCCATCCATCCATCCATCCATCCATAAGCCATCCATCCATCCATCCATCCATCCTTCCATCCATCCATCCATCCATCCATAAGCCAGCCATCCATCCATCCATCCATCCATCCATCCATCCATCCATCCATCCACCCATCCTTCCATCCATCCATCCATCCATCCATCCATCCATCCATCCATCCATCCATCCATCTCTTCATTCATCTTCCATCCATCCATCCATCCATCCATCCATCCATCCATCCATCCATCCATCCATCCATAAGCCATCCATCCATCCATCCATCCATCCATCCATCCACCCATCCATCCATCCATCCATCCATCCATCCATCCATCCATCCATGAGCCATCCATCCATCCATCCTTCCATCCATCCATCCATCCATAAGCCATCCATCCATCCATCCATCCATCCATCCATCCATCCACCCATCCATCCATCCATCCATCCATAAGCCATCCATCCATCCATCCATCCTTCCATCCATCCATCCATCCATCCATAAGCCATCCATCCATCCATCCATCCATCCATCCTTCCATCCATCCATCCATCCATCCATAAGCCATCCATCCATCCATCCATCCATCCATCCACCCATCCTTCCATCCATCCATCCATCCATCCATCCATCCATCCATCCATCCATCCATCCATCCATCCATCTCTTCATTCATCTTCCATCCATCCATCCATCCATCCATCCATCCATCCAGAGGGTGTGACTTACCGACTGTCAATCATAGCAGCAGCCTTTCTTCACTAACCTTCCAAACCGGTTCTTTGTCACCATGTAGGATCTTTTAATCACACAATGATGACTCATGTGATGCTTCAACAGTTTTGTTCTGCATGATTTGATTTAAATCCTCTTTTGAAAACGGAATAAAGCAAATAGCCAGAGGCACATTTTTAACATTTCAAAATAAATGTTTGTAGAAAAACAAATAGATGTATCCAAATAGAAGCTGAGGTGGAGACTGAGATAGATCTGGAGGCTAGAGGTGAGTGGATCTGTCCTAATGTTAATAATGTGTTGGTATTAAACCATTTCTCTCCTGCTTTCACTGACTGCAGCTGATTCACCAAAGTCTGTATGGCAGCACATTCCCTCTCGTTTCTCTCTTGCATCATCACCTAGCTTAGTGGCGCCATCCAACCAACCAAAGTGTTTTCTGATGTGCCAGTTTTTCTTTTATTGTCTTAAGATTTTGTTTAAAGGTGTTTTGAAATTATTTTATTTTTTTCCAATTATAATAATGAAGTAAAAATAACAAAAACATCAACAATTTTATGATACATTCAGCTTCAATAAAATATACGCATAAATATCAATAACAGCAGTACTGACCCTGCATTTACCTTGTATCCGATCCAAACCAATATTCTCAGTATCGCCCACATGCATTCATGGTGAGCCTAAAGTTACGCAGAGAGAACAACAGCAGCCTTCGGTTCTGTAACTGCTCTTCTAAATAGATCTGGTTCTGAAAACTAAAGCCGGGCGTATACTGGGCAATTTTTTAGGGAGACTTTCCAGTAATGCGAGAATTTTTCGATATAGCTTTAGTCGCTATATTTAGCCACTTTTCACACCCTTCTAGCACTTTGATTTCTAAAAAGCTCCTAGCGCCAAATCTAGAGACTTTTTTCTGCTACTGGAGACTTTGGAGACAACATCTAAAAGCAGCGAACTCTGCTCTCCAGAGCAAGTAGATTGGTAACCCCGCCTCCTGCTCTCCTCTATCTTGTCTGCTGTCATGATTCATGCAGCTATTATTTCATCCAAATGAAAAATGGAGAACAGATAAGCAGATCATGGCTTGTCTACAGTGAAAAGAAGGACTGGGTTATTTACTTTGGCCTTTTTGGAAACACAGGAAGGAGCAATCAGCTAAGTGAGCTTAGTGCTTGGAAAAAATCTTTCATTCCTTTAGAGACAGCATGAAAAGTCAGCTGAGTACAAAACATAGAGAGGAAAACAAGAAGAAAAGGGACAAGAAGAGAGGGACACAACCTAGAACAGATAATGGATGTCTTTTCTATTAACATTTCTCTATGTTGGCTTCTCCATTCAGACGGGCCCCCTGCCTGTCTTTGCCTAGGGCCCCACATTTCCTAAATTCACCCCTGCTTGGAGGTCAAGTTAAAATACGGTATTTTACTGAATCACATGACTGTAACTAAATAATCCCTGTTCAGATTTTTTTAAATGTTTTGTGTAATTACTGCATGTGATTTATTTATTTTCTTTCTATCTCATTATTTAAAAGAGCAGGATTTGCATATAACTTGTTTGTTGTGTAACTTTACTTTTATCATTTTATAAGACATTTTGATGACAAATAGCCCCATAGATCAGTCGCTGAGGATCTTTCTGGGAGGATTTAAAATCTGTTGACATTTCAACAATCTGTATTTCCCAGCAGGTTTAAACTGAAAACCAAAACAAACGTTTTAAGATGAAAACTTCTGATAGCTGCTTTAACCAAAGGTCACAAAGTGAATTATGTCCTCCAGTCTCAGACAGTTTCACTATCAGTAAAAACAATCATTTAATTACGTTGATCATTAACACAGAAAAAATGCACGATTGTTGGCTTCAATTCCTGACTTTCAATCAAATTTCATTTCAGGAAAACTGAAAACGATGCTGCGCGTCTGAACATGCTTTATGACTTTTCACACGTTTATGTTCAGGGGCTGGACTCGCCAGTCAGGTCTAAAATCTGTGCCGTTATCGTACAAACAAACCGCATTTTAGATGTTTGTTTATTATAAAACAGACGTTTTTAGAGTGTGGGTGTCATCTGCTTTGGGAAAATATATTATTTTGTTTATTTTTCTTTCTAGATTAACATCCACATCCTCATTTTGGGAAGTTAAAGTAAATAACTTAGGAACTGTAAGCCCAAATTAAATGTTTAATACATTCAACTTTCACCCATTGGGTGTGAGACTCACGCTAAAAACCGACAGACATTAAAGGTACAGTGTGTAGCTTTTAGCGACATCTAGCGGTCAGACTGCAGACCGCAGCAACATGAACATCTCCCTCCCCACCGCTTCTCCCCCCCAACAGTACGGCGAGCGTTACGGGACAAAATGTCTTCCACGACGTCCGCATCACCTACCTTCTCAAGTGATGAGGTTTGTTTACATAGATAATTTTACAGAAAGTATTTCATTAGTCTGTGTAGGGTATAGATTTCATGTAGACTTAAGATAATAAATATACCTGTTATTTTTTCTACATCGTTGTGACATTTGGCTGTGAAGTTTGTTGGCTCTGCGCTGCCGTAGCGTAAAGATGTCTGCCTCCATGGCTGCGAGACCCGCTCCTATGTAATTTTAAATAACGAATTCTAAGGCAACGCAAATATAAAGGTTAAGAGGCTGAGCTCGTAGATGATGATAAATAACATAGTTATGTATAATATATTACATTTCTGTATATCCCTGTAATGCTGCGTTCACACCGGGGGCAGCTGGCGCGACAGAAGCAGCGAGTTTACATGCAAAGTCAACGGTTGACGCGCGTCAAGGCGCAGCAAAAGGTCCCGCGGCGCGTTTTGAGCTGCAGGCGCAGCGCGTCTGAGCAGCTGAAGCAGCGCGTCGGGCGCGTTTTGGCATCTGACGCGCCGCAAACGCGCTGCTGCTCGAGATGGAAAAATTGAATTTTTGCTGCTCGACGCGCCGCGTCAACCAATCAGAGAAGCTGATCTGGGAGCTGGCATAGAGAGAGACACAGCGCTGATGACACAGACCGCTCTGATTACTCCTCTTAAACAGTTTATTAACGCATAATTAACTTAAAATATATACATCTGCCGGCAGAATATGTTCGCTTTTATTATTCTGGTGCCTGCAGATCGGATTATTTAGATGAAAAACACCTACCAGCCGCCGCGGTAAACCGCGAGGAGGCGACCCGGCCAGAGGCTGCTGATGAAGGGATTCGTTCTGTCGGCGCACTGCTGGTATGTGGGGATCTGAGCGGCTCCGACAGAAATAATATTGGGAGACAGGATTGTAATCTGGATTAACTGACTGCACTGATGAAGTTTTCAGGTGTATTTTCTCACCTAAAAACATATTAAAACTACTTTATTCCCACTGATCACAGCAAATATAGCTGCAAGGCAGAGAAAGGATAGTGAAGCTCCGCTCAACGCGCGTCAGACACACTTTTGCACCGCGCAGCCAGAGCAGCAAAGTTGCTTCAGCCGCGCGTCAGAACTAACTGGTACAAGCAGCAAAAATGAAGCAGCAGACGCGATTTTGCTGCTTTTGCAGCGTCCGGTCTGAACGTAGCATAATTATTACACACTGTAGCTTTAAATCTCAACTCCATTCAATTTATTTATTTATAAAATGTCATGTGGATAAAAACTAAGTCTTTGTTTTTAACACAACCTTAGTGCTCACTCATAATGAGATGCCAGGTTTACGTCCAGTCCGTATTTTTGCACCAGCCCACCTGTTCGCTGTGCTGAGAGCAGCGGAGCTGATGGACCTGAGCCAGCAGTTATTACCAGGTTTTAATTTGATCTGGACTAAGATAATTCACTTTGTAAATTAATGAAGATTTTAAGCAGTCTAGCACTTAAGTAAATATGAATAAAATATTCAGCATTTAGCTTAAATTATCACTGTGGAGACTGAGTGTAGGATCACATTAAATGGTTTGTTTTCTCTATACCTGATGTTTTTTTACTCCTTGTTTGCTCCAGCTTATCCTCCTGATTTAGTCCCAGTTTTAGTGCATGTTTAGCTCACAAGTGAAATCATTATTGCTCCGTTTAGTTTAATAATCTCCCGTTGGATTTTAAGACTAATTAAACCAACAAACCCACAGGGTCCATAAAAAGAAAAAGAAGCGTTGTGTTTTATTTTCCAAAAGATCCGCCATCCAAGAAAAGACCAACAGCATCTAGAGAGGATGTGCAGAACAACTCAGTAATCCAGGATTAATAGATGAGAAACCAGAGGGATGTTCAATTCAATTCTATTCAGTGTATTTCTATAGCTCCAATTCACATCATGTCATCTCAGGTCACTTTCCAGTTCACCAGATCATCCAGTCAGATTGATTCAAAGTTTTCTATCTAAGGAAAACCAGCTGATTGCATCGACTCATTGACTCTTCAGCAATCCCTCACACTAAGCATGCTTGCAGCGACAGTGGAGAGGAAAAACTCCCTTTGAACAGGAAGAAACCTCCAGCAGAACCAGGCTCAGTGTGAGCGGCCATCTGCTGAGGCCCACTGGGGTTCATGTTCTTATTTTATTATTACTTATCTTATTCATTTATTCTTATTTTTGGTTCACTGAATATGTTTAAAAACTTAATTTCCATCACATCTACCTAAATCAAACATCCACAGAAATGCTGTCTCCTGTCATGGAGAGTTTTTATAGAATCTAAAGCCTCTTAGGTCTGAACTGTTTAGCTGTTTTGTCAATTGTAAAAAAAAAAACAACGAATAAGATAATATTTTTTTTTATCCTTAGCCTTTTACCAAACATTCATACACAGTGTAGTTTGCACAGGATTCGATATCAGTGGTTTCTGTATCAATGCCAGTAATCTAATACTAACTTATTAGTTCCTTATTGTTTATGTTACCTGTACTATATAGAATAATTAATGAAAAAAGTTGTGAAATACTTAGCTTAAAGTATATACCAGACTATAATGCTATAATAATGCACTATAACCACAATAACTCCTGTAACAATCACTGTGCACCTATATTATATATATATTTTTTATTGACTGTGCAATATTCTGTGCAATATATGTGATATAATAGTCATACCACTACCTCACTGTTGCTCCTCACCGACACTTTAATGTAAAAGTCAATCCATCTGTATATTAGCCATCCTGATTGTACACGTCACCTCAAATCTCTGTGTTACTCCCTTGTATTTTTTATTTATTTTTTATTTCTTATTTTTATTTTGTTTTTCATTGTGTGCAATACATGTAAACTTGCACCTTAATCCATATTTATCTTGATATACTGTATATATATTGTTTATTCTTAATGCACCTTTTCCTCTTTGTTTGCACCTTCTTCAGAGATGGCAAAAGTACTCACTTTCCGTACTTGAGTAAAAGTACAGATACTTGTGTTAAAAAATACTCTGGTAAAAGTGGAAGTACTGATTAAACTTCTTTACTCAAGTAAAAGTAACAAAGTACAGGCTTGTAAATTTACTTAAAATATCAAAGTAAAAGTAGAAACCACTTTTTTCATGCCGTTGCCTACATTTTAAATGGATGTCTGCCAATAGGACTAGATCTCCGTTGTGTTCATTTTCAATCATCTCGTCGTCCATGCTACTATGCTAACGCCACCGCCACCAAGCTGCAATGATTTGCCGCCAATGAATACCGCCGAATCTGTCGATTCATCTTGTAGTGGTGCGTCAAATGCAACGTAGATTCCCATCCAATTAGATTGAATTTGGTATTGATGACGTGAAAAATAATAACGGTAACTCCATTGAAATGATTCAAAACTAAAGTAACGAGCCAATTTTTAAAAATGTAAGGAGTAGAAAGTACAGATATTTGTGTAAAAATGTAAGGAGTAGAAGTAAAAAGTCGCCATAAAAATAAAAATATCAGAAAAATCTACTTGAGTACAGTAACAAAGTATTTGTACTTTGTTACTTCCCATCTCTGACCTTCTTTAATTACCATGCCAATATGTGACCAGTGAATTTCTCCGCTGTGAGACCAATAAAGCTCATCTAATCTAATCTAATATAAGATGCAAGTATTTTAGTAGGGTCCATACTTCTTTACATCAGTTCTCTTAAAATCACCAGAATATAGAAAATAATGGATATTGAAAGAAAATTTTTCCACATAACTACAGATCACTAATTGTTACTCAGTAACATTTGCTATGCTGTAAAAATTCAACATTTTACAACTTTGTTTCAGTTAAATCCTCTGAAAACCTCCAACCTACAGCTGCACCTGTCCTCAGTGAACCCTGACTGAAGCTGCATGTCCAAGTTCTTTCAAAATCTCCCTCCAAGGTTTGGTGAAAAGTTTCCAGCCCTGCAAACACCTGAATATATACGGTGAGTAAACCACAGCCTAAGCTGCATCAGTTCAAACATCACTCAACGTAGTTTTTTTATTCTCAAAAATAACAGGTCTGTTTTAAACAGCAGTAATAAAGACCTGCTTGCTTTTTGTTGCTGCTTCATCACGTTTACATCTGACACGCTGCTATATCTGTGTTAATTGGGCTTTGGTGCTCGCTGTGTCCATAAACTGAACTTGGCGGTTAATTTGTGGAGAATCTAAGCTTTCCAACGATGTCTAACATCTCATCTGTTTTGAGAGGCTAATATTGGCTTTAGTTGAATGATTTCTTTGTTTAGTATATTATGGAGTTTGGATTTTTTGTAATTAATTTAGCTTCATTAATTCGTGGCTGAAGGAGCGTCTATAAATAGGCTGGTTTTAACATCTGGAAGGAGCCTACCGCCCCTCTGCTCGCTCGTCCATCTCCACCACAGAGGAGGCGTCCTGAGAGGCGGCGCTCGTCTCCAGCAGCCGTAGGCCGCAGCTGTCATCTCTATCCTGCCTGCAGTATTTTCATCAGTCGTTGTTTGGTTGCTGTTTTCATTGTATTTGGCCTAATGTGACCGGTTGTCCTGTTTTTTATTCTCTTTTTTTAGTAGTTCTTTTTTTTTGCCATAGTCTAGTTGGGTCTTCGACGGCCCTTTATAGGGTTGGAATTTTTTTTTTTTTTTTGGACATGGGAAGCTGAGGATATTAAATTAGCTCTGTTTTTTTTCTCAACAGAACATCCCCACAGCTGAAAAAAAAATAAATAAAAAACAGTTCAATAAATTTGTACAAAATTATGGGATACTTTGGGACACCTTGAAAATCTTTTTAAATCACCTGAAAAACATGTGAGCGCCCGATGTTGTTAATTGGTCTTATTTTGTTGTAAGGTTAAGTTCTAAAAGCCCAACTGGGCCTCAGAATTAACTGTAAGCTTTTATCTTAAGCATATTTGTCTGATGTTGGATCAAAAAGGTTTAAAATAAAATAAAAATGATTCATTGTTATATGAGTGAGAACTTTGGCCTTCGTATCAGAACTTTATCTCAGAATTTTGAGCTCAGGGTTGACCAGAAACGATTCTCCAGGATTTTTTTTGTCCATTTATAGTAAAATCGTGTTTTATCTTCTAGGCAGACGCATGTCATCTGTGGCTCCTCTCACTCCTAAATAATTTAAACAAACTCCAATAATGCGACCTTAACCGGATCCTGCAGGTTTCAGATCAATATGAGAGAAATATCAGCTGTGCTGCTGCCATCAACACCTTTGTTTCTAGATGTTGGAGCTTGGCCTGTTTTCCAGTGTAGTCCTGTTTCTCTGACTGTGACTAACTGGATGTGCTCTCTTCATCCTCTGACATGGGAGCTGGCTCGGAGCTCGTCTGCCTGGCTGTGTGTTTCCTGGACGGGGCCGCCTGTGGAGCTGGTTGACAGTTGCCTTTTGTATCTATGCTTCTTTTTCTATGTCTGCTTCTGTCTCCTTGAACCCCAGTGGGCCTCAGCAGATGGCCGCTCACACTGAGCCTGGTTCTGCTGGAGGTTTCTTCCTGTTGAAAGGGAGTTTTTCCTCTCCACTGTCGCTACAAGCATGCTTAGTGTGAGGGATTGCTGAAGAGTCAATGAGTCAATGCAATCAGCTGGTTTTCCTTAGATAGAAAACTTTGAATCAATCTGACTGGATGATCTGGTGAACTGGAAAGTGACCTGAGATGACATGATGTGAATTGGAGCTATAGAAATAAACTGAATAGAATTTGCATGCAGTGTTTCTGCAAAGTTTCCTCAGTGCAAAGCTCCAGCTGCTTCATTCAGCATGGAGTTTGTTCTCCCTGTGAATTTTCTCTCTAGCCTCGGGGATCACATCAGCTTGTCCATACTAATGTCTCTGTGATGGACAGAGCCCCCCCTCCCCAAATCTCCCTGCAGGGTAGAGTAGATGCAGGATGATTGCTCAGACGACTAAACCCAGGAGAAAGTTTGATTGAGATAAAAATGTTGCCCTTCGGACGTCCATCATGTGTCAGCAGCGAAGCAGAAACAGGCGCCAGCACCGAGCGCTGAGCTGCGGTGCATCAAACAGAATGTCTCCAGGTGATCGTGCAGAGAGCAGCTGTTGCTCAACATGCGTCCCGCCCTGCCTGGGGTGTGACCCTGCGTGTTTGGACCTGACAACATGCCAAGGCAGAAGTTTCCCACAGACCTGCTGGAACAGAGCCCTGAACTCCGGAGCAGCCGCCGTAGACCTGACCACTCAGGTCCAGCTCTGCCTCCTGAGGAGGAGCATCCACTCAGCTCTGGGATAAATAAAGAAAGCAACAGGTGTGAAATAAATCCCACTGAATCTCTGATGACAGAAGCATCAAAGCAGCAGCAGGTTTAAGTGGTATAAGGTGGATTTTAATGACAATAAAAACAAATCCTGGGATCTTCTACCTGAAGATTTTAGGCCGCATCACTGAGACATTAAGATCTGAGCAAACTAATTACTGATCTGAAACTGGAAGTCTGAGCTACAAAACCGTTGGATTTGCACAGCTTGCAGTTTTCTTTATCTGTGTCTCATCTCAGACAGACGACAAGATGTCTCAGATCTGATTACATGTATGAAACAGATAAGATCCCATTAATCACCAGAGCAGATCAGCACAGATGGTCCCTGGAAAACTCAGACCTTCTTTCCTTCATTTTCCTAGCAAACAGCATTACTCTGAGTGAAACTATGGAGGGGGGGTTTCAGGGGGGCTACCCCACCCTGCAGCATCTCTGCAGGTCTTATCCTGTCAGGCTGTGGTTGTTGCTTTCTGCTGTAGAGGTCCCTCCCTCATTGAAAACACATCCAATCAGCTGGTTCTTAACCTGTAGGATATCGGCCTCTGAACCCAAGGAGGGAAATTCTTGATCCTCTCTGTTCCTCTACGGTTTGAGACACGTCCTCAGGATAAAAGATGCTAACGGTTGGTTTGCACCATTGTGGTGAACATTAGGAGTAGGAATATACAAACGGCTGCAATCAGCAGAATGTCAAATCAAATCAGACAGAAGTTATGTTGATGAAGCCCAGGGACCCATGAAACCCACATACAGCAAAACGTCTCTGCAGCATCATGTTTTACACACAAGCTGGGAAGTAAATGGACTGAAAATCACTCCAACAATAAAGAAATGTGACTCTTTAACCAGAGGAGCCTCAAACCTTCTTCATTTGATGGTGTTTTTATGATTTAAAGAATGAAACTGGATCATATTTAGCTTACCATTAAAAACCAGTTTAATTCAGTTTATTTCTATAGCTCCAATTCACATCATGTCATCTCTACGCACTTTCCAGTTCACCAGATCATCCAGTCAGATTGATTCAAAGTTTTCTATCTAAGGAAAACCAGCTGATTGCATCGACTCATTGACTCTTCAGCAATCCCTCACACTAAGCATGCTTGTAGCGACAGTGGAGAGGAAAAACTCCCTTTGAACAGGAAGAAACCTCCAGCAGAACCAGGCCAAAACCAACAAACCTTAAAAATGAAGGAACGACCTCATTAGAGTGGCAGCTGGAATAGAATAGAAAATAGAATAGAAAATCACTTTATGGTCCCACAATGGGGAAATTGTTGTGTTACAGCATCAAAAGCAGTACAGGGACAGGAACAGGGGTGTGAGAAGACCCCGATCCTCCCTGCGCCTCCTCCAATGTGGTGTTGTTGCGTGTTGCTCTCAGGTGTAATTAAAACTGGGAGTAACAAGAGGGGGTGTTCAGCACTGTCCACCCCCCCTCCGGGAGGTAGGCGGTGCCAGCGCACCCCACCAATCGACAACCCAGTACCTTCAATGTCTAAATGTGAGAGGGGATGGGGGGAGCCGACCGTGGTGAGGCCCATAAAATAAGCCCCTCCCGGGTGCCCTTGACCCCCATCCCCCCCAGAAAATGCCCTACATAGATGTGTGTTTTGAAAATGATGTAGATGGAAGTGTCTAAAATGCAAAATAAAATTGGGGTGGGGTACGTCATTAGAAGGTGGGGCCCTCCAGTAACGACCCCCTCCCCAAAAACCTACATGTGTGGCAGAGTGATGGAGCAGGCAGAGGGAGGATTGCAGGGATGGGAAGCAAAGGACTGGGGGGCTTACTGCACTCCCAGGGAGCCAGCTCCCCTGCTGACTCCAATAGGCACCCCTGTTCCCCAAAAGCCCCACCAGAGAGGGGGGGGCCCACCAGTCTCACCAACATAGCCCAGGGGGCCAGGAACTGGTGGCTGGACCCACCAGCCAGCCGGTCACAGGGCTGACCTGGGCCAAACGACTCGGCAAGCAACCCTCGTTAAAATCACCTTGGTTGCTTGCTGTGGTAACACAACAGCCAGGTTGACCCATAAAACTACATAATACCATTTAACGCAACATACGGACGTCAACTCACCACGCCAGTCGCTTTCGATCTAATAAGCCGAAACAACTCGGTTTACATTCGATAAACATGGAGCAGCTCTGCTGAGAGGGATTTAGACAAATAAAAGAGAAACAATAAAGCACACCGGCCTACTTCCATGTTGATCTCCATTGTTTACTTTCCTGGTTTGTGTCGCAATGGTGACATCATCAACCCTAACCCAGCGTGGTGGTGTAACCAGACATGGAGTGTGACCCCCCCGCTTGGAAGCTACTTCACCCCAGATGTCATATTGAACAGCCGTGACCTAAGATGCATGGGTGGTACATGCTGTGTGCCAATCATGCATATTTCCCTTTCAGGTAAAGTAAGCAAAGAACACAAAATGAGAAAGAGAATTTCCTGTTGGCTGGATGTTAGAAAATGCCATTCTGCAGTTGGTACAGTCGTTTCTACGCCCAGTTCGTGTTGCTGGGTGCAGAGAGATTAACATGTCAGAGGGAACATCATACCAGAGTAATTATAGTTACTGCTACAGTCTAAGTTTATGAGCATGTTTGTTTTACTAAGCCTGCTTCCTCATGGTTTCTCCCTGATGACAGTCCAGTGGATTGGGTTTTTTTTTAATAACTATAACCTGGATGACTGAGAATCTTCACCAGCATATTTAACTACAGGTGTAGCATGCATTTTGGTCAGAAGATCTTTTTTCCTAGGGATACATTAATATGAAAATTGGGCCGATATAGACATTTCAAAACCGATTGACCGGTGTTCAATGCAGCAATGGGTTGCACTGCTGCCTTGCAGCAAGAAGGTTCTGGGTTTGATGCCCGGCTCTTTCTGCATGGAGTTTGCATGTTCTCCCTGAGCATGCGTGGGTTCTCTCCGGGTACTCCGGCTTCCTCCCACGCTCCGAAAACACTGTTAGGTTAACTGGCTTCTCTAATTTCTCCTTAGGTGAGAGTGTGAATGGTTGTTTGTGCTGTTTGTCTCTGTGTTGCCCTGCGATGGACTGGAGACCTGTCCAGGGGGGACCCCACCTCTCCCCCGTAGACAGCTGGAGATAGACACCAGCACCCCTAGCGACCCCGCTTGGGATAAGCGTGACAGAAAATGGATGGATGGATGATTGACCCTGGTGCTTCTCTACTTCAGTAACACACCCAAAATCCTAACTGCAACCACTGCTGCATGACCAAACAAACACCATTTAACTCAGTCTATGCTTTGACTAGGCCATTCTAAGACATAAACATCTAAACCATCGGGTTTCTTCCACACCTTAACCCACCCTCCCCTTTTTGCTCATCATTTCAGCACCTTGATCTAACGATAAGAGTCTTTGGAGTGATTAATCTGCTAGATGTTTATGATGTGATTCATACAAAACATTATTAGTTAGGGCATCTATTAAAGGAGCATCCTGAGCATTTTCCACGAGAAGCTCACCCAGCTTCTTCTCTCAGTGGTTCTGCTGCATAAATCATTTCTGGGAGTGGAGACATCTTTTCCAGAGAACTGCAGTATCAGTTTCATGGAGTTAAAATGCAAATTAGTGCAAATCAGACCAGTTTGTATATCTATCAGCGTTTGGAAACGGAAAGTAAGAGGTGACGGTTGGTTGACGGACATGATGAGCTTTATAAGAGTGAGGAATGATACACAAAGTTCAGGAATTTAATAGATGTTACACCCAAAGGAGGAGGAGGACCAGCTGCCTTGATCAGACTGATTACAAACACGCATCTACGGATGAATGTTGCACAAAGTACCTGAATGCAGATCACACCTCTGCATGGATGAGTTTCATTTTGATCAGAACTCCCTCAGTCTTTGGACTGGTTCTTAAAAGGTTTTTAGAATACGATGTTTTTATAAATTATCCAGACTCCAGCAAAAAACAAAGACTTTAGACTTTGCATTGGGTCAACTGCACCTGTAGCTCATTGACTTTGGTGCAAAAAGATTGATATGTTTGCTATTCGGATCAGAACCCGTCCCTTTAATCTGTTTGCGGGTCTGTTGTGTCCTGAACACTAGATCCAGATGAAAATACAGGAAGCAGATGCAGTGCTCTGAGATCAAAAAACAAAACAAAAAAAAATTAGATCACACCCAGAATCCCAGAACCAACTATTTCAGATAAAATGATTTAGAGTTGGGCTGCACAGTGACACAGTGGGTTCTTGGTTCGATTCACGGCCCAGGATCTTTGAGCATGGAGTTAGCATGTTCTCCCTGAGCATGCATGGGTTCTCTCCAGGTACTCCGGCTTCCTCCCACAGTCTAAAAACATAACTGTTAGGTTAATTGGCTTCTCTAAATCCTCCTTAGGTGTGAGTGAATGGTTGTTTGTCCTGTTTGTCTCTGTGTTGCCCTGCGATGGACTGGAGACCTGTCCAGGGTGGACTCCAGTCAGGTCCGTAGACAGCTAGAGATAGGCAACACCACCCCTCACAACTCCAGCTAGGATAAAGCATGACAGAAAATGGATGGATGGATGATTTAGAATTGCACCAAATGGTTCTGCGATCATATCCAGAAATTGGGCAAGAAGGAGAAGCAGCAACAGAGTCCATCCTTGGGAGAAACATCAGCTGTGCTGCTGCCATCAACACCTTTGTTTCTAGATGTTGGAGCTTGGACTGTTTTCCAGTGTAGTCCTGTTTCTCTGACTGTGACTAACTGGATGTGCTCTCTTCATCCTCTGACATGGGAGCTGGCTCGGAGCTCGTCTTCCTGGCTGTGTGTTTCCTGGACGGGGCCGCATTTTACAACTGCTTTTTGTATCTATGCTTCTTTTTCTATGTCTGCGTCTGTCTCCTTGAACCCCAGTGGGCCTCAGCAGATGGCCGCTCACACTGAGCCTGGTTCTCCTGGAGGTTTCTTCCTGTTCAAAGGGAGTTTTTCCTCTCCACTGTCGCTACAAGCATGCTTAGTGTGAGGGATTGCTGAAGAGTCAATGAGTCGATGCAATCAGCAGGTTTTCCTTAGATAGAAAACTTAGAATCAATCTGACTGGATGATCTGGTGAACTGGAAAGTGACCTGAGATGACATGATGTGAATTGGAGCTATAGAAATAAACTGAATAGAATTAAGCAGTACTGGAGGGAACAACTTAAATTAGCTTCAATATTAGCTTCTGATATGTTGTTCCCAGTTCATTGTGTATATAAGGAAAAGAACACTGACTATTACACTCAATGGAATGGAAATTATGAGTCTGAATCCTTCTCACCTGAGCTGCTCCATGTTTATCGAATGTAAACAGAGTTGATAGATCAGAAGTGACTGGTGCTGTGTGATGACGTCCTTACGTTGCGTTCAATGGTATCACGTAATTTAGCCGGTCAACCCGGGTCTGGTGTTCCTACAGCATGCCGATCAGGGCAGAGGAGATTTTAAGGCGGGTCGCTTGCCGAGTCGTTTGACCCGAGTAGGCACAGGTCAGTTAGCTGTTCCCACTGCCACTATGAGCTGATTGTTCCCAGATTTAAACTGGTTTTTCATCCACTGGAAAGGGGTACATTACTGCTTTGACAAACCCTAATAAGTCTCTTCATCTCTGCTGTTAAAATAAAAGTTGTTTTTCTTTTGCAAATAATATATGTATTTAACTATTATTTATTCTTTAATCTTATTCTTAAAAACAAATTATTTCATCTTAATGTTTCTTCTAAGGGCTTTTTTTAATCAGGAGGAACCACCATGGATGAGGGGAAAAAACTGTTCTCAGTCTGTTGGTCGGTGGAGAGCAGAAGGTTTGAAACAGTCTGGATGGTGATTTGGTTTTATGAGCAGCAGTTGTTGGCAGGAATCTGAGCTCAGCTTTACAGAGAAACTTTTCAGTTTCACAGAAACTGGTTCTGCAGGGTCAAAAATCCTCACCTGGTGCCAAAGACATTCAATTCAATTCAATGTGATGTGATGGCATGCAATTCAATTCAATTCAATGTTGTCCAAAAATACCTTGATAACCTCAAAGGAAAATCACACACTGCAGTTACTAGGCTTTATTTTTTATCTATTTTTTTAAACCACTTGGTATAGATTCCAAAAAAAGTAAAAAAAACACACAAAAAAAAATCTACTGGACCTGGTTTCAAGTTTGACGACATACATTTTGAATTGAAAAAGCTTCTTGGATTCAAACTTGGAAACTTTTTTGGAATGACTGACCTGGATGACTGAGAATAACACTGTTACCCCAGCAGATGATGGCAGAAGAGATTTCACTCTCCGCATCAGATTTATAGAAGAACTGCTTCATCTTTTTCCAAACGTCCTAATACCCCATTTCCACTACCCTTGAAAAACCGATCCATGCAGAGACCAGTCCGAGCTTGGATCAGTTAACCAGGCCGAGCTCGGTTCTGACGACCGTTTACACATCAAATTATCTCGGTTCCTCGACTCCTCGCCTCCTAGTGACGATCTGCGGCATTACTGCCAGTATTGAAGGAGGAAATCAAGCAGTTGGTGGCGGTAATGCACCAAAAGTTGTTTGCCAACCGCCATAAAACACAAGAAGAAGAAGACAAAGAAGGAGAGAATCGAGCAAATCAAAATGGCGGCGCCCGTCACATTCAGAAAGTTATGCTTGATTATTATTGCTGTACTTCGGTGTTATTGTTTAAAATGCCATTATTTAAAATGTTGCGTAGAGGTGATTTAGATTTTTGTTTATAGTTGAAGATGAAGTTGTTCTTCTTCTTCTGTTTCCGGAGGGGCATTACCGCCACCTACTGGAATGGAGTGTGAATCGGGATGTGCAGCCAGACGGAGATGACGCGTTCTGCTCATGCGCTCTTGTTTTCAGAGAACCGAGCCAGGGAAAACCGAGCTGAGCCCACCTCTGGAACTGGTCTGCAGTTAGCTCGGTCCGGTTGTGTCTAGCTCGGTTCAGTTCAGTTTGCTTTCCATTTACACACCATAAGTTAGCTCAGTTACTGAGCTCGGACCGGTCTCTGCACGGTTTTTCAAGGGTAGTCTAAATGGGGTTTAAGCTTCCTTAGAAAGTACAATCTTCTCTGTCCCTTCTTGCAGACGGCTTCGAATTGTGTCGCTCGTCTAGTTTGCAGTCCAGGTGAACACCAAGGTATTTCTACCAAGATAACTGTTGAGTGTAAATGGAATGGAACTGGACCGGACCGTGCCAGACAGAACCGAACCGCGCTACATCTAGTACTAGTTCATCAGTGGGGCTCGGCACGGTTCATCTGTGGCTTGGTTCTCTGATAGCAAAGAGCGCATGAGAAGACCGCCTCATTTCCTATTTATGGTCAGCTGACTCATTTCTCGGGTTTCTGGCGTGTCCAGCTTCGTAATTCACAGATCTCATCATCTCAGATTATTAACAATAGATGTCATCAAAAGAGTGTGGAATGATGCCGAGACTGAGAAGGACTTTTTCGCCTAAATTTCTGCAATCTAAGAAATATCAGTAATTTAAACAAACATAAGTTCCTGAATTTTATGAGTGTGGCCATTTTTATTTGCATAATTTCTACCTTGAAAGCTGTAGTATTATGGACCACTGAGAGGAGTCAATGAACCATGCTAATATGATGTGTCATAACATCATATTACGGTTAACTAATCCAAGCTCGGGCCAAACCCGGCAGGGATCGGTTTCAGAGGCATAATGGAAATGGGGCTTTGGTTTCAAGCAGTAATCGATGCCGCTACCTGAGCTTTCTGGATTAAATTAAATAAACAAACAATAATTATCTTAAACTAATTAAACAAACAGGAATTATCTTCACTTGAAAGGTTTGATGGATGGATGTTTTATATGTAGAACATGTGAGTTCATACCCAGAACCAGAGACCAGTTGGTCCCACAGCTATTCATTAATCTTTAGTCCCAGAGGTCCGGGCACAGAAGCCAATCAGGTAGCAGAACATCTGTAACAGCTCGCTGCACAAGAACCTGGATTTCCTTTCACACAAACAGGTAGAATATGTTTTAAAGGGTAACTGGAAGGTCCATGACCTGTTCAGACACCAGTTGCTCGATTGGTCATTTGGTTAAAAACCTCCTGGTGGCTGAAGGTTAAACTGAAGCTGAATGTCTCTCGTTAAAGACATTCCTGGATGCTCGGGGACTTTGTTGCCGCCTCTGCTCATCTGGGTGTTGTCCTTGTTTCTGACAGTTTTACCTGCAGGCTGGGAGCAGCACCTACAGATGATGGGAAAGTGTTCGGTTACACCCAAACCAAAAAAACATTAGAAAATGATTAAAACAATCAGTTATAGAGGAGCTGCTGCTGCAGTCGGAGCAGCTCGTGGGATTCGAGTTGGTACACGTTCTGTTAGAGTTCTGGGGAAACCTCTACCTGCTTCCAAAGGTAATTATATACGGTAGCGTTTGAGGTTTCAGGCCTGAAATTGCTCTAAAGATCGTTAACTGGTGTAACTGATCAGAGAGCAGAGCTTCACAGAGCTGTAAAACTCTACAAGCTGTTCAAGACGTAAATGAGGAAATCCCACTAATTACTTATGAAGAAGTTTTATCCTGAAGGGAAAACAAACATTTTTGGAACAAAATACTACCCAACGTCATTCATCTTTTCCTGGGGTCATTTGATCTGAGTCTAGCTAAAAACCAGACAACTGGAGCGTTAAACATGAAACAACCTATTTTGTTACAATCTACCATAGGAAATAGGTTAAAAAATGCATTCCACTTGAATTTTTTAGGTGTTTGAATGAAGAAAAACATGATTATTACAATAAAGACTAAACATGAATTTTATTGATTCACCAGAAATTATGTAAAATGAAGGAGTAGGTCTACATTCCCACTGCAGGCCTTAATGCTTAATTCCGATGTTTTTGTGAAATCCGATTATTATTATTATTATTATTATTTTGCGTGTTTATTATCAATTCCAAATATATGCGACTTGTATGGGATCTCCTGTGTGAACTGCATTCATACAAAACTTAAAGGAATAGTACACCCAAAACATGATTAGCCTTCATTTTCTACTCACCCCCATGCTGAACAACACTCTGGAGTACTTGTAATAATGGAGGTCTATGGTGCCCGAGACAGAAAGGTCCATAAAAGTCCACAAAAAACATGTCATACTGCTCGTCCAATGTATTCCAAGTTTCCTGAGTGGGTAGCATCCAGAATTTACTCGAAACGAAGTCATTTAGAATGTTTTTAGAGCATAAACAGTAGTGTATAGGATTTCCTATACACCATAGACCTCCATTATTTGAATGTCAGCAGACAGCAAGAAGCCTCCCAGATCTCCAGATGCATTTGAGATATCAAAAAAGTACTCCAGAGTGTTGTTCAGCATGGGGGTGAGTAGAAAATGAAGGCTAATCATGTTTTGGGTGTACTATTCCTTTAATGCTTAATTCCGATGTTTTTGTGAAATCCGATTATTTTGCGTGTTCATTATCATTTCCAAATATATGCGACTTGTACAGGATCTCCTGTGTGAACTGCATTCATACACAACTTAAATGTCTCACATGCGTTGTAGAGAATGCATGACATCACAAGCAGCGTGCTCTGTGTTTACGGAAGTAAACATGGATGATAGTGCTAGAGCGCATCTTGACATCTTTAATTTTTTTCCCCCAACCTCAGCCAGTGCACTAACAACCAAATCTTTGCAAGAGGGTTAGAAATAAACGGACTCAGGTAGCATTTGAAAACACAGATTCGTATCGATTCAGGACCACAGACCCAAGTCTGGGTCGCATTGGAAAAATTGTTGTTCAGACAGCCACGAAAAGGTCAGATCCAGGTCGCATGTAGTCAAATAAAAAATTACATTTAGGTCACATCAGGCTCGGACTGAACTTTGCCAGGTTGGTGGCTTTCATGCTCATTGTTGTTTCTTGTTTGTTTTGAAGTCACTGACCTGAGCCTCTACTCCTGCAGAGAATCCAGTGAGACCGACGCATCTGACGAGCCGCTGCATAACATAAATAGTAAACACTTACCACAGGACATGAGGATGGGTATCAACACACCAAAGCCCCATGATCACCGACACTGGAACTCCTCAAGGCTGTGTCCTCAGTCCTTTTCCACTTCATGTTGTATACCAATGAGTCCACTTCTTACGAATAGATGATGGTGCAACTCTGGCTCATCAATAGTCTGTGATCTGTCATTCAATTTCAATTCAATTCTATTCAGTTTATTTCTATAGCTCCAATTCACATCATGTCATCTCAGGTGACTTTCCAGTTCACCAGATCATCCAGTCAGATTGATTCAAAGTTTTCTATCTAAGGAAAACCAGCTGATTGCATCGACTCATTGACTCTTCAGCAATCCCTCACACTAAGCATGCTTGTAGCGACAGTGGAGAGGAAAAACTCCCTTTGAACAGGAAGAAACCTCCAGCAGAACCAGGCTCAGTGTGAGCGGCCATCTGCTGAGGCCCACTGGGGTTCAAGGAGACAGAAGCAGACATAGAAAAAGAAGCATAGATACAAAAGGCAACTGTCAAACAGCTCCACAGGCGGCCCCGTCCAGGAAACACACAGCCAGGCAGACGAGCTCCGAGCCAGCTCCCATGTCAGAGGACGAAGAGAGCACATCCAGTTAGTCACAGTCAGAGAAACAGGACTACACTGGAAAAACAGGCCAAGCTCCAACATCTAGAAACAAAGGTGTTGATGGCAGCAGCACAGCTGATATTTCTCTCCAGGATGGAGTCACAGCCAAACAGGAACAGACCAGATGAAGCAACTATGAGAAAAAGCAGAGAGAGCAGAACGTTAGAGATTGAACTAACAGATTCTGCAGAGTGGGAGAATAGAGATAGAATGAAGCAGAATGATGAAAAAGGGGTCCCTATGTCCTCCAGCAGTCTAAGCCTATAGCAGCATAACTATACAGATAGCTCAGGACTATCATTGACTATCAGAGCTCAGTCCTGTTCTTCAGACAGAACTGTAAAGACATTTAATCAGCACTATGAGGGTTTCATGCTGTGTAGAGGTCACGTTTACAACCTTTGGGTTGCTAGAGTATTTCTAATGCCACACTCCCACGGTGAACGCAACAGAGTCTAAATCCCAAACTGCACCCTAACTACTAAGACTTAACTATCAGCTGTCACTCCCAATGAAGTCTCACTTTGAAAGGTGTCTGATTAAATGTGGGGGGGTATAAACGAGAATGGAACAGCCTCTTTTTCTTCCAACAGAAAAAGAAAGCCACCATTGCTAAGGCAACACAGCGACGCCCTATGTCCGTAGCTGTAGCTCTCTGACACAGGGTGACATCAAATCAAACATTTTCCCCATTCTTAAAACAAAGGTATACTGTCAAATAAAACTATTTCAAAGAGACGTTCCATTTCCACTTCCATCATCAAGCTGCTGTTACACCAGCTACCAAATTCCAGCAAGCCTGCATTTACAGCTATTTAAGGGCTGAACAGTACACTCGCCCTACACACTACGTAGTTTGGGATGGCCCTTAATGTGGCGCACCCTCACTGGGAAGGCGCAAACGGAAGGTTAGTGCTTAGAGGTCGGTTTGGGATTGGGATTGAGCCTGTGTCCAAAGCCCTATATAGAGCACTATTTAGAGTGTCCGAATGTCTAGTGGATGAAAAAGTATTGGATTACAAATTTCCCACAATGCACCTTGAAAAGTAGTGATCATCCATGGTCACTAGATGAGCAGGTACATCCCAGAATGCTTTGTAAAGCATCATAGAAGTTGCTGTTATTGTGGCCCACACCGGCGACAGATAATAAAGATGGAGCTTGCATCGTGCGGGGAAGCAGAGTTATATGACCAACGGCGATTGCAAAGCAGTGATCATCTGTCCGAACGGTCAGTTAACTGAGTTCACCATAAAGTCCATTCTATAGTCCCTGATCTATGTAGTGATGGAGGGATTTAGGGGATTAGGGCGGACATTTAGACTCAGCCTGAATCACAAGAGTCCAGAATGACACCTAGAATCTGCCAGTGAAAGGAGTTCTGAATAAACATGCTGTTACATTTTGAGGGGTTAGTCTGGATTACAGGATTTAAACAGAACTGAGAAGAACCCTGCAGACTGTAGGGATTTAAACGGTGGAATCATCCTAAATTTACAGATTATGTTTGTTTTTAAAGTGTCATTAGAAGCCGCCTGCAACAATTATCTGTGGAACAATGAGAAGGTGAATGATATTCATGGAAAGGACTGTCGAGGGGGTAAAATAAGGAGTTCTCTGCAGCACGGTCTACCTTCATTGACCCCCCCAGTTCATCACAGTGGTGACTCCCAACAGCAGAACATAAAGACGGGAGCATCTTCAGAGATGTTTGAAGCTGCAGCAGAGAGTTTTCTCTTAACTTGAGAAGTATGAGACCAAGCTGCACCTGTTGCACCCTGGATCAAACCCAAACCTCTTTTCTCACTAAAACCGTTTCTCTTGTCAGACCTGGCGAGGTGGTCTTTGTTTTTCACTCTGACAGGAGAACATTAAACCACTCCTTGGCATTTTATGAGGGATTACTGTTGACAGAGGAGGCCTAACCTGAGGGTTAGTCTTTAATTCTTTCTGGCACCTCTTTCAAAGCTGCGCAGGTCACACTCCTTTACCTTTGAGTTGTGGCTCTTCATTCCTGGAGGGGTTTGAGGATAATGTTTTCCATGTCTGAACGGGTCCTTCTCAACTCCTTTGAAGTAAAATGAAAGTTGGCAAGTTGGAGCCGTTGTAATGCCGATCATCTTTGGCCCCTGCATGTCTTAGACACACCTAAAGGACAGGTGTCTCCTCCCTGTTTGACTCCAGCTCTCCATCCTCCTCCTCTTTCTCTGGAATCCATCTAAGCATATAAAACACCAGGTGCTTCCTCACATCTCCACTCTCTCATCTGCAGCTTAAGCTCAAACACCTCCTGAACCTCCTTCAGCATGTCTTTCACCACCAGGTCTCTTGGCGGCGCCCGCATGGGCGGCGGCAGTTTAGGCAGCCTGAGGATGTCCTCTGCCTCCTCAGCCATGTCCATGTATGGCGGCGGCCGCAGCGCTGGTGGCGGAGGTGGAGGAGCTGCGTACAGCTTTGGCTTTGGTGGCGGCGGAGGTGGCGGCGCAGGTGGTGGCTTTGCTGCAGGCTTTGGTGGCGGCGCAGGCGGTGCTGACAACATGAACATCTCTGCCAACGAGAAAGCCACCATGCAGAACTTGAACGACCGTCTGGCTACCTATCTGGAGAAAGTACGCAAACTGGAAACAGCCAATGCAGATCTGGAGAAGAAGATCAGGGAGTTCCTGGAGAAGAAGACCTCTCCATCTTCCAAAGACTACAGTGCCTTCTATGCAACTATCACAGATCTGCGAGGAAAGGTAGGCTAACTGAGGGCAAATTTTTTCCTGCTTTAACTTCTAGGAAATCTATGAAATGAATAACATCAGGTCAAATAATTTAAACGTAGGGCTGATACTGTAAATGTTGCATCCATGAAATAAAACTTGAAACTGGTCCTTCTCATCACTCAGATCCAGGTTGCCACCGTATTCAACGCTGGAATCTACCTTAGCATCGACAACGCTAAGCTGGCTGCTGATGACTTTAGGACCAAGTAAGTCAGCAGAGTCCTCTTTAAAACAAAAAAACTTAAACCGAACCTGCAGAGTCAGAAAACATTGCAGTGTTGCACCCGTCCCTGCTTCATTTTATGTAGAAATCAGCCCAGCTTACCTGTCTCTCCTGCAGGTATGAGAATGAGCTTGGCATGCGTCAGTCAGTGGAGGGAGACATCGCTGGGCTCAAACGCGTCTTGGACGAAATGACAATGAGCAGATCAGACCTGGAGATGCAGATCGAGGGTCTGAGGGAGGAGCTGATCTACCTGAAAAAGAACCACGAGGAGGTGAGATGGCTCTGACATCTAATGGAGATGATTCCATGTTGTCTTGGCGAGGAAGTTATTAATGTCCGGCTATCTGCAGGAGCTGATGGCCTTGCGCACTCAGATGAGCGGCCAGGTGAATGTGGAGGTGGATGCTGCTCCAGGAGAAGACTTGGGCAAGATCATGGAGGAGATGAGGGAGCACTATGAGGCTGTCGCCGCCAAGAACCGCAAGGAGCTGGAGGCCTGGTTCCAGAGCAAGGTGAGGGTTCTGGCGTTCATCGGGCTTTGGTCGATGTCCTATGAACTGTAGAACCATGGGCAGCGGGAGAACATGGCCCCTTTTGCATCACGGTTTCATTAATTACTGATATTCTTCCTCTATATGCAGTCAGAGGGACTCAACAAAGAAGTTGCCCAAAGTACAGAAGTTCTACAGTCAACCAAGTCAGAGATCTCAGACCTAAAACGGATGCTGCAGGCGCTGGAGATTGAGCTGCAATCACAACACAGCATGGTTGGTGCAGAAACACCTCCCTGCAAACATGCATGATCAAAGTGACACTAACTGTAACCGAGCTTTCTCCCTTCTGTCCCCAAAAGAAAGCTGGTCTGGAAGGAACACTGGCCGAGACCCAGAACGGCTACGCCATGCGCTTGAGCGGTTTCCAGATGAACGTTACGCAACTGGAAGAGCAGCTGATGCAGCTGAGAGCTGACCTAGAGCGGCAGAGACAGGAGTACCAGGCACTTCTAGACATCAAGACCAGGCTGGAGATGGAGATCGCAGAGTACAGGAGGCTGCTGGATGGAGAGTCAGATAGCAGGTAGGACTGCATCACCTGGAGAAAGTCCCTCAAATGTCAGGAAGCTATACTGAAGACTGCAGAGAAATTTCCCCAGTCTCTGAAAACAAGCCAGTCAGACAATCAGCCTTAGCAGAATTGACTCACCTTTAGAGAGAACATACATGAAGTTACAAAATAAAAACAGATATACTTTGGAACACATTTAAAACTTGTTTTGTTCTCTACCTTTTGGAGAAAGTTTTGAACGTGTTAATTAAATACATAAGAAATTCTTTTTTTTAACAAATTGACAAAGAAGTTGCATAATTTGAAACGAATTAAAAAAACGAAAACTTTCACCACTGCATTAAAACAGATATACCAACATTGCTACACATGTTTTAATAATTGTTTCAGGAAAAGTAATTCAATATCAATAATTTAAAGCAGGCATCCCCAAACTCGGTCCTCGAGGGCCGCTGTCCTGCAGGTTTTAGAGGTTTCCCTGCTTTAGCACAGCTGATTATCATGATTGCAGTAGAGCTGAAGCCTGTTAATCAGCTTTCAATTAAAATCAGCTGTGCTGGAGCAAGGAAACCTCTAAAACCTGCAGGACAGCGGCCCTCGAGGACCGAGTTTGGGGATGCCTGATTTAAAGAATAAAATTATGAAAATATTTAAAACTGAGCAACAATGTTAAACATTGCATCCATTTAACCGTTTATTTGTTTCATTTACAGTTCCTCCTCCACCACCACCACCACTGTTACCTCCACCGCCCCGGTAACCACCACAACCACCAGATACGTGGTCGTAGAGGAGGTATTGGTGGATGGAAAGGTGGTGAGCACATCGACACAGGAGGCCTAGAGGAGTCCAGCAGGGGGTGCTGTCTCAGAAACAAACACAGAAACCAAATACTTCTCTGGTGCTTTAAAAATAAAAGCAATAAGAATTAAAAAAAAAAAAAATCCACTCTGTTGTGTCTGTAATTTCTCTGGTTGCCACCAAGTCAAACATCAAGTGATCCATGATCATTATTTTTACAGGACTTAATAAATGATCAAAGTTGAAATTAGGAAATGTACCAAAGCTGAACAGTTTCCCTTAAAAAAGATGGTTGGCAGATTATTTATTAAGTTATGGTATGCTTGAATTTTACAGAAATAAGAGCAATTATCAGAAAAAAATAGAGCAGGTCATCTTAATTTGTCAAACGATGGTTATTTTATCAGCTCTAAGTGGTTATTTCATCGCAATAGGACCCACTGAGTTCACACATCTGGTCATGCTTGGAAACTGTCTGCAGTCGGAGGCACTGATTTGGTTTATGGAGGGGGGGGGGGCAGCAGGGACAGGAAATTATTTCAACTCAATCACTTATATCTGTGTAACTAGAGCTAAATTATTTACTTAACTATAGTCAATTTGTAAATAGCCATTTGTTTGGATAAAAATGTTTTTATTTTACTACAATAGAAACAACCACATAAATGCTGTATTCCTTTGACCTAAAACACGCCTTTATTTTACATTGTGCCGTCTTTAGATTAGAGCAGATTCCATTTATAAAGGCGAGGCTCCTCAACATCACAAAGGTGTTTTTTTCCCATATCTGGAAAAGTCAGCAGGAACCAGCAGCTGGAAAGTCTGCTTACCTTATTTATTTGCTTTATTTTTTTTAGAGAACTAAATCCTGTAATCTAGTTCAGGTCCTCAGGGTTCATTGACTGGGGGAAGAACGTTTGATGTTATCACGATGGTATGTGCTTTATTTATGGGGAAGACCTCCTTGTCAGTCAGCTCAACGGCACCAACCTTCTCTTCTTACGTCTGTAATATGTATTTTTCACAAACTGCCTCCAAGCATCATCATAAATTACACATGCTGTGGCCTTTTAGCTGCTGTTAGTTGGAGTCAGCCTCCATCGCCTCAGCATACCGAAGCTCTAAAGGCTTCACCCTGGCAGCTCATGAAAAACAGGCAGTTTCAGTCAGATCCTAAACTTCCAGCTGCTTAATGAAGCAAAGGAAGGAATCTGATAATCAGAGGCGTCAAGTAACAAAGTCTAAAAACTTTGCTTCCTTATTGAAGAAGACATTAAACTCTCTATACTTTACAGGACTAACAACAACTTTTTACTTCTACTCTCTCTATCTCTACTTTCTATTCCCTACATTTTAAAAATAGACTCAGTAGTTTTGTTTCATTTAAGCTCATTTTCATTATGTAATAAAAATAAATAAAAACCATAAAAAATAATTTGTTTTATCCAGACAATTAATTTCTCTGTGGCAGGACTCGGTGCTGCCCCAACTTGTTGTTCCCCACATACCAAAATTAATAGTTTTTCAAGGTGATGCAAAGTTAAATTTGACTCTGTTACCATTATTTATAAAACTAAGAAAATGGAGCCTAAGGAAGTTATCATCCAGAATTGTAGACAGATCTGGATTATAACTTCCTTAGACTTAAATCCTACAGTAAGCAGTAGGATTTATACTTTACTGGAGTAAGAAACTATAGTTTTGACACCTTTGCTGATAATTGAGACAAGGTCAGAGGAGCACTGAGCTCCATAAATCACCTGTACTTTGGTTCTGCCCCATGGCAGGAGTTAGAGATGTCATATAACGCGACAGAAGACTTCAGTATTCAGGTGAGATAGACAGTGAGAAAGTTTATAGCGTTTATTAAGACAAACAAAACAGAAATACGCAGAGGCAGGGCACAACCCATCACTGGCTCTCTGGCTTAAAGAGAAATACAAGTAAGTGACTACGAAAATCATCTGAGTCACTTACCTGGTTTAACAGCTCAGTCCATCTTCTCAGGTGAGGCAGGATCCAGCCGATGGACGGCCAGATGAGATGCGGCGCAGAGCCGCCAAGAGTGCAACAGCCTCCGTGAACACACAGAAGTCCAAGCCAGCTCAGGGAAACAGTTCAGAATAAGCAAGTTCTGAGATCCAGGAGTCCGAGGTGTTCTGATCTGAACAGAAACAGACAGATCCAGGGTTCCAGGAATCCACAGAGCGTTCAGGCAGGTTGAGGACTCCATGAGTCCAGCAGAGAGCTCAGGCAGACACGTTAAGATGAAAAAAGGCAGGCTCATCAGTTGAGAGGCAGAACTAGACACAGAACCAAGAAAACTCCAGAACTTTAAACTAGCTCCCTCCACTGAACCAAAACAGGAAAAGAGCACGCTCAGTAGATAAGAGCTGCGACACAATCACAAAATGACAAGACAATAGTTACAACCCTCTCTTACCACTGGCCTACGACAATGAAAACCTGAACTATGGAAAAAAACTCAAAGTCAACCAAACAGACAAACATCACTGATCTGGCCCCGATAGCTGGGCTGAGCAGTTCATAAAGCAGAAGAGCAGGTGGATAAGGTGAAAGATAATTAGTAACCAGGAAGGGTTAGGCAGGTGAGTGAAGTGAGCAATTAGGTCAACTGTAAGGGCAGCTATCAGTAAAAACAACCCAATAAATGAATATTAAACAGCTGGTTATCTCTTCCTGCATCACTCTCAGATCATGCAGATCTTGTCTCATTCAGTTTTCCTTTAACTGCCTCTTATTTTTCATAATGAGAAACTTTCATAGATCCAAACTGGTAGAAAAGTAGACCTAAGCCTGGAAGTCTATGCTCATAAATCACAACCATAAAACAACAAAACAACTTATAATTCTACTTAAAATAACCATCTGATAATAAACTTAGACAGTTTTATTTGTCATTTTGTTTACACAAGTGTAAAACAAAAAGAAATTTTGTTTGGAAACAGCTCACTGGACAGTTTCATCTCTTAAAAGTGCAGCTTTCCAAACCTTCCAAAGAAGTTATTTAGCCCATTTAGCAAGTCACCATCAGCTGCATTGTGGAAGAGATCTTGGATCTTCTGACTGTGGTCCTGCTTCGGTTCAACTTGGCATGCGCTGTCCTCAGTGCCTCTCTGTCATCACGCTTGAAGACTGAGTTTGAGTTCAACTGAGAGCGAACTTCGAACCATCCCCATTCATCCAGGGTGGTTGGTTGGCCCGGGTGATGATGTTCTTTGTGATGCTGCCGTCCTCAATGCATTTGTTGATGTAGGCTGACACAGTCATGGCATACTCATCAATATTGATCTTGTTATCATATGTTACTGCAGCTTTGAACATGTTCCAGTCAGAGCATTCAAGACAGTCTTGGAGTGTCTAGATGGCTCCCTCAGACCACACTCTGACCTGCTTCACTGTTACCCTGATCAGCTGGGGCCTTTATGCAGGAATTAACATGACAGATAGGTGATCTGATGACCCGAGGTGGGGGCGGGGAGCTGCTCTGAATGCATCTTTAATGTAAGAGTAATCCAGGTCCAGAGTGTTCTGACCCCGAGTTGCAAAGTTCCCTCTTCTAGTCTTACCGCTGAGTTTGCTGTTTCTATAGGCGCTGTATAATGTGAGCCCCTCCAGGCTAACGGCTTTGGTCGTTTTGGATGAATGAAGCCATGACTCAGTCAGGATGATGGCGCAGCTGTTGCTAAAACTAAGAGTTCGAGTTGGAGATGATCAATTTTGTCATCCAGTGAGCGGCCGTTGAAGAGCAGGATTAATGGGATTGCAGTCTGTGGGGATTCCTTCTTAGCTTCGCTGTTACCCCGCCTCTGCAGCCCGTTTTTTGTCTTCTTGCACACCGCTTCCTCCGGCCCCTTACTCTGGCATGGCCTGCTCCATGAGCCCGCTGTGCTGTTCTCATCCGTCCGAAGAACTCTGCAGCTTTTTAGATGGTCAAGAGTGGCTGGATTTAAGAGTTCACATAAAACGCTTTGTGACCGTAGCTTCAGCAGGCGGTTGCGGTCGTAGATGCAGGATCGATGCCTAGTTTGTAGCATTCTTAGCGGCATATTTTGTGCAGTTGTTGCGTGCTGTATCAAGCCTGGTGGTATTGACTGTGTTGATGTGTCACAAGACACACGGTTGACCACAACATCAAATTCACCAGAGAGGACGCCAACAACAACAAGCTACCTTTTCTGGACTGTTTGATGAGCATGGAAGGAGATGGAAACCTCAACTCACACACACCAATATCACACCATCGCTGGAACAAACACAACATTGTGCAGGTCTGAAACACATTTGAGCTTAATTCACACTTTGGGTGTGTTTTCACAGAACAATATGTTTTGCCTTTTCTGAGATACTGCATGCTTTTGTAAATCACCTTAGAGCTCCCTCTGGTGGTTGTTTTGGTGTTTTTTTATTATTCTTAAAATGGAACAAGAGGAACCAACAGATCCAAGATAATTGAACATAATGCCAGCTTTCTATGTGAAGCTGAGAAACTTTGATGGGTTGTTGTGTTTGGACTGGATTTGTCTATAAGTATTTCTTAATGTTTAACATAAGCTGCTTCTTTGTTTGAGTAGTGATGGTAACATTACTTATATTATATATTATATTGGAATCAAATCGCCATGATGGGTGCGATTTACACCCCTAGTCAGCAGTCAAAACAGGAAGAGGATGCGATACGTCTCACCAACAGCAGTACATCACAGTTCCACCCAAATGGGCGGCTTAGCCCTTTAATTAATAGTTGCTTCATACTGTAGCTGCTCCTGTGTGTTTCAGGGCATGAGGAATAATGTAGAGGCTATCAAAAACAAGCTGAAGCTGATTCAGTGTCAAAGGTCAAGACACCGACCCTTTGGACTGTGTGCGTTTGTGGGGAGTCCAGCTGTGTCACACCTGTAATGGGTTCAGGTCTACAGAACTTGGTGAATCACACATCGTTAGAGTGATCAGTTTTACACAAAACAGTGACGTTGAGTCTGAGAACCAGAAACATGGAAGAAATACTTCAGGACTGGTCTTTGGGGTTTGTGGCGTCTTGGCTGCTGCATGGCGGCGTTTACATTCCTGTTGCCAGCATGGGCCCTAAGAAGAATCCAGCTGGAGGATTTGGAGGAGATAAGGGGAGTGTTGGATTTCCTTTCTGGAGAAACCTCAGCCATTGATCTCGAGCAAAAGTCCATTCTGGACCTGGTTGAAGAGGTCAGCACAGCAGGTGCTGCGTCAGATCCGAGATAAAGAGGATCTGGAACATGGAGGCTCTACTTCAGAAAAGAAAAGACATTATGAGTCAGCTGGAATCTGAGAGGGCGGATCTACGTATGTGCAAGATCCAGGCTGGGGAGGGTGAGACTGTGCTTCATCAGCTCAAAGAGAAGAACCATGCTCTGGATGAGGAGGTCCCACAGTTGACTGACAAGCTGAAGAACCAATCAGAGAGCAACAAGCAACCTTCACAAACAGGTCCAAGAGCAGAAGACTCAGCCGCACTCAGCCATGGACCAAGATCGCACCCTGGAGACGTCACTCAGCAGCTCAGCACTCTGCTCACCGACAGCAGGAGATGGCTTCCCAGAATGCACTGCAGGACAAATAGCAGGAACCAGAAGCTCAGAGAGAGAAAGGAGCAGTTTTCTCAGCTGGAAACCAATCTGAAAGAATATAATTACAAATTCAACTGCAATATGTTCTACAGAAGTTTGAATATCTTAGAATAGAGATTGGACTTTGTGACGTGTGAAATTAGGTGGGAGTGTTGTAATGCAGTAGTTTTACAGTGTAGGTCGGGATGGGAAGTACTGCCACCTTGTGGTGTTTTGTATGTTCTTGTTCTGGTTCAGTAAATGCATTTGAAAATTCAACAACTTTATGTGAGACAAATTGTGTTCAAAACTCTTTTCATGATTCACTTTTGCAACCTAGCGTGGGATTAGCAGAGGCTTTGCATATGCACATTTCATTGTACATATGCAGATGTGCAATGCACAGGTTTACTGTCTCTGCTGACAGTGGAGGGGTGAAAGTGAGGGAGAGAGGGAGCAGGTTTATGATCGTCTCGTAAAGGACAGTGTTTGGTGCTTTTATGTCGCTAAAGTCTCCATTAACACAGAAAATTTTTTAATTCAATTCTGTTTATTTCTATAGCTCCAATTCACAACATATGTCATCTTGAAGCACTTTACAGATCATCCAGTCAGATTGATTCAAAGTTTTCTATCAAAGGTAAACCTTTTGTTCTGACCAGCAGCCTGGGATCCTGTCGTATTACACTGGTTGAGTTTAAGGTTGTTCTAACCTTAAGTTTTGTTCTTTTGATGCAGATCCCTTTGTTCCCCAGGGATTCTAATATAGAAATAGTAGTTGTTGGGGAGTTTTTCTTCCCGGTGTTCAAACTCAAGATGTTCATGATCATTTTAAAACCGAAATATACATACACTGCTGTCTTCTTGCTGTGTTTTTTTTATGTGTTTATTTTTAACTTTACTGGCCAATACCCACCCTACCTCAGAACTTTGTGTGACCCATCTATGATCCCCCCCCCCCACCACCACCACCACCAATTCCTTTATCCTTCAGTATATTGCCAGATGGCAAAGGATCATGCCTATCCATATTTTGACTTCCTGTCATAGGACCGTTAAAGGTTATAAGTTATAATGTCAAGGGTCTCAACAATTAGTGTTGCACTGATGCCATTTTTTGGCCCCGATACCGATACCCGATACCTGGCTGTGCAGTATCGGCCGATACCGATACCATAATAATGTAAAATAATAGCCATCATGGCTTTGTCTACCTTTCGGAAGCAGGAAAAAATCTAATACAAAGTGAATCTAGTAGAACTTTTTATTGCCTACCAGGAGTGGGTGACAATAGTTGAATAAACTTATGGCTCTCAAAATGGTATCGGTGCCCTATTGGTTGGTACTCGCCGATACCGATACCACCATTTAAGGGCAGTATCGGGGCTCCGTCCGATACTGGTATCGGTATCGGTGCAACACTATCAACAATCCCATAAAAAGGGGAGAAAATCCCTGATCAATTAAAAAGAGAAAAAAATCCAGATAGCCTTCTTGCAAGAAACCCATTTATCAGATATAGAACATGATAAGCTAAAAAAAAAATCGTGGGCAGACAAAATATTTTCCTCATCACATAAATCAGGGAGAAAAAGAGGGGTCTCCATATTAGTGCATAGACAGGTGAGTTTTATAACCAGTAACATACATAAGGATCCTGAAGGAAGATTCGTCTTAGTAAATGGATGTATTGATGGCAAACAAGTATCATTGATGAACATATACGCTCCCAATGAGGATGATCCCAGCTTCATTACCACAATTTCTTCCACTGCATTACAGCATAGCTCTGGAATTCTACTGATGGGGGGAGATTTCAACTGCGTCATGTCTCATTATCTGGACAGACAGCCTCCGTCAAAAACATCAATTTCAGGCTTTGCTGATCCTCAGCTCTCCTCCTTCATTTCCCGCAGTTTGTCTCTAAAAAGATGACATGCCCTCGACGGCGGCTGTCCTGCAGGTCTTAGAGGTCCCTGATTTCCATGTGTAGCTAATTAACAGGCTTTTGCTAAACTACAATAATCAGAATCAGCTGTGCTGAAACCATTTAAAAGCTGTAGTACAGCGGCCTTCAAGGACCGCCTTTGGACATGCCTGCTGTAGAGGTTTGCTCTGCCAGCCGTAGATTCTCCTAACTCTACCTGGCAGTAGGGATGGCAATTTCGAACCCCCCCAGAAGCAATGAACCATTTTGACACAACTGGCCAAAAGTCGAAAACATGCTCGAAACGTTTGACACATTTTTGAATGGCGGCATCTGCTGGATAGCTATGAGAACTACATTTCAGCCGGTATCCGAATGTCCGCAGTAATTTGTTACTAAACTCTTTTGTTACATAATAACAGTATTAATAATGATAAAAGATTATATATTTATATATATATGTATATTCTTTTATTCCTCACTCTTGAAATTGTATGTGATTAAGATCCCTTCTGTTGTAGTTTCAGCTTGTGTGAAGCCTTTCCTTGGGGAATGTTGTGTAATTATACCTTATAAAATCCTACTTTAGGCAGTTTTTGACAGAATGTTAACAAGAATGTGGGAGGGGTTTGTGCTTCTGCAACTGGGACGGTGCTTGTGTTACTGAAAATGTAAAATAGTGAAGGTTGTACATATCAGACACTTAGAAGGTAGAAGTGTTGCCAGGCAATTGACCAAGCTCTTTTCGGCACTGGCTCCCCCTCCATGTCCCCCCTCACTTGACTCTCTCTCTCTGTCTCCCACACACAGTCCACCAAAGTCACACAACTTTCACTTCAACACAACACACAAAACTCATCAGTCACTCAACTCAATCTCTAAACCAAAGACTTAGACAGATTTTGTCATTTTATAGACACAAGTGTCTACTAAATGAAGTTTCATTTAGTACAGATCTCTAGACTTTTTAATTTTTTTTAAAGTGCAGCATTCATAAAGGTAAGCAGCAGTGATAAAAACACTGTGATGAAAGAAAAGTGATGTTAACATAGATTAGATTAGAAGAAGAATAAACAATATAAACAATAAACAATATATATATATATATATATATATATATATATATATATATATATATAAATATATATATATATACAGTATATCCAGGTATATACAGTATATCAAGATAAATACATACCACTGTATAGTTACAGTACCAACATTCAGGTTTTTGTTTTTTTTAAATAGCCGTTTATATACATATATATATATATATATATATATATATATATATATATATATATATATATATATATATATATATATATATATATATATATACATATATATATATATATATATATATATATATATATATATATATATATATATATATATATATATATATATGTATATGTATATAACCTCATCTAAATTAAGTCTAAACTATACCTAAATATAAATACTGTCCCTGTCTCAGATAAAAACTATTAATGGCAATAATAAGAAAGCCAGCCTCTTTTCAAAACCAACGGTTTGAGCCTTGATTGTGATGCTGTTTAGCTACTTGACGATGGTTTGGAAACGTCTTCATACTTGGAAAACAAAGTCCGGTGGTTTGTTTTTCACTTTTTTTGGAATGGCTTTGACCTGGATGGCTGACGAATCACCTGCTACTTGACGAATAGTGTTGAAACGCAGGTTAGTCTAATTTCTGCACTGCTCCAGACGAGGTGTGATATAAAGAACCCTTGTCACGTGACGCGAAACACCTCTCAGTTACACCTCTGCTTCAAAAAGATCGAAGCTGATTCGAGCCTAACAACCTGGCAGGATTCTCCACGGTACTGCTTTAAACGTTAAGGTTGGTCTGAGCGTTCTTAGCTTTGCTGCATGTACAGTCGTCAAAGCCGCATAATACGTTGAGCTAATAGCTCCCAGATTGTTAGCTATCTAGACCAGGAGCTTTTCTGAACTTATTATATCAGTTAAAAAAAAATTATTTCTAATAAGAAAACCCAACACTTAGGCTGGCAGCAGAGATTGGACCACAAATCACTGAGGAAAGCAGCTTCCTCTAACGACTCCTTAGGAGGGGCAGACATTTCAGGAGCCATCTAATTACACTGTGTATAGAATTATTAGGCAAAGGAGTATTTCCACCACATCACCTTTCCATATATGCTGTCCTACTCCAAGCTGTATAGGCCTGAAAGCCAGCTACTAGTTAAGTAAATCAGGTTGGGTGCATCTCTGTAATGAGAAGGGGCATGGCCTAATGACATCAACACCCTATAGAAATGGTGCTTAATTAGGCAACTTCCTTTCCTTTGGCAAAATGAGAAACGAGATTTGACAGACTCTGAAAAGTCAAAAATGGTCAGATGTCTTTCAGAGGGGAGCAGCAGTTAGGAAATTGCCAAGCTTTTGAAGCGGGATCATCGCACAATCAAGCGGTTCATGGCAAATAGCCAACAGGGGCGGAAGAACTCCCCATGCATTGAGAAGGATGAAGCGTGAAGCTGCCAGGAAGCCATTAGCCACCAGTTGGGCCATATTTCAGAGCTGCAACATGTCTGGAGCACCGAGAAGCACAAGGTGCTCAATCCTCAGGGACCTGGCCAAGGTAAGGAAAGCCGAAAAAAGGCCACCTTTGAACAAGACGCACAAGACAAAACGTCAAGATTGGGCCAAGAAATCTCTGCAGACTGATTTCTCCAAGGTGTTTTGGTCTGAGAAAATGAGAGTGAGTCTTGATGATCCAGATGGATGGATGGGCACCAGGCTGGATCAGTGAAGCGCAGCAATTTCCTTATCGACTCAGACGCCAGCAAGGTGGAGGTGGGGTAATGCTATGGGCTGCTATCCTCAAAGATGAGCTTGTGGGACCTTTTCAGGTTGATGATGGAGTCAAGATCAACTCCCAGACCTACTTCCAGTTTCTGGAAGACACCTTCAAACAGTGGAACAAGAAGAAGTCGCCATCATTCAAGAAAAACCTGGTCCCATGGTCGCCTTGATCACTTGATCTGAAACCCATGGAGAACCTGTGGTCCTTCAGGAAAGGTGAGACCTACAGGGAGGGAAAACAGGGAGGCTGTGGAGGCTGCTGCACGCAATGAGGATCGCACACAGATCAAGACTCTGACAGAATCTATGGATGGAAGGATTTAGAGCGTCATGGTGGAGAAAGGAGGCTATAATGGTCACTGATTTGGTTTTATTTTGTTTGTGTTTGAATGGCGGAAATGTTTATTTCTGAACAAGTGAGATGGGTATATATTTGTTTTTTATTACGTTGCCTAATAATTCTGCACAGTAATATTTACCTGCACACACAGACATCCTCATAAAGTGGCCAAATCTAAAAGAAAAAACACATCAACTTCCAAAAATATGAAACTTTGATATAGGACTCGGGATCCGCGTTGCATTGTGGGACGTGGCGGCCATAATGAGGGCTACGCGAACGTAAACATAGCTCTGATACAATGTTGTTGAAAGAAGAGACGTAGAAGTAGAGAGAAAAAAGATGTTAAAATCCCGAAAAAGATCTGGAATTTACCGGGACACATTAAATAGAGAAGCCAGGGACCAGTATGTTGACAAAATCAGCATTATTAATAATTTGGATCCATGTGAAGTTCCAAACAATGAGTGGAGCACCGATGAGTGAGTGCCTATACTTCAAAACAGTTCCCAAGCTACAAGTCCTTAGAGTCTCATGTGCAGTTCATGAATGGATGGGTTCAGGAGCTGCAGATCATAAAGCCAGCAAACACTGGGAACACAGTAATCCGTACCAAGGTAAGCTGTGATCAGACGGGCTCTGGAACCTGCTAGTTTAGCAACTGCTAACCGCTAATGCTAACAACCACTCACGCATGTAATGTACTTTTAACTAGCTGCTATGTGTTTCAAAGGTTTAGTTAGTAACATTAACTACCAATCCTCCCTAAACCCCCCGGGTTTCTCACGTATTTGAGCCTTTTCCCGCTGCCGATTTTATTATTTTCCCGTAAAAGATCCCAACTTTGAAGGAAAGAAACAATGCAGGCTATAAAATAAAACCGTGCATCTTTAACTTACCAGAATGAAAATGCAGGGAACACACTCTCATTGACATCGGGATACTGTGAAAAGTTATGTTCGGTCGTCTTACAGCCGCGATCCAAGCTAGCCGACGACTCTTTATCTCTGACGCTTGGTCTCCATGGTTACGCCTCCAGGCAGGAAAGCGGTGGAAAGTTAACCCATTTTCTATGTTGTTCCCATGGCGATCATGTGTTGCGCTGTTACAGCCCACAATACAGCAACGGTTTACCATGGTTGAAATCAAGTTAAGGTGAAATTAATCAAATTAAAACACGGCTGAGAGGGAGTACAGTACGCGGTAGTCATAGGCAGTAGTCTGAGCAGCGGTAAAAGAAGCATTCAAGATGGCGGCGACACAAAGTGCTTACGTCATGAAGACCAAGCCCTATTAAGGAGTCTTTTGGGTTGATTGAGAACACAATTGTGGCCCAATAATAAAAATAATCCTCAAAATTACAACTTGCCTAATAATCCTGCAGAGAGTGTTGTACACGATTCTTTAATTGCTGTTTTTTATTCTTAGCACTTTTTCTTTTGAAAATTTTTGAAGATTTTCTTAAATTTCAAAAGCTTTGTTAAAGAGTGGTTTGTTTTTTTGGTTAATAAATTCATATTTTTTTGAATACATGTTGAGAATTTGTTCCCAGTATGACACATTACACTCAAAATCTTTCATTTGTTGTCGTAATGCCACAGATATTTGGGTGTGTGTTCACATGACAAAATATGACAGACCAAATTAAATGGAATAATTGCACTGCTAATTACAGCTGCTAATTATGAGGTTTTCTGCATTTAACAGGCCTGCTGGACTTTAAAGAGGTATGGATGACCAGTCCTGAACCTGGACCACCGTCCGGTTATAGACTCACCATTCCTACACCAGGCTGCAGCGATGATCATAAACAGCAGCCACTGGAGGTCTGCATCTGCTGCTGACTTGGCTTCAATCAAAAGAATCTCATTTATTCACTGGGTGTTACTCAGCTTTTTTACTTGCCTCTACTTGTCAATTCATGTACTTGTGAAATGCCATGAAGAGTGGCCAAGGTACTGCTTCATTCCTGAGTATGCATCAAGGCAAGATTGCTGATAGCGCCTGAATGTGTTCCTGCTCTCCTCATACTATATAGGACACATTTTCAGTGAACTCGGGCTGAATAGGTAACCCACAATGCATTGCACCACCAGCAGCTGAAACTGGAGAACGACAGTGAATAAAATCATTGGTTATATATATTGCTATTAATTTTTCAAAAAAAGTTTTATGAATTTTTTTTCCAGCAAGATTATAGATCCAGAAAGTTAAATTGTGTGGTCAGTTTATCAAGACTGAGCCTACTTTGGTTCTACTGGAGTGTCGGAGCAGCAGAGTTACGCTGATACATGGTGTGTTTTTCCCCACCAACCACTGAATTATAAAGGCAAGCCGCTGTTGTTTTCAGTAACCTGTAACATACTGCTGTTTACCTTATTGTCAAGAACTCAAAAACCTTGGACCCAATATTCAAGCAGACAGATTTGGATGATTTCACACACAGTCTTTATTTAAGCAGAAAGCGTGCGGCAGCTCCTCAGCTGTAGCGAATCAACCGGATCCTCTTTAGGGATGGAAACTCAGGTCAGTGACTCAGAATTAAAGGCTGGCAATGATTAGGAGTAATACTAACTGGTTCCAAGTTCAGTCCCATCCTAGAGGAAGGTGATAAATCCAAGAGGAAGATCGTCCACCGCCTGCAGATCTCAGAGTGAGGTTGCAGAGCCTATGACAGCCGACGCCAGGGAGCAACAGTGTCCAGAAGGGAATACCCTGAGCCGAAGTCAAAGGAGAACCGGGTTTAAAGACCAGATGATCAGAGAGCAGAGGAGGTGCTGAAGGAGACCCCAAGCCGAGGTCCAAGGAACAGTCCAAGTTCGGTAAGCCGGTAGACTCCAGGAATCGGTCCAGAACTGATCAGACTAACAGAGCAGACAGAGGCAAGCAAAACTCTGCTCCACAAGACAGGTACAGGTCACACTCAGAAAGTAAGAACAATAATTAGAGTTACTCTTACCAAACAACTCGATTAATCTGGTGCTAATGGCAGGAAAGCAATCAGTATAAATCGGTGGAACCAGGTGAATCAGATCGCCGCTAATCAAACAGGTGAGCAGAGGCAGATGGAAAAGCCAACCATCAGCGTCAAAACAATGACAGCTTAGCATATAATGCCAAATGATTTTATTTGTAACCTAGGAAAGTTGTCCCATGTATCTTCATAGTAGGAAAATGTTTTAACACAGTGGTCCCTAATGATGAAACAGAGAACTTTTACCTTTCCTTGTACATAAGAAGTACACGTTTCCTAAAGATTGTCCTTTTCTGCAAACTTCACTGTGTGGAATTTTGAAATCTTTATTAATTTAGAGAGACCACCTACAGGTGTGGATGAACCGACCAGCTGAATATCTCCTTGTCTTGGTTTTTGCTATTCTAATAATTACATAATTATTAATGATTCCTGCAGAACTCAAAACAAAAAAAAAAATAAAATAAATGTAAAATATCGATTACTACTCTAGGAATTGTGTATACAATCAATGACATATCTATATATGTATATCTCTATAATAATTTGGGACTTTGGGGGGGGGCATAATAATATCATTCTCCTTACATATCCTACCATGAACAGAACTCTGGCATTTAGTGTTTAGTATATTTTTTCTCCCCAAAGATGTCTCCCGATGGGGGAGAATGACACACATCTCCAAATTACACCCTTGTAAGGCTGTGCAATTTGCTGGGAAATGAAAAGTTTTCATTTCAAGCAGCAAGTTATAGATTAATAATATCCGACGGCAGACGGTGTAACCTAAAAGAAGTGAAAACTGCACCTCTTGAGGGAAAAATCTATTTTTAAGAAGTTCCAACTTTTATATTAACTATAAAGGCAACAGAGTTTAGAAGCAAACACATTTCTGCATGAAAGCTGGGGACGTTTCTCATTCCCAAGTTTTAAAGTTTTTTTTTGTGCTCTGAAGACAAAGAAATTGTCATGATCTGGCCTGTTTGCTCCTCTTTAACTGATGATCTCTTTCACCTGCCGTTTTCCCTCCCTGCCTCATTATATTTTATTCCTCTCACCTGTTTCTTCTGGTTATATTCAGTTCAGCCTGAGTATTCAGGGCCAGATCATTACTTGTTTTTTGTCAGTCTGTCTGTTCGGTTTTATTTCATGGTTCATGTCCTGGATCCTAGCAGCCAGTGGAAAGAGGTTTTTGTGTTTGTCTCGTCTCCTGATCGTCCCCTGTTCCTCCCCCGCGGAGTCCTCTTGGTTTTTGGCTCTATATGTGGAGAGGTTAAGTTGTTATCTAAGTAAGCCTGGCTCCAGGGAGGAGACCAGTTTAAAGTCCTGCATCAAGTCTTGTCTCGGCTACCCTCTTCCACTGAGCCTGCTCATCTGCTCCTGATCCTGTCTGCTCCTGTGAGTGACCACCTGGTCATGGGAGCCTGTGGATGCCTGGAAGTCTGGATCCTGCCACCTGTTCCTGTTCCTGCCTGATCTGGATCCCTGACCAGGATCGGCTTCCAGCATGTCCTCTGGGACTGCAGCACTTGGGGACATTCTAGGACTGGACTGTTAAACCAGGTAAGTGGCCAACTCAGATAATCATGTTCTGTCAGATGATCATGGTCACTTACCTGTGTTTCTCCTGCAGAGTTCTGTGATAGGGCGGTGACCCGCTCCCCATCCTGCAGTGTCCGCGAGCCAAAGATCCGCTTCAGTTTTTGTTTTATTTAATAAACTTTTTTTTATCTTTCCTACTGACTGTCTGACTGAGTCTCTAAGACAAATGATCTGTTTCAGTTATTCCATCAGTTTTAACTTAACCAAGTGGGACATAAAACCGGGTCTGCAGAATTTTGTTTCTTTTGCTGTTCTTTATTAAAAGCAATTAATGATCTCATTTTTACTCGTTTTTCTTAACCACTTTTGCAGAATGTCAGTGAAAAATTACTTTCCTTCATTTCATGAATTAGTGGGAAAATCTTCATAGTGTTTCTTCTAGCTGCTAAGCCCATTTCTGCATGTTTCCTCGTGTATCAGCTGATTTATATCGTAATAACAGATGAGCAATAAGTCTTTCAGCGTGAAAAGCCTCTTTGCCATCACCCTAATCTGTAACTCTTTCCAAAGTCTCTCAGATCAAATTATGGACTCTAAAGCATCGCGGCACACATGTTGGTGAATTTGAAGATCAGTTTTAAACCTCAAAGCTTCCAAGAGTCTGGGTGGGAATCTAGGCTGTAAATCACTGGTGCTGCTGGCAGTAGGGTTATATGTACCTTTACTGTTTTACAGCCAACGGGATTTATTCTTCAGATCTCACTTGTGAGAGATGTTGATGAGATCAGACCTGCAAACATTTCCATTTTAAAGACCGGTGCCAAAAATTCTCTGCAGCTGTCAAAGTTGTTACTCATCTTATGGAAATGATGTTTGCAGTCAGCTCACCTGACAGAGAGACCTTAAGGATCATGGTGCTTAGATACCATATAAACTGCTGCAGAGCTTGCATCAGAATAGACTAAATAATATGACCACGTCATAAAAACCTCCTTTAAAGCTCCGTTTCTGGTGAATTTTACTCCTTTAACACCTTTTTTCTCTGCAGGGCTGTTCTGAGCTCAGTTTCATCAGGGCTAATAGACTCTGACTCTCATTGTTTGGTTGCACAATGAGCGCATTGGGCGGGGGTGTTGGGGGGGGTGGGGGATTTGTGCAGACCTGCACTGTTTAGAACAACATGCGGATCAGAACATGTCGACAGGACTCCAGGTGTTGAGGATGGAGGAGGGATATGGGTCTCAATGTGTTAGTCAGTTAAAAACTGGTTCTGGGGTTCTGGAAAATGTCCCTGAAAGCCTGCAGGTAAAATTGCATCAGAATAAAGAGAATATGATAACTGACATTCATACTTTGCAGGTATGGGGGTGTGGGTGTGTGCTGGGTGGGTGGGGGTTGGATCCCTCCTCCTCCAGCAGGATATAAGCAGCTCAGCCCATCCTCTCCTGCATTCTCTTCTCCTCTCCAACCAGAGCTGCAGAACTTCTCCACCATGTCTTCAACGTACTCCATGCGCTCTGCCTCCTACTCTGGAGGGAGCCGCCTCGGCTCCATGAGGGCCCCCAGTGTGTACGGTGGTGCTGGGGGTACTGGGGTCCGGATCTCAAGCAGCACCGCTTCCAGAAGCTTTGCCTCTGGTGGCGGAGCAGGCTTTGGTGGCGGAGCAGGGTTTGGTGGCGGAGCAGGGTTTGCCTCTGGTGGTGGGGCTGCCTTTGCATCTGGTGGGGGCTTCGACCTGTCCGACGCCCATGACCTCTCTGAGAACAAGAAGGCCGCCATGCAGAACCTGAATGACCGTCTGGCTTCCTACCTGGAGAAGGTACGCAAGCTGGAGGCCGCCAACACTGATCTTGAGAAGAAGATAAGGGAATTCCTGGAGAAGAAGGCAACACCTGAGAGCCAAGACTACTCTAAATTCCTCACAATCATCAAAGACCTGCAGAACCAGGTAAGTTCGGGTTCTGTCCCTTTAGATCAGTACAGAGCAGAGAAACTAAATATGCTGTAATTGTTGAAAGACAAAACCTTAAACAAATGCTCCCTGCCGGGCCACACCCTGCTGCAGGATCCGTTTCCTGCAGGAGGCTGACCACACCCAACACAACAGGGCCACCTGAAAGTAGAGTTATGACCTGAACTCAACTCATTTGACTGTCATTTCCATGTTTTGAATGAAAACATTCAGGGAGAAAGGATTTCTTTTTAAACACGTTTCCTCTTTCTGTCCTTTTACTCGTCTCTTTAGATCATTGATGCTACCACCAATAATGGATCTCTGTACCTGGCCATCGATAACGCCAAGTTAGCTTCTGATGACTTCAGGGTCAAGTGAGTCCAAAAAAACACAAAGCTCATGGAGGAAATGAAGTATTTACTCTAGATTTATGCACAGCTTTTTTTCCCCTTATAAGGATAAACTTGTTTGCAGTCTGTCAGCTAAAGCTTGTTTTTTTTACTCTGCAGGTACGAGAACGAGCTAGCCATGCGCCAGAGCGTGGAGGGCGACATCGCCGGACTTAAGAAGCTCCTGGATGAACTGACCCTGGCCAGATCTGACCTGGAGATGCAGATTGAGTCTCTGAGAGAAGAACTCATCTATCTTAAAAAGAACCACGAGGAGGTGAGACTGAAGATGTGAACGAACACGTTTCAGTTCAGGTGTAAGTGGAAGAAAGCCTCAATCTAAAAAACATTGTTCCTGCAGGACCTGCTGGCCATGAGGTCCCAGGTGGGCGGTCAGGTCAACGTGGAGGTAGATGCCGCACCTCAGATAGATCTCGCCGCCAAAATGGCCGAAATCAGAGAACACTACGAGAGTGTCGCCAGCAAGAACCGCAAAGATCTAGAGAACTGGTTCCAGAGCAAGGTGAGCTCTCAGGAAACACCTAGAACACAGATGAGTCTCAGCAACATTTAAAATTCATGTTAGGCAATTGTTTGCTCAGGAAATAAGAAAGAAAACAACTCCATCATATTTTAAATGCATAGTATCTAATGATCTCATGTTAAGGGCAAACATACTTACTCTTCTGGCAGATAATCTTGGTAACCTGCTCATATCAAAGGAAAATACCCTAATTCTAAGATATTTGTACTTTTTCAGACCAGGTTTTGCAGTGCAGGTGAAATATCCGAACCAAATCAGGCTTAAACCTCTACTGGTTCTGGTACAACCACCTATAATCAGCATTACTGTCTGAATCTGAACCTCTAAAGTCCAATAAATTGCCTTTTCAATGGAGGTCCAGAAGTACCAACATCCAACAGTAAAGAAGTGTTATCACTCAGAAGAATCAGAGATTTGATTAAATTCAAAGTTATCAAACATTTAATCAATGGAATAAAAGATTAAATAAGCAATGGTTAAGGATAGCGGGAAATAAAAGTGTCACAGAATCATCGTAAAACCATCAGACTGAGTATAAACCCCGCCCACAGGGTGGGGCACGGCTCACAGTGGAGTCATCTCTGCTTTTACTATTTATCATCATAATTAACTATTAATCTGTTTAAAACATCATTTAAGATTATATGGAGTTAGAAACACTAAGTTATACATTTGATTTTAATAACGATGTCAGATCTGGGTGCTTTGTACCTTTGGTACATTTATATCATTTGTCTCCATCTAGTGGCGGAAAATTGAACTGCATTTTAGTGTTTCGTTTTCTATAATTTGAAAAAATCTTTTTTTTTATTTATAAAAAAATGTATCTAAAATTATGCATAAACATTTATATAATAGATGCATATTGCAAAGAATTAAACACATGTTAAGTTATGAAAAGCAAAGTTTATTCTTCATTTTGGAGCAACAAATATTCTGATGATTTTACCTTTGGTACATTTATATCATTTGTCCCCATCTAGTGGCGAAAAATGGAACTGCATGTTAGTGTTTTCTATAATTTGACAAAATCTTTTTTTTTTCTTTTTAGCTACAATTTATCAAAAATTATGCATAAACATTTATATAATTAGATGCATTTGCCAAAGAATTATTTTATTATTATGAAAAGCAAAGTTTATTTTTCATTTTTGAGCAAGAAATATTCTGATGATTTTTTATCCTTTTTTCAGTCTGAGGACCTGAACAAAGAGGTAGCCGTGAGCACAGAGACGCTCAAATCATCTCGCTCTGAAATCACAGAAATCAAACGAACGCTACAGGGTCTAGAGATCGAACTCCAGTCTCAACTCAGCATGGTGGGTCTCTAAGAGCTCCTGAACTCTTCTCCTGCTTTAACGCTTTTACTGGATTCATTCATGCTTTCCTCTCACCCTGCAGAAAGCATCTCTGGAGGGAACTCTGGCAGAAACACAGAACAGGTATGCCAACATGCTAGCAGGCTACCAGGACCAGGTCTCAGCTCTGGAGGAGCAGCTGATGCAGCTGAGGTCCGACTTGGATCGCCAGAAACAGGAATATACCATGCTGCTGGACATTAAGACCAGGCTGGAGATGGAGATCGCAGAGTACAGGAGGCTGCTGGATGGAGAGGAATCAGGGTGAGCAAACCACCTCCCACTGAGACACTTCCATCACCAGATAACGGTTTAACAAAGTAACCCGTCAGATTTAGGAAGTGTAGGAAATCGTCCTCAAACTCAAGTTTAAGTCCAAGTTTTTGAAGTTGAACCTTCAGCCCAGATTAATCTAACTGGTGTCTCCTTCTTTCCAGCTCCTCCTCCTCCACTACAACCACCACTCGGCGGGTGATGATCGTCACCAAAGAGGTTAATGAGGATGGAGAAGTCACAACCGAAACGACGGAGTATTGATGAGATGTCAAACACCAATAAAACTCTGCTGATGAATATCTCTGCTTTCTGTGGTTTTGTTGTTATGATGAAGCCCAGAACCCATTGGTTGGTTTCAATCACAGTCCATCCGTACTGCAACATGAGCTACCTGAGGGTTACAGAAACCATGGAGGACCATAAACATTAAACCCTGCACTGTAGAACAAGCCCTGATCATCAGCCTCTCAGGCGTCTGTGCTGATCTGCTGTGGCTGGTTTTCACCTTTCAAACAGAACCAGTAAAAAACAAAGAGATTTCATGTAAGATGCAGCAGCAGTCATATAAATGGCCCTAATCAATCAAATGGCAGCAAAATTCCCTCCAACTTCCTGCCACTGGCCTTCTCCTGGGGACCTGGGCCTGCATTTGTTTTACTCTGACTCCACCCTTTCACTGAATTACAGGGTCTGACCAGCAGATGGCGCTTCTCTTTAGATCTTAATCTCCACAAATCAAGAGAGAAAGAATATTTTAGTACAAAGATTGAGGTTTAAAAAGGAATTATAGGGAACCAGCAAAGGACCCATTAAGGAAAGTGGGGAAATATTGTCTCCTATTGTAGAAACACAATGAAACAAGAACCAGCAAACAATGAAGATAAACGGCCATGAATAAAACATTGGGGGGAAAAAATGCAATAAGTTGATGAACAGAAAGGTTCTGTTAATAGAAGCGATGCTGGTTTATCTGACCCAGGCTGCTGTTAAAGCTGCTGAGACACTAAAGGGAGACAGAAAATAACAAGAATCACTGAATCTATCATGCTGATCAGAAGAGATATGAAGGATAATAAAGTTAAGGAATAATAACAAACTTTACACATCTAATTGAAATTCATGCTGTTTAAGATTATTTCATTACAACAAAACAATAATAAACAAATATAGTATATGATTAGTAAATTAAATGATTTAAAACAATAAGGGTACATATATGATAAAGTTAAGATGATTTTAATTAGGGCATAAAATGTATTTTTTTTTTTTTAAGGTAACAAAGCGGAAGTTTGTTGATGGAGCTTGTTGGGTTCCTTAATAGAACGGACTGAGAACTTTAAGCCATCTTCTGTTCATGGTGGCTGGAGAAGATTACGACGTGAAGTAGGTCACCTAAGGACAGATCCTCTCTGATCAGACCTGCGGCGGTCTATGGGCGGGAGGCGGGTCCATCCTGGAACGATCATCTCAGACTGACGCACTGACACACACACACACACACATGTTGTGTCACAATATCCTTGTGGGGACCTTCCATTGACTTCCATTCATTTCCCACTAATTTATATGGCCTAACCGTGACCCTTGCCCTAACCCTAACCATTACCGACACATACCTATCCCTAAACCTAACCTAAACTCCATTCACACCTTAGTCCTAAACCTAACCCCCACCCCAAGAAGAGAAACTTTCCTTGTGGGGACCAGTTGTTGGTCCCCACAAGTACCTATGAGTCCCCAAAATGTAGCATATTCCTAGGAAATTGTCCCCACCAGGTATTAAAGACATGGCCACACACACACCTAAGGACAGCAGAGAAGCCGATGAACCTAACTTTACGTTTTTGAGTCATATGGATTCATGACAAAATAAAAAAATCTTCAGGTCTCAGAAGGTGATTTAAAGATGATTGAATCCAAACTCTCTTCAGCAGTTTTGCACCTTTATTGTTTTATGTGTAAAAGTTTTAAAGCAGAGACAGAAGCTATGAAGATTTAAAGCCTTTCAGGCTCAAATCCGAAGCATTTCCAGCGTTTTTACCTTGGCTGGAGTTTTTAGGATCATCCTTTTAAGGCAGGTATTACCTCATTGGTGTTTATGAGGCTGAAAGGCATTGCCACATAAAAAGTGCTGTTTTTTCCAGATATCCTGCTACGTGTGGACAGCCTCTGAGAATCAGTAAGCTCTCTTCAGCCCAGGTGAGACAGAGGATCAGGAGTTATCAGACCTCCTACGGGCCCAGAGAGGACGTCATAATAACACCTTACCTGGTGGCTGAGGTCAAACCGGTATTCTGTCCCTCAGGGAACGTTTTTTTGTTTCCTGAAAACAAAGGCTTACTTTATATTTAGAGGGAAGGTCTGCAGGCAGTAGGGCATCTAAGTCTCTGAGGGAAATGAACTATTTTGACACTATAGAAATTAGTGTTCATTATAGTTTTATCTTTACAGAGTGGGACCTAAAACTGGGCCAGTTTAAGGCTGATTGTTCTGTTTAGAACAAGCAGTTCTGCATTTCCATGTAGGTTCAGACTGGTTTTGGTTTCATGAGTTTCATGTAAGATTGTCCCATAAAAACTGATTTCAGTTTTTACTTGGTTACCTTGGTCTCTGGGAGATTCTCAAGGATCTGGAACATTCAGAAACAGAACCAGTCTGTTCAGGGTGGGGCTGCTGTTGCTTCTTCACTCAATCAGTCTTTTCTTCACTGACATCATCACAAAACCTGCAAAGACCCAGTCCAGGTTATATATATGTGTGTATCAGTGGTGGCTGGTCAATAGAGGGCGCTAGCCCCCCCCCCCACCCAATGACCTTGATAAGGCAGGAAATAAAAATTAAATTATAAAATAAAACAAAAAACTTTGAAATATATTTGTATATTTCTTAGATGTGCAAAATAAATATTTAATGGCGAGTAAAGCTGGATGCTGGTGAAGATTCTCAGTCATCCAGGTTATAGTCTCTCTAAAAAAGTAAAAAATTGGACTTTGTTTCCAAGATTGAAGACGTTTCGCTTCCCATCCAGGAAGCTTTTTCAATTCAAATGGTCAGAATTATCGTTGAGTTTGAAGCTTTATATAGAGGCCAAAAAACTTGTTTTGGTTTAGAAAACATGCAAATTGAACCAGAAGAACGGCTCTGCCTCTTAGGAACGGGTTCTTTTTTAGTCTGCATTACCTGATACCGGGCTATGCCTCTGAAAAGGGGGTCGTTAGGGGCAATTGTTGGCCCGGATGCCCAGATGAGATGTTTTGTCCCCTCCATGGGGGTGAGGGGTTGAAATGGTAGTGGGAATTAATCGACTCCTTTGCTGTATTGTAGGTTTTAAAGAGCTAAAACCTGAGTCCACCCCCGCTGTTTAAGGTCGTCTTTTCTTTCTTAGCATAAATGGATTCCTTCACGCCCCTTTCAATTCATCCGTCTTCTTTGTCCAAAATGTGAACACTCTGGTACTCAAATGAGTGTCCCTTGTTCTTAAGGTGTCCTCTGCAGCCAACTTGCACCTGGAATGATTCGAAAGATCCTCTGCCTGTCCACCCTATGGAACTGCCAAGCCGCTACACCCTCTCGGTCAAACTCAATCCCTGTAGACTCATCTACCTTCTCCCCATCTTTTCCTAACTCAGGAGAAACTGTAAGGCATCATCCTCAGTTTATAAACTCCTCACTTCCTCCTGGCAGCATAACGTCTCTTCCTGTCCAGTTCCAGTCTGAGCCTCGGTCCATTGAGCTTCCACGCCAGCCTGATTAATTCTTTCTTTGAACTCAAACATCTTTAAACGGTTTCTTACTCGTATTGCGTCTGCACCAGAGTCATCCCTAGCATAATGACAACAACCAAACACATTTGTGGCAATAACTAGTGATTTTAATCATGGCTCCCTCTCTGCTACACTGCCAACGTTCAGTTTGTCAGCTCTTGCACCAGAGAAAACGAAACTTTGAACAAATGTCAAGGACTCTTACATCTCTAAAGTAAGACCTCCTCTTGGGAAATCAAACCACATTCTTGTTTTTCTCTGCTCAGATTATAACCCACTTTATACGAGTCAACCTGAATTAAACATAACTTTAAGAAGATGGCCACTGGAAGCTGAAGAAGCCCTGCAAGGTTGCTTTGGGGCTGCAGAGTGGGATGCCCTGTCAGACACATGGAGAGGACAACAATGCATGCAGAGATGGCCGGCTTGGAGAAGAAGGATGATCAGACAGATGGAAGTCTGGTGAGAGCCAACGAACTCAGGTTCAGCTTAGGAACACGCGTTGCATCCATCCCTCCTGCCCACAGTCACATGGACACTAGGGGTGGGTATCGCCAAAGAAGTCATGATTCGATTCGAATCACGATTCACAGGCCACGATGCGATTCTATCACGATGCATCACGATACTTGAATTATTGCGATGCATTGCAATATTTTCTCCTCCATGTTTTGTTTTTGAATGACTCGGCGCAGTATCCCATGGCCGGAAATGCTTGTGACACAAGGCAGCGTGCGTCAACACATTTGCAGCGACATCTACTGGATTGGAAGTTGTATTACACTTGTTTTTGGCTGATGTTTGCCAACCATTCATGCAATTTTATTTATTCATTTTTTTAAATTAATAATCAATTCTTGGCATCAAGAATCGATGCAGTAGATCACGAAAATTAGAATCACGATGCATCATCATCCCGATTATTTTGCACACCCCTAATGGACACCCTACCTTCTTCTGCCATTGACTTTCCTCTTTCTTTGTTTTTGGAACTGTTTGGTTTTTTGTGTCCTGTTTTACCGATAGAGCTCTGGGAATAGATGACCCAGTTTTTTGTTTCAGTAGTTAACCACGATTTCCCCTTACACTTTGATCAGCCAGCAGATTCTATTTCTTGGCTTCTGGCCGTCTGTGATGTAATCCTCATGGGAAAAGAGAAAGAGTTTGAGTTGTTTCCTCCTCAGGCGCCATGAGGAGCAGGAATGATGTTCCTGTCGGAGCATCCTGTGAGATTAGATTTGCAGAAGTTGGAGACTTTGTGATACAGACCCAACTGGATCTCCTATATCCTCTATCAGCATGGGCATTGGTGCCCAATGTTTATAAAACCAATTTATAGAATTAATTAAAACTAACATCTTGCTTTATGGCCAAACACCTGATAGAATAGAAAGGAAAATAATTTCATTTAAAACAAACAAGGTGGAAAGGAATGATCACTTTACCACTTTTTGCAGAACGTAAATGAAAAAATGACTTTCTTCAATTTTATGAATTAGTGGAAAAATTCTCATAGGTCCTCAAGCTCTTCTTCTAGCTGCTAAGCCAATTTCTGCATGTTTCCTCGTGTATTAACAGATGAGCAATAAGTCTTTCAGCGTGAAAAGCCTCTTTGCCATCACCCTAATCTGTAACTCTTTCCAAAGTCTCTCAGATCAAAGTATGGACTCTAAAGCATCGCGGCACACATGTTGGTGAATTTGAAGATCAGTTTTAAACCTCAAAGCTTCCAGGAGTCTGAATAATTTGGGATTTAACTCTAGATACTTGTTTTCTGAAAGCAAATGGTCTGGGTGGGAATCTAGGCTGTAAATCACTGGTGCTGCTGGCAGTAGGGTTATATGTACCTTTACTGTTTTACAGCCAACGGGATTTATTCTTCAGATCTCACTTGTGAGAGATGTTGATGAGATCAGACCTGCAAACATTTCCATTTTAAAGACCGGTGCCAAAAATTCTCTGCAGCTGTCAAAGTTGTTACTCATCTTATGGAAATGATGTTTGCAGTCAGCTCACCTGACAGAGAGACCTTAAGGATCATGGCGCTTAGATAATGTATAAACTGCTGCAGAGCTTGCATCAGAATAGACTAAATAATATGACCACATCATAAAAACCTCCTTTAAAGCTCCGTTTCTGGTGAATTTTACTCCTTTAACACCTTTTTTCTCTGCAGGGCTGTTCAGGGCTCAGTTTCATCAGGACTAACAGACTCTGACTCTCATTGTTTGGTTGCACAATGAGCGCATTGGGCGGGGGTGTTGGGGGGGTGGGGGATTTGTGCAGACCTGCACTGTTTAGAACAACATGCGGATCAGAACATGTCGACAGGACTCCAGGTGTTGAGGATGGAGGAGGGATATGGGTCTCAATGTGTTAGTCAGTTAAAAACTGGTTCTGGGGTTCTGGAAAATGTCCCTGAAAGCCTGCAGGTAAAATTGCATCAGAATAAAGAGAATATGATACCTGACATTCATACTTTGCAGGTATGGGGGTGTGGGTGTGTGCTGGGTGGGTGGGGGTTGGATCCCTCCTCCTCCAGCAGGATATAAGCAGCTCAGCCCATCCTCTCCTGCATTCTCTTCTCCTCTCCAACCAGAGCTGCAGAACTTCTCCACCATGTCTTCAACGTACTCCATGCGCTCTGCCTCCTACTCTGGAGGGAGCCGCCTCGGCTCCATGAGGGCCCCCAGTGTGTACGGTGGTGCTGGGGGTACTGGGGTCCGGATCTCAAGCAGCACCGCTTCCAGAAGCTTTGCCTCTGGTGGCGGAGCAGGCTTTGGTGGCGGAGCAGGGTTTGGTGGCGGAGCAGGGTTTGCCTCTGGTGGTGGGGCTGCCTTTGCATCTGGTGGGGGCTTCGACCTGTCCGACGCCCATGACCTCTCTGAGAACAAGAAGGCCGCCATGCAGAACCTGAATGACCGTCTGGCTTCCTACCTGGAGAAGGTACGCAAGCTGGAGGCCGCCAACACTGATCTTGAGAAGAAGATAAGGGAATTCCTGGAGAAGAAGGCAACACCTGAGAGCCAAGACTACTCTAAATTCCTCACAATCATCAAAGACCTGCAGAACCAGGTAAGTTCGGGTTCTGTCCCTTTAGATCAGTACAGAGCAGAGAAACTAAATATGCTGTAATTGTTGAAAGACAAAACCTTAAACAAATGCTCCCTGCCGGGCCACACCCTGCTGCAGGATCCGTTTCCTGCAGGAGGCTGACCACACCCAACACAACAGGGCCACCTGAAAGTAGAGTTATGACCTGAACTCAACTCATTTGACTGTCATTTCCATGTTTTGAATGAAAACATTCAGGGAGAAAGGATTTCTTTTTAAACACGTTTCCTCTTTCTGTCCTTTTACTCGTCTCTTTAGATCATTGATGCTACCACCAATAATGGATCTCTGTACCTGGCCATCGATAACGCCAAGTTAGCTTCTGATGACTTCAGGGTCAAGTGAGTCCAAAAAAAAACCCAAAGCTCATGGAGGAAATAAAGTATTTACTCTAGATCTATGCACAGCTTTTTTCTCTCTTATAAGGATAAACTTGTTTGCAGTCTGTCAGCTAAAAGCTTGTTTTTTTTACTCTGCAGGTACGAGAACGAGCTAGCCATGCGCCAGAGCGTGGAGGGTGACATCGCCGGACTTAAGAAGCTCCTGGATGAACTGACCCTGGCCAGATCTGACCTGGAGATGCAGATTGAGTCTCTGAGAGAAGAACTCATCTATCTTAAAAAGAACCACGAGGAGGTGAGACTGAAGATGTGAACGAACACGTTTCAGTTCAGGTGGAAGTGGAAGAAAGCCTCAATCTAAAAAACATTGTTCCTGCAGGACCTGCTGGCCATGAGGTCCCAGGTGGGCGGTCAGGTCAACGTGGAGGTAGATGCCGCACCTCAGATAGATCTCGCCGCCAAAATGGCTGAAATCAGAGAACACTACGAGAGTGTCGCCAGCAAGAATCGCAAAGAGCTAGACAACTGGTTCCAGAGCAAGGTGAGCTCTCAGGAAACACCTAGAACACAGATGAGTCTCAGCAACATTTAAAATTCATGTTAGGCAATTGTTTGCTCAGGAAATAAGAAAGAAAACAACTCCATCATATTTTAAATGCATAGTATCTAATGATCTGATGTTAAGGGCAAACATACTTACTCTTCTGGCAGATAATCTTGGTAACCTGCTCATATCAAAGGAAAATACCCTAATTCTAAGATATTTGTACTTTTTCAGACCAGGTTTTGCAGTGCAGGTGAAATATCCGAACCAAATCAGGCTTAAACCTCTACTGGTTCTGGTACAACCACCTATATCAGCATTACTGTCTGAATCTGAACCTCTAAAGTCCAATAAATTGCCTTTTCAATGGAGGTCCAGAAGTACCAACATCCAACAGTAAAGAAGTGTTATCACTCAGAAGAATCAGAGATTTGATTAAATTCAAAGTTATCAAACATTTAATCAATGGAATAAAAGATAAAATAAGCAATGGTTAAGGATAGCAGGAAATAAATGTGTCACAGAATCATCATAAAACCATCAGACTGAGTATAAACCCCGCCCACAGGGTGGGGCACGGCTCACAGTGGAGTCATCTCTGCTTTTACTATTTATCATCATAATTAACTATTACTCTGTTTAATACATCATTTAAGATTATATGGAGTTAGAAACACTAAGTTATACATTTGATTTTAATAATGTTTTTAAAACTGGGTGCTTTGTACTTTTGGTACATTTATATAATTTGTCCCCATCTAGTGGCGGAAAATGGAACTGCATTTTAGTGTTTTGTTTTCTATAATTTGAAAAAATCTTTTTTTTTTTATTTATAAAAAATGTATCAAAAATTATGCATAAACATTTATATAATTAGATGCATTTGCCAAAGAATTATTTTATTATTATGAAAAGCAAAGTTTATTCTTCATTTTGGAGCAAGAAATATTCTGATGATTTTTTATCCTTTTTTTCAGTCTGAGGACCTGAACAAAGAGGTAGCCGTGAGCACAGAGATGCTCAAATCATCTCGCTCTGAAATCACAGAAATCAAACGAACACTACAGGGTCTGGAGATCGAACTGCAGTCTCAACTCAGCATGGTGGGTCTCTAAGAGCTCCTGAACTCTTCTCCTGCTTTAACGCTTTTACTGGATTCATTCATGCTTTCCTCTCACCCTGCAGAAAGCATCTCTGGAGGGAACTCTGGCAGAAACACAGAACAGGTATGCCAACATGCTAGCAGGCTACCAGGACCAGGTCTCAGCTCTGGAGGAGCAGCTGATGCAGCTGAGGTCCGACTTGGATCGCCAGAAACAGGAATATACCATGCTGCTGGACATTAAGACCAGGCTGGAGATGGAGATCGCAGAGTACAGGAGGCTGCTGGATGGAGAGGAATCAGGGTGAGCAAACCACCTCCCACTGAGACACTTCCATCACCAGATAACGGTTTAACAAAGTAACCCGTCAGATTTAGGAAGTGTAGGAAATCGTCCTCAAACTCAAGTTTAAGTCCAAGTTTTTGAAGTTGAACCTTCAGCCCAGATTAATCTAACTGGTGTCTCCTTCTTTCCAGCTCCTCCTCCTTCTCCACTACAACCACCACTCGGAGGGTGGTGATCGTCACCAAAGAGGTTAATGAGGATGGAGAAGTCACAACCGAAACGACGGAGTATTGATGAGATGTCAAACACCAATAAAACTCTGCTGATGAATATCTCTGCTTTCTGTGGTTTTGTTGTTATGATGAAGCCCAGAACCCATTGGTTGGGTTCAATCACAGTCCATCCGTATTGCAACATGAGCTACCCGAGGGTTACAGAAACCATGGAGGACCATAAACATTAAACCCTGCACTGTAAAACAAGCCCTGATCATCAGCCTCTCAGGCGTCTGTGCTGATCTGCTGTGGCTGGCTTTCACCTTTCAAACAGAACCAGTAAAACACAAAGATATTTCATGTAAGATGCAGCAGCAGTCATATAAATGGCCCTAATCAATCAAATGGCAGCAAAATCCCCTCCAACTTCCAGCCACTGGCCTTCTCCTGGGGACCTGGGCCTGCATTTGTTTTACTCTGACTCCACCCTTTCACTGAATTACAGAGTCTGACCAGCAGATGGCGCTTCTCTTTAGATCATAATGTTCACATATCAAGAGAGAAAGAATATTTTAGTACAAAGATTGAGGTTTAAAAAGGAATTTTTGGGAACCAGCCAAGGACCCATCAAGGAAAGCGGGGAAATATTGTCTCCTATTGTAGGAACACAATGAAACAAGAACCAGCAAACAATGAAGATAAAACGGCCATAAATAAAACATTAAGGGGAAAAATGCAATAAGTTGATGAACAGAAAGGTTCAGTTAATAGAAGCGATGCTGGTTTATCTGACCCAGGCTGCTGTTAAAGCTGCTGAGACACTAAAGGGAGACAGAAAATAACAAGAATCACTGAATCTATTGCAAAGGATAAATGAGGCAGGAAAAATAACACATTTTACACATTTAATTGAATTTTAAGGTCTTTAAAGGAATAATACACCCAAAACATGATTAGCCTTCATTTTCTACTCACCCCCATGCTGAACAACACTCTGGAGTACTTTTTTGATATCTCAAATGCATCTGGAGATCTGGGCGGCTTCTTGCTGTCTGCTGACATTCAAATAATGGAGGTCTATGGCGCCCGAGGCAGAAAGGTCCATAAAAGTCCACAAAAAACGTGTCAATATTCCTCCATACTGCTCGTCCAAAGTGTCCTGAGTGGGTAGCGTCCATAATTTACTCAAAACAAAGTCATTTAGAATGTTTTTAGAGCATAAACAGTAGTGTATAGGATTTCCTGAAAGCGCGCACCTGCGCGTTCATGACGCTACGGAAGCCGGCAGACCAAACCAGATGAAAGTGCGCATTCAGCGTCTGCTCTGCCAATAATGCAAGCGTAGAAGAAGAAATGTACTGTTTATCTGTGCAAAGAAAGAAACAACGAAAGAAAAATGTCTGAGGACTTCAGTGTTGAGGAAGAGCATGAGTTCTTTGCCGAGCTGAATGCGCACTTTCGTCTGGTTTGGTCTGCCGCGGTTTCCATAGCGTCGTGAACGCACTTTCAGGAAATCCTATACACTACTGTTTATGCTCTAAAAACATTCTAAATGACTTTGTTTCGAGTAAATTCTGGACGCTACCCACTCAGGACACTTGGAATACATTGGACGAGCAGTATGGAGGAATATTGAAACGTTTTTTGTGGACTTTTATGGACCTTTCTGTCTCAGGCGCCATAGACCTCCATTATTTGAATGTCAGCAGACAGCAAGAAGCCTCCCAGATCTCCAGATGCATTTGAGAAATCAAAAAAGTACTCCAGAGTGTTGTTCAGCATGGGGGTGAGTAGAAAATGAAGGCTAATCATGATTTGAGTGTACTATTCCTTTAAATATCTATTATCAAAGAAATATTGCATTACAAATATAAAACTAATATAATATGTCAGGTTTGGTGGAACTTAGCTGAGGACCCAAATGCAGAAATGAGTTTTGCTGATTTAATGAAGAAAACATGTATGGAAAGCAACCAGAAACCAGCAATGATGAACTGGCCAGGAGGAGTATATATGGGGGACAGAACAAAGAATGGGCTAATCAGCTGATATGGAGCAGGTATGGATAGATTCTGGGTAAGATTCTCAGTCATTCAGGTCTATTCATAGTAAATAATGAAATAAATAATAAATAGTAGATAAATTGTCATAGTCATTAAAAAAAAAAAGTTCAAAAACACTCCACTGGACTTTGTTCTGTTTCCCATTCCCATTTTGTTTCGCTCGCTTCCATCCAGGAAGCTTTTATAATTCAAAGTGTTAGCCGACAACTCAGCCGAATATTAAAATTACATCTAGTCATTCAGTGCACCTCAACAGGGCTACAGGTAGCTAAGCAGCCTGATTCTGCCCTCATGATGATCCAAGCTCCTTCCTTCCTCTATATTTCTAGAGTGGCTCATTATAGACAGCCAATCTGAGTCATAAAATGGCCTTTGACTGTGTTCCGCCCACCGCCAGGATAATGACTGAACAGTGGCTACTCTGCCCTGCCCTACCCTGCTGGTCACCAGTAGGAAAGAAAACCCAGCCTGTAGATATAAAACTGCATTAATATTTTTCCATAAAGGTGACTAACAACAAATCTAAGAATTTCTAGTTTGTCGTGACTTTGGTGACAACATAAGAAGCACTAATTGCGCTGAGTTTATTGTCTACAGAGAGCTGCTGTGAGCCCCTCCCTCCCCCAAAGCTGACAAGTGTACAGATTCAGCAGCAAACCAGTCAAAGAGGAAAAAACAAGTGTTCTACATCTGCAAGGCTTCAACATAACCCCCCTATAGTGGAATATATTTGTAATACTTTGTAACTAAAGTTTTTAGGGGTCTGTCTGAAACTGTTGCACTAGAATACATCCTCCCTGAATTTAATTCATGCACAGCTTAATCCACAGTATGTACCGCTTCTAATTGCCTTTAACCCTCTTAAAAGGTTCTCTGGGTCTACTGCTCGTGGATCCCATCCTCCGATGTCTCAGGTGGGTCTCTCATACCCCAGTCTGTTTTCAGCCTCACATCTCCCGTGCCTTCGTTAACGTGAGGCTGTGCATGGTCAAATTTTACGCCAACACTTCCTTCTCTTAGCAGGAATGTTGACAGTAAAACATGGCTGGGGCTTGAGAAATCATGTTTAGGGCTAACTGAACAACTTCTTTGGAAGGTTTGAGGCATTAAACAGCCTCCAGCAGTGAAAGCCGTTCCACACCAGGGGGAGAAGGCACTAAACCTGGACGTAGCTGAATCAACCCAAGAGTAAACCAAAGACCAGGTCACCTCTCTCAATGATTAGCAGCCTGTGGCTCTGACTCCCATCATGATGAAGTGCTTCCAAAGGCTGGTTAAAGATCATCGTCTCCAGTCTCCAGCATGTTGCCCGTTGCTATGCTGCTAAGTGTTGGAGGGAAACTCAAGCCTTCCAAATAGATTCACAGCAGTTTGCAGGTCTGGCACCATTAGGGACAGATTATCCAGGTAACGAAAATGTGTATTTTGATCATTTCATTTCGGTAAGTGTTGGCCTAGTGTTTAGAGCATCGCACCTGTGCTCTGAGAAGGTTGCAAGTCCCCAGTTTGAATCCCGCAGCCTCCACTCTGGGTTCCTGAGCAAAACCCTTTAATTCCTGATTGCTCCCAGAGTGCCGCACAATGGCAGCCCACTGCTCCCCAAAGGGATGGGCTAAACGCACAGAATGAATCGCCCCATTGTGTGGGAAAATAAAGGGATTTAATATATTTGTTACTTTTTTACAGTTGATTAAAGACTAAGCTAACAGGATTGATCGCATGGTACGCTAAGCTACATTAACAAAGGTTAACAATTATGTGTTTCTCATTTGTTCCTTACATTTTGAGTAACAAATTATGAATAAAAGTCATTAAATTCTAGATAACTCAAAGAAGACTAAAAATCCATGAACTAAAGATTATTGGTTCCTGATTAAGAAAATAATTTAATAAAACATTATTAGGCCAAATAATGTTTTATACATTTCATGGATTTTCATTCCGGTCGCTCTAAAATAGTTTAAAGCCAATTTGATCTCATCCCAAACCTTTTGTTTTCAAACACCAGATCCGTACTACGGTGATCTCAATGCATCATCTCATTGATTATTGTTTTCAAACACGTTTGCCTTCTTTGTACAAAACATTTAACCAAGTTTCACTAATTTAGGCAAGAGTTTTTAACTAAAATATGTTTGACTTGGAGCTGCATTATTTTTGTTAATGAACTCTTATATTTTGAAAATTGTGGTGAATTTATTCCATACAATATGCAGAACTATCTGTTTGGCCATGATTTAAACTCGATTCACACAACCAGTAGGGGCTCTAATGCAGGGCATGTGTTCCCCAACAATATATGACAGTCTGAATAAAGTCCAATAACATATTTACCAACCCTACTGCAGTGGGCAATACATTTATTATAGTTGTATGACACTGACTTGTACGGAAGAGGATTAGGGCCACTGAAAACAAAAAAGTTAACTGATCTTTAAATTTTATTTCAGTTTAACATGGGAAAAAAGTCAGAATTCTGACTTTTTTCTCAGAATTGTGACTTTTTTCTCAGAATTATGACTTTTTTCTCAGAATTATAACTTTTTTTATTGTCAGAATTCAGTCAGAATTCTGAGATTAAAGTCAGAATACTACGGTATACTGAAATAAAATTTAAAAAATCAGTTAACTTTTTTTTTTTTAGTGGCCCTAATCCTCTTCCATAGACTTGATGAGAAAAAGGGGGGAAAAAAATAACTCGCCCAATTTTTTGTTTCCACACTATGTGTAATTCCCCTCAGGCATGACGAGCACAAATGGATTTCTTGAACTGATTTAATGAAGCCTCCAAATCTTCATTAGCACCTTGAAAACTCGTTGGCTGCATGCCACAATGAGGGAATTATCCATGAATTAAAAAGGTGATAGTCCTTGATGCTGTCCTCGGTTTTTACTCAACAAACTTCAGCTTATAATGTTTGTGAGTAATGTGAAAAACCTCCGTTGATTTCCATGAAAGACGGGCGTTGGTGTTTTTTTCCATGGTAACCCAAGACGGACGTTGGTGAAATAACGTCTTCTCAAAACAGCGCAAGAACAAGCTTGTAGATATAATCATGAGAATAATCATAAATAAATCAAACCATGTGTCACTCAGTAAAACAATATAAAGATACAATCATATTTACAATAATTAATATGAAATGTAAATAACTATATATACATATATCAATATCAATGAAATATATCAATAAACTGTCTGCATCATCATGGATACATTTACACTATGGCCCTGATACTCCATCGTATTGTGACGTCTTTTAAAGCACTTTGGATTTTCTGGTATTTTAATCAAAATTACTTTATTTATCCCTCGCAGGAAATTGTTTTCTTTCAGTGCAACTGTTTACAGAAGAGAGAAAAATAAGATTATGCATATAAATGAGATATAAAAATTAAAATGAGGATAAGAATAAAATGAGAAAACGACCCCCATTCCAAAGGGGGGGACCCGTTCATCCGTTTCTATTTGCATGTTTTCTAAACTAAAACCAGGCTTTGTTGGGCTGCTGGATAAAACCTGGAACTAAACGCTATTTCTGACATTTTGAACTGAAAAATCTTCCTGGATGGAAGAGAAACGTCTTCAGACTTGGAAACAAAGTCCAGCAGATTGTTTTTTTTAACTTTTTTTTCTTCTTTTTTATATATTTTTTTATAGTGCTATAGTGCTTAATCTTCACTTTCAGCTCTCTGGGTCGTTCTCACTTCCTCTTTGTTTCCACCTCTAGAAGCCCTCTTCGTCCTTTATCACGTACGGCTTGTTACTGGGTAATAAAGGACGGCCTTTGGTGGGACGTTGGTGTCGACTCAGAAGTTGATGTAATCAGAGACACACTCTGTGAGCCTATCAATGTCATCTGGCTCCCAGCTGCCAGTCGGTCACCTCGAAGCGGCCCTGCAGGGTCTCATTGGCCTGATGGTCTCAGTGGCTGCAGCCGGCTCTTCACCACAGGCACATATCAGGGGTGTAGATCTGACCTTCCAACTGGGGGAAAGGAGAGGATCTGTATGCATCAATAACATCATCATGCAGCAGGTTCCCTCCTCTCTGGTAGGACAGTTCACATGCTGGGTGAATGTGAGGATAGTTGTTTCCATGGTGAGAGAGCACTGAACGCACTCAGGTATGGATAACATTTGGATTTCAGAAGTAGGGGGGACACAAGTATTTTTTAATATAACTCTTACATACAAATAAAACTTTGTTTTCTGTGTTTCTTTCCTTCAGTTTCTCTTGGACCTCTGATCTCCGTCTGCTGATAAAATATATGGAAGCATGACAGGAACAATCGGACAATTTGGGGTTCAACAATCCACGTAGATTAAAAACACATAGTTTTACTATTATTATGAGTTTGGAATAAATAAAATCACTTTCAGAGATTGCATTTTTTTACTTTTTTGATGACAATAATATATAACAAGAGTACATATTATTTATCAGCACTTCTAATAAAACAAATACATTTTACAAAGTCGGAGGGGGATCTCAAAGCTTTATTGAGACAGTGAAGGCGTTTTAGGAGGGATGTTACAGAGTTCTTTGAATGCAACTTACACTACGACTTGGGGGGGGGGGTCGTTGCTAGTACGAAACCCACTCCCGCAGATTGCCACTCTGGATCCTTGGGCAAAGACCCTTAACTCCACACTGCTCCCCGGGCGTCGCACAATGGCAGCCCACTGCTCCCCAATCTGATGGGTTTAAGGGAGAGGGTGAATTTCATTGCTCTGTAATTGTGACAGTGGAATGTCAATAAGACACTGGAGAAAAATAATAATATAGAACTCTCCTATGTCACTGTTTTTCAGACCTCCTGGTTGAGAATCTAATAATCAAACACACACTGCAAAAACAATCTAGAAATCAGTAAAAATTTCTTAAATTAAGTGTATTTACCCTTAATTTAAGTAAGTAAATCAGATAGTTTGCTTATGGAAAGAGTAATTTTACTCTTAAAATAAGATAATTAGATAATATGCACTTCAAATAAGACAATGCAGTTGTGTTTTCTTACTTTAAGTGTAAATTGTCTTGTTCCATTGGCAAAATGTTTCTTTTACCTTTTCAATTCAAGAACAAATGCACTTATTTGAAGAAAAAATTACTTATCTAGATTTAGATTTTTTGCAGTGCAAAAACACATGCCACATTAGACTAATTTAAAGATTTAAGTAAATTAATACACAAATCATTTTAGATTCTATGACCAAAGCGAGGAACAAATGCAAACAAATGCCCGACTTAAAGCAGACTCCTCCACTATCTGTTTGCAGACCAAGTTCTTCACAGACCCGATTCAGTGGCGCATAAAGTGAGCTTTTCAGGAGTGACAGTGGTGTTACGGCCCCTGGCCTTTTAAGACTGTGCAGGCTGGTTTTCTTATGCAGGTTCAGCTCTGACAGATCTTCCTTGTTGGCTGCCTGAAGACTGCAGAGGTGCAGTGACATGATTGGCCAGCAGAGGATTGTCAAGCCAATCAGGAAGTTGATTAGGCCCACCTGCACCTTATAAAATGCTCCTGGAAAGTTTTCAGCCAATCACACAAGGAAAGATGGAGGCGTAACATTGTTTTTTGGAAAGTAAAAGTTGAAGGGGACCAAAACTGACTTCTGAAAAAATGCAGGTGACATGTCCCCTGTGTCCCCCCCTAGAGTTATGTCCATGCACTCAGGTGTTGAGTCTGTAGCCGGGCTAAGGCTGAGGGGACGGAGTCACTCGCCGATGTCGGGTTGGTAGAGGGGGGGCATAAACAGCCACTGTGGTTCCGTCTGGGCAGACAGTATGGTCGTAGTCAAACAGCATAAAGTTCAATGTTCAGGTCGCAGAGACGCTCTTGGATGGTGATGTGGGTGGGGTTGCACCATCGGTTGTTGACTAGAACTGGGAGTCCCCCACCTTTGCTCCTGCCGCTTATGGTGGGGTCTCTGCTGCTTGTCAACAAGTGACACAAACCACAACTTTTGTCAAGGCTCCAGTCTGTGTGTTTGTTTTTGTGTTGTTCTCCCTTCCACCAGCAGGAGGCGCCTGGTTCCGGTCCGCCTCCTCACACACCTGCTGACGGTTACCTCGTTAACGGAGTGCTCTTAAGCTGCTGACTGCCACTACCTCGACGCCAGAGTGTTTGCCAGTTTTTGGAAGTCATCCTGCAAACTGGACCTTTTTGGACCTCCACTCCCAGGAGGGATCAACTGAGCCTTAAACTGAGCCGGGGATTCAAACAGGAGGTTTGGATCCAGTCTCCTTGAGAGGATGTCTGAGCAAGGGAATCATCTTCACCACGACCCGTTCAAGTACAGCAGGAAATCTGAGTAGCAATCAGCATCTCGGTTCTCCTACACCGTCCTAGTTCTGGGTAAACCCTGTCCGCCCTCCACCGAATCAGACAAACCCTGGAAAACAACTCACAGATTGGAGTCAAAGATCCTTCACTTCTCTGGAAACGTGAGTCAACAACCAGATCCTCTTCTTCAAATCAACAAATGAAATTTCCCACTGAGCCTGAACTAATAGTCTGTCTTCCCCTCACCTTCCAGTTACGGCAGAGCAGAGTTCAGAGCAACACTGCACCGTGCTTAATCTCTTCAATAAAACCTGTTAAACTTTTCATCTGTGTCTCTCTGGTTTCACTGCATGTGGGTCCGAGCTTTAGATAAAATCATGACAACTTTATTGTTATCTCAGAGGTTCGTTTGTTTTAAATCATTTGTTCAACCAGTTGCTGCATATTGTAGCCACTGGGTCCATGTCGCTTCCTCAGCCTTCTCTTCATTAGAACATATGAGCCTGAAAGCTAGCCCGTCGTTACTGTCCACAAGACATCTGACAATTTATAATTCTGTTTTTCAGCCATTTTTAAAGTCGTACAAAAGCTGAGAGTTATTGCTGTTTTCGTGGGTTTGGGTCTCGCAGAGTGCAGATGCATCTGAAGAGACCTGAAACAGTAGCTGATGCAAATGACTGGAGAAGCCATGATAAGGCGTCTGGAGACGGTCCAAAGGTTTGGGTTCTGAAGGAGCAGCAGACCAACAGGCTGCATGGGGATGTGTGGCTCATGGACCCACATCTGCAGAGCTAATATGAACCAATCAGGCAACAAACAAACTCCATCGCTTTGCTCAGTTATGATTACATTTCCCCTTCAGCCATAAAAGTGCCTCATTCAGCAAGGCTGCAGTGATGGATTATTGAATTGCAGCCCTAAGGATGTCTCTGCAGGTTTCATTACACCTCCTCCCCATTCTACCCCTGCAGGTAGCATCCCATTCACCTGTCCCCCTAAAGGACTGTCAAAGCTCTGACAGGTGTGCTGACTGCAAAGGAAAATGAAGGAGTTAAGTGAATCCTAAAATATCCAGGAGGATGACAGCTTGGTGTGGAGGCATGTCAAAACTGGCAGAGTCAGGAATGAAAAGCATCAGGGAGGGTTTTAGGGGTCAGAGTCAGGAAGCTGATCTGCATCTGTGGTCCTGATTGAGGCGTCAACGTCTCCAGTAGTGAAAGATGAGTCTTTCATAACTGGGTGTAGACTTTCATGAAGGGGGGGATGGAAACAGCTGCAGGTAGAGACATTTCTAATCCCCTAACATCAACATGAACCATCAGGCTTTCTGTGAAAGTCAACCTCATGTTCAAGGATAAAAACAATAAGAAGAACTAATCCACTTTTTAAAGAAAATGAAAGAACTGGAAGAACTGGGTCTGACTGACCTTCTGCTCACTTTCAACCGTTTCCTGGATTCTCTCTGTTTTACCAAGAAAGACCGTTTCTAGTTGACTTTTATTTTATCGCTCCGTCTGATTCCAGACAATTAAAAAATGCAAAAGCAAGTAAAATAAATCCTGATTAATTGGATCAGGATACATCAAACCAGGAATATTCCCACCTGCTTCAAGAAGGATAAAGAGGCTGAGGATGATAAAAACTTCTGTTTTTCTCCACAGTCCCACAAAGTCTGATTATGGTGGTCAGAAAATGTCATATTGCTAAACTCGCTTTGTCACAAATTATTAGGTTTCATTAGGATGAGGGGAAAAAATGCTCCCTGTGAACAGGAAGAAATCTTAAGCTCAATTTGGCGCCTCAAACGTAACCAGACTCCAAGAAACCAGCTGTGCTTTGAACTTCTGCTTCATGGAGATGTGGCTGTGACCAAGATGTGCCATCATCAGTGTGTGTGTGAATTGGTGAATGTAGCGTAAAGCACTTTGGTCAAGCGCTATATAAGTACAGGACATTTACCATTTACTATTCACTATGATGTTCAGTCTGTTGTGACTCTTAGAAGTTCTGCAGCGATTACAGTTACAGCAGCTCATCAGGTGGACCGAACCACAAAACCCAGCCTTAATGAGCCTCAGATCTGGTTCAGGGCTCCTCGTTTCATGGAGAAGATCTGATATAGCAATCTACCCCTCAGGGGTTGGTTCCTATTTAAACTTCTGTCAATACTGACCATGTCCACCTTTCCCGCAATACTTTTCCAAGATCCAGCAATACTTTTGCGAGATCTCTCAAAAGTATTGCGAGATCTCGCAATACTTTTGTGAGATCCCGCAATAGTAGTGGGAAATCTCGCAATACTTTTGTGAGATCCCGCAATAGTATTGCGAAATCTCGCAATACTTTTGCAGGATCCCGCTATACTTTTGCGAGATCTCTCAAAAGTATTGCTGGATCTCGCAATACTTTTGTGAGATCCCGCAATAGTATTGCGAAATCTCGCAATACTTTTGCAAGATCCTGCAATACTTTGGCGAGATCTCACAAAAAATATACTTTTGCGAGATCTCTCAAAAGTACTGCGGGATCTCTCAATACTTTTGTGAGATCCCGCAATAGTATTGTGAAATGTCGCAATACTTTTGCAAAATCCCACTATACTTTTGCGAGATCTCTCAAAAGTATTGCTGGATCTCGCAATACTTTTGTGAGATCCCGCAATAGTATTGCGAAATCTCACAATACTTTTGCAAGATCCTGCAATACTTTGGCGAGATCTCACAAAAAATATACTTTTGCGAGATCTCGTAAAAGTATTGCGGGATCTCGCAATACTTTTGCGAGATCCCACAATAGTATTGCGAAATCTCGTAAAAGAATTGCGGGATCTCGCAATACTTTTGAGAGATCTCGCAATACTTTTGCAAGATCTCTCAAAAGTATTGCAAGATCCCGCTATACTTTTACGAGATTACGCAATACTTTTACGAGATCCCGCAATACTTTTGAGAGATCTCGCAACACTTTTGAGAGATCTCGCAATGCTTTTGCGAGATCCCGCAATACTTTTGCGAGATCTCGCAATACTTTTCAGAGATCCCACAATACTTTTGAGAGATCTTGCAAAAGTATTGTGAGATCTCGCAAAAGTTTATTTTTTGTGAGATCTTGCAAAAGTTTTGCGGGATCTCGCAAAAGTTTATTTTTTCCCTCGATGTCTTTTTAGGGGCTCCGTACTAACAGGACCTGCAGCTACGATGACAATTTCAGACCCTCTGTGATTTCTAAATGAGTGTTCAAATACTTATTTTGCTGTAGTCCTCCACATCTCAGAGACCTTTAGGGAAACAGACCTCCTCTGGATCTTCATCCAAATTACAGATAAGGATTCAGATAACGGTTGCTGCTTAAGGTACTGAGAGGAGAAAATGGAGGTGCAGTTTTGGGGCACAGCTCTCTGAACTTTCCTCGGACCTCCAGGCTAGACGCTGACATTCCACAGAAGACGGCTGAGTTTTTCCGACGCTTTAGCTTTCAATTTGCATTTTCTGTGAACAGCTTGCAGCTTTGGATTCTGTTGGAACAGGTCTGGTTAAAGGTCACCTTCACGCCCAGCTCCTCTCATTCCAGGAGCCTCGCCTCCTGCGGGGGTTTTAAAAGGAGTACCTTCTCTCTGCTCCTCACTCTCCTCCCTGTCTCCTTCAGCAGCAGCAGGAACGCAGCATCCATCATGACCTCCACCTTCATGTCCCGCTCCATCCGCTCCTCCAGCGGCTTGGGGGGAGATGGAGGTTTCTACTCCATGAGGGCCGGCAGCGTGTACGGAGGAGCCGGGGGCTCAGGGGTTCGGATCTCCTCTGCCTCCTCCCTGGGTAGTGGAAGGTCCTCCATGGGTGGAGGTGGAGGCTTCTTCTCTATGGGCAGCGGTGGTGGAGGAGGCTTCTCCTCCCAGATGAGCTTCAGCGCATCCGGCATGGAGGACAACTTGGTTGGGAACGAGAAGTTCACCATGCAGAACCTGAACGATCGCCTCGCCACCTACCTGGACAAGGTACGCAAGCTGGAGAAGGCCAACGCTGAGCTGGAGCAGAAGATCAGGGGGTTTGTGGAGAGCAAGGTGGGGCCCTCCGCCCGGGACTACAGCGGCTCCTTCACCTCCATCAGCGAGATAACAGAGAAGGTGAGGAGGACCCTGAGCAAACTGTGGAATGTTCATCACCTTAAAGGCAGGATGCCTGAGAAGAAAGGTCCTCCTGCTGGAGTTTAAGCAGGTTCTGAAGCACACAGAGCAGATCTGCACTGACATGTTTGAAGAAAGGTGCACAGATCCATCATCACCTTCATCATGGCCATTTTTAGGGCTGCTGAAGCATTTGAATCAAAGCACCACTAAAACTATCTTAATACTGTATGCGCTTTTTACAATGAGAAACAAACTATGTAAAAACTCTACAGTATTTGGTTATTTAACTCTTTATGTTCTGGTTCATCAGAAATAATAATAAGCAAACAAAAAAACAAGTAAACAAGCCTGATGAAGCTCCTAAACCTTAATGTTGAGCAACGCCTAGCGGAAACGCTGCGTTCAGGTGTTTCTGAAATGTTCAGTCAGATTTCTGCACCTATTGATGGTGAGTTGGTGAAATGTTCACCAGCGAGATGCTCTAATGTGTCTCAGACTGTTTGTTTGATTATCTTTAAAACGCAACTCAATTTCAATATTTACATTTTCTGAATCGTTAGTAAATCTTTGTAATTTTTTCAGTTTTTAGTTATTTGAAGTTTTAATCCATTTTATGATTGCCTGTTTAAAGAGGGAGGGGTGTAAAGGGGGGGCAGAGGAGCGAAGTGTGAGCAAAGTGAAAGGTCAGAAAAATCAGGTAAGAAAACAGACAGAATAGCAAAGAAAGTGGCAAAGAAAAACATTTCATTGAGTAGATTATTTTATATATATTATGGAAGTAATTTTGGCAAAAAAGAGAAAAGTCATTTCATGAAAACTGATTTAAAGGTTTCCATGAAATGAGTTGATTTTAAAGGTTTAATTGGTTGGAAATTCTTCTAAAAAATGCTGCTCTTTGCTTTGTTTATTGGGTTTTTGGCTCATGTCTCAGATACGATGCATTAGTGAACGATGGAGTCAGTCATTAGCAAAACGCACTGAACATGTTTCAAAAATCTGTAGAAAAACAGTGAAATGAATCTAGCCTGGAACGACAGCTCTCTGGGTGCTCAGCCCCCCTGAACCTCTGGTCCTAGAACCGCCCCTGATCCTGAGTCAAACCTTCTTGACGGCTGAACCGTCACCAGATGACCATGATCAGAATCAGAATCAGAAATACTTTAATAATCCCAGAGGGAAATTACTTTTGTTACACGCTCCAGTTACAGTTTTACATAATATATTCACACATCCAACTATACAATATAATAAAGATTAAAAAATAAGAATAAAAAGAGATAAAATATATAGCTCTTCTGTATATCTATCTGTATTTATATCTATGCATATGTAAAAACTAAATCCAAATAAAGTGAAAATCCAAGTAAAGTGATAAATCTAAGTAAAGTGATATGTGGCGTGCAGAAATAGTGCATAAATGTCAATGCACTATTTCTGCACACCACGTATCACTTTACTTGGATTTATCACTTTACGTGGATTTATCACTTTACTTGGTTGGCTCCAGTCATACTTCTCCATCATTGCTCTCCTCTACACGTTTCCTTTGTTTTTCTTCTTCTATTTCCGTTTTCAGATCTACCTCTTCTCACGCCTAAAGTCTTCACACCTCCTGAGGTCAAACCTGGATTTTTCCTTCACTGAGAACCAGCAACTCTGTGTTGTTTTGGTTCTTCTTCTTTTCTTCACTTCCAGCTTTATTTTTTTACATCTGATAATAAATTTTGAGTTCATAGAAAGTTTAACACCCTGAACTTCAGATAGTTCTGGTTGGAGGATCAGCATCTTCTGAGCTCACCTGTTGAATCCAGAGGAGTAACTTCAGACCTTCTGTCTGCAGATCCAGGAGGCCTTCAGGGTGAATGGAGCCGTCAACCTGAGCATCGAGAACGCTCGCTTGGCAGCAGATGACTTCAGGATCAAGTGAGTCCTTCGCTCCTCCGACCCATTTAGATGTTTGTCTTAATCACATGAAACATCTCATCTGCTCCTCCTGCAGGTATGAAACCGAGTTGGCCATGCGTCAGTCGGTGGAGGCCGATATTGCCGGGCTCAGGAGGCTGATGGACGAGCTGACTCTGTCCAAGTCGGACCTGGAGATGCAGATCGAGGGTCTGAAAGAGGAGCTGATCTACCTGAAGAAAAACCACGAGGAGGTGAGCATTTGGGAAATCTGCTCCTTGCTTCCTGAGAGCAGCTGATCAGTGCGTCTGAAGAAGTTCTTGGTGCTGAAGGTCTGTGTGTGTGTGTGTGTGTGTGTGTGCAGGAGCTGGTTTCCACCAAAGCCCAGATGAGCGGTCAGGTCCATGTGGAGGTGGACGCCGCCCCGGCCCAGGACCTCACCAAGGTCATAGAGGAGATCAGGGAGCACTACGAGGCCGTGGCCGCCAAGAACCACAAAGAGCTGGAGAACTGGTTTCAGACCAAGGTAAGCTGCTGTGACATCACTTCCTGTGCTCAGATCAGGAGTGAAAGCAAACACTGAATGAGTCTGTGTGTGTGTGTGTGCTGGTTGATGTGGATACAGCTTTTATGGTGTCCTTACCAACGGTTGGAGGACCAGCGGGCCTAGAGAACGTTACGTTCCAAACGTGGCGGGTCCCTTTTAAGAGTCATAGCGTGAATTAACTTTAGGTGAAGATCAGGGGTAAGGCAAAGACTAAGGTCAGGGTTAAAATTAGGGTTAAGGTCACGATTAAGATCAAGGTTAAGGTCAGGGTTAATGATAAATGCAGTGTCAGGATTTTATGTTCTTTTCAAATCCCAGCCACCTGGAAATTTATATTTCTGATACTTTAGGATGTTTATTGCCCTCCCCTGTAGGGGTGGTAAAATATCTTATTTAATCAGATATTATTTCAACTGTTATATACTGTTTATGACACACAGTCCTACTAACTGTGTGTTAGAACAATAGATGAAAGAGTGATTCGAGCACTAATCATGGTCAAACAGTTATTTCTGCACATACATGGAATAAATTCACCCCAACTTCTGTTCAAAATATAAGAGTTTATTAACAAAAATCATTCAGCTCCAAGTCAAACATATTTCAGTTTAACACTCTTAACTAAGACTAGTAAAACTCAACTCAACTAAACTACTATGTACAAAGAAGAAGGGGAGAATGGTTGAAAACCATATTACAGTTTAAGATGGATTATTTGTTGGTCAGACTTGCTAATAGAAATGTAAATATCATCCGAGGAACACCTGAACACTAATGTTATATCAGTGTTTAAACTCTTAGTGAATAAAGCTCGTCTAAGCTTCAGCAACAGCTCAACACATATTCCTGTAGCATAGCGTAGCATGCAGTCCATCCTGTTAGCTTGACTTTACTCATCAGTAAACACATGTTTGTTCTGTCCCTAATCATGCCAGACCTGCAAACCTTTTTGTCCATGTCCAGTTGGAAGCTTGAGTTCATCCACCTGCAGCTCAGCAGTCAGGGCACAGCAGGGGTTCTTAGTCTCAGTCTCACACCCAGGGCATGGTCCTCATCCAGTCTGGCTCTATACGTTCTGAAACTCAAGAGAAATGTGTTGCAAAACGTCTGTTTTGCAGTAGTTTGGTTCTGAAAGGTTAAGTTGTAGGTTGAAGTTTCTGGAGATCTGGTTCCCCTGAGGCCCACATCTCCACTGTGGTGGAGAACCAGCCAAAGGCCAAAGCGGACCCCAGCTTCCTGGCCAAGGGAGAGGAGGCAAAGAGGAGAGAATGTGGTTTTCTCTGTGGTTTTGTTGTGTCCTCACAGGGAGGGGGTAGTTTTTCACACCTCTGGGGGCTGCCATGTGACTTGCCTGTGAATGCTATGTGGCTGAAAAGGGGGGGCTGCAGAAATCCCCCAGCTGTTATTCACCAAAGCTGCGTTTTCTCCTCTGCTCATCCTGTCAAGATGAAATATGGGAGCTGGTTCCCAGTGTCCAGAAAGAAGGATCATGGCATATGGCACAACAGCTACAGCTAAAAATGAACGTCACTGGATGTAAAGTCCTAATCTGTTTAGAAACATAAACCTTTGTGTATCGTTGCAGACGGAGACGCTGAACAAAGAGGTGGTCTCTCAGTCAACAACGCTGCAGGAGACCAAGAGCGAAGTGACCGAGGAGAGACGGAGGCTGCAGTCTCTGGAGATGGAGCTGCAGGTTGCACAGGGCATGGTGAGGAGAACTGCAACCACCATCATAGAACCACCATCATAGAACCACCATCATAGAACCACCGACACAGAACCACCATCATAGAACCATCATCATAGAACCACCGACAAAAAACCACCATCATAGAACCACCATCATAGAACCACCATCATAGAACCATCATCATAGAACCATCATCATAGAACCACCATCATAGAACCATCATCATAGAACCACCATCATAGAACCATCATCATAGAACCACCATCATAGAACCACCATCATAGAACCACTGCCACAGAACCACCGTCACAGAACCATCATCATAGAACCACCATCATAGAACCATCATCATAGAACCATCATCATAGAACCATCATCATAGAACCACCATCATAGAACCATCATCATAGAACCACCATCATAGAACCATCATCATAGAACCATCATCATAGAACCACCGACATAGAACCACCATCATAGAACCACCATCATAGAACCATCATCATAGAACCACCATCATAGAACCACCATCATAGAACCACTGCCACAGAACCACCGCCACAGAACCATCATCATAGAACCACTGCCACAGAACCATCATCATAGAACCACCATCATAGAACCACTGCCAAAGAACCACCGCCACAGAACCACCGCCACAGAACCACCATCTTAGAACCACCATCATAGAACCATCATCATAGAACCACCATCATAGAATCACCATCATAGAACCACCGACACAGAACCACCATCATAGAACCATCATCATAGAACCACCATCATAGAACCATCATCATAGAACCATCATCATAGAACCATCATCATAGAACCACCATCATAGAACCACCATCATAGACCCACCATCATAGAACCACCATCATAGAACCACCATCATAGAACCACCGATACAGAACCACCATCATAGAACCACCATCATAGAACCATCATCATAGAACCACCATCATAGAACCATCATCATAGAACCACCATCATAGAACCACCATCATAGAACCACCGATACAGAACCACCATCATAGAACCATCATCATAGAACCACCATCATAGAACCACTGCCACAGAACCACCATCATAGAACCACCATCATAGAACCATCATCATAGAACCACCATCATAGAACCACCATCATAGAACAACCGACACAGAACCACCATCATAGAACCACCATCATAGAACCATCATCATAGAACCACCATCATAGACCCATCATCATAGACCCATCATCATAGAACACTCATCATAGAACCACCATCATAGAACCACCATCATAGAACCACCGACACAGAACCACCATCATAGAACCACCATCATAGAACCACCATCATAGAACCATCATCATAGAACCACCATAATAGAACCACCGCCACAGAACCATCATCATAGAACCACCATCATAGAACCACCATCATAGAACTACCATCATAGAACCATCATCATAGAACCATCATCACAGAACCACCGCCACAGAACCACCATCATAGAACCACCGCCACAGAACCACCGCCACAGAACCACCATCATAGAACCACCATCATAGAACCATCCTCATAGAACCACCATCATAGAACCATCATCATAGAACCATCATCATAGAACCAACATCATAGACCCATCATCATAGAACCACCATCATAGAACCACTATCATAAAACCATCATCATAGAACCACCATCATAGAACCACCATCATAGAACCATCATCATAGAACCACCATCATAGAACCACTGCCACAGAACCACTGCCACAGAACCACCGCCACAGAACCATCATCATAGAACCATCATCATAGAACCACCATCATAGAATCACCGACACAGAACCACCATCATAGAACCACCATCATAGAACCATCATCATAGAACCATCATCATAGAACCATCATCATAGACCCATCATCATAGAACCACCATCATAGAACCACCGACACAGAACCACCATCATAGAACCACCATCATAGAACCACCATCATAGAACCATCATCATAGAACCACCATCATAGAACCACTGCCACAGAACCATCATCATAGAACCACCATCATAGAACCACCGCCACAGAACCATCATCATAGAACCACCATCATAGAACCACTGCCACAGAACCACCGCCACAGAACCACCATCATAGAACCACCATCATAGAACCATCATCATAGCACCACCGCCACAGAACCACCGCCATAGAACCACCATCATAGAACCACCATCATAGAACCATCATCATAGAACCACCATCATAGAACCACCGCCACAGAACCACCATCATAGAACCACCATCATAGAACCACCATCATAAAACCACTGCCACAGAACCACCATCATAGAACCACCATCATAGAACCATCATCACAGAACCACCGCCACAGAACCACCGCCATAGAACCACCATCATAGAACCATCCTCATAGAACCATTCTCATAGAACCACCATCATAGAACCATCATCATAGAACTATCATCATAGAACCATCATCATAGTACCATCATCATAGAACCATCATCATAGACCCATCATCATAGAACCACCATCATAGAACCACCGACACAGAACCACCATCATAGAACCACCATCATAGAACCACCATCATAGAACCATCATCATAGAACCACCATCATAGAACCACCATCATAGAACCACCGCCACAGAACCATCATCATAGAACCACCATCATAGAACCACTGCCACAGAACCACCGCCACAGAACCACCATGATAGAACCACCATCATAGAACCATCATCATAGAACCACCGCCACAGAACCACCGCCATAGAACCACCATCATAGAACCACCATCATAGAACCATCATCATAGAACCACCATCATAGAACCACCATCATAGAACCACCATCATAGAACCACCGCCACAGAACCACCATCATAGAACCACCATCATAGAACCACCATCATAGAACCACTGCCACAGAACCACCGCCACAGAACCACCATCATAGAACCACCATCATAGAACCATCATCATAGAACCATCATCACAGAACCACCGCCACAAAACCACCGCCACAGAACCATCATCATAGAACCACCATCATAGAACCATCCTCATAGAACCACCATCATAAAACCATCATCATAGAACCACCATCATAGAACCACCATCATAGAACCACCATCATAGACCCATCATCATAGAACCACCATCATAGAACCACCATCATAGAACCACCATCATAGAACAACCATCATAGAACAACCATCATAGAACCACCATCATAGAACCACCATCATAGAACCATCATCATAGAACCACCATCATAGAACCACCATCATAGAACCACCGACAAAGAACCATCATCATAGAACCACCATCATAGAACCACCATCATAGAACCCCCATCATAAAACCATCATCATAGAACCACCATCATAGAACCACCATCATAGAGCCATATCATAGAACCACCAACACAGAACCATCATCATAGAACCACCATCATAGAACCATCATCATAGAACCACCATCATAGAACCACCATCAAAGAACCACCGACAAAGAACCATCATCATAGAACCACCATCATAGAACCACCATCATAGAACCATCATCATAGAACCATCATCATAGAACCATCATCATAGAACCATCATCATAGAACCACCGACAAAGAACCACCATCATAGAACCACCATCATGAAACCATTATAATAGAACCATCATCATAGAACCACCATCATAGAACCATCATCATAGAACCGCCCACACAGAGCCGCCCACACATAGCCGCCGACACAGAGCCGCCCACACAGAGCCACCGACACAGAGCCGCCCACACAGAACCGCCCACACAGAACCACCGTCACAGAACCGCCCACACAGAGCCGCCCACACAGAACCACCGACACAGAACCGCCCACACAGAACCGCCGTCACAGAACCACCGTCACAGAACCGCCCACACAGAACCGCCCACACAGAGCCGCCCACACAGAGCCGCCCACACAGAGCCGTCCACACAGAACCGCCCACACAGAACCGCCGTCACAGAACCGCCCACACAGAACCGCCCACACAGAACCGCCGTCACAGAACCGCCCACACAGAACCGCCGTCGAAGAACCGCCCACACAGAACCGCCCACACAGAACCGCCGTCACAGAACCGCCGTCACAGAACCGCCCACACAGAACCGCCCACACAGAACCGCCAACACAGAACCGCCGCCCACACAGAACCGCCCACACAGAACCGCCCACACAGAACCGCCCACACAGAACCGCCCACACAGAACCGCCGCCCACACAGAACCGCCGTCACAGAACCGCCGTCACAGAACCGCCCACACAGAACCGCCGTCACAGAACCGCCCACACAGAACCGCCGTCACAGAACCGCCCACACAGAACCGCCGTCACAGAACCGCCCACACAGAGCCGCCCACACATAGCCGCCGACACAGAGCCGCCCACACAGAGCCACCGACACAGAGCCGCCCACACAGAACCGCCCACACAGAACCACCGTCACAGAACCGCCCACACAGAGCCGCCCACACAGAACCGCCCACACAGAACCGCCCACACAGAACCGCCCACACAGAACCGCCCACACAGAACCGCCCACACAGAGCCGCCCACACAGAGCCGCCCACACAGAGCCGCCCACACAGAACCGCCCACACAGAACCGCCGTCACAGAACCGCCCACACAGAACCGCCCACACAGAACCGCCGTCACAGAACCGCCGTCACAGAACCGCCCACACAGAACCGCCCACACAGAACCGCCCACACAGAACCGCCCACACAGAACAGCCGTCACAGAACAGCCGTCACAGAACATCCGTCACAGAACCGCCCACACAGAACCGCCGTCACAGAACCGCCCACACAGAACCGCCCACACAGAACCGCCCACACAGAACCGCCCACACAGAACCGCCGTCACAGAACAGCCGTCACAGAACAGCCGTCACAGAACAGCCGTCACAGAACCGCCCACACAGAACCGCCCACACAGAACCGCCCACACAGAACCGCCGTCACAGAACCGCCGTCACAGAACAGCCGTCACAGAACCGCCCACACAGAACCGCCCACACAGAACCGCCCACACAGAACCGCCCACACAGAACCGCCGTCACAGAACCGCCGTCACAGAACCGCCGTCACAGAACCGCCCACACAGAACCGCCGTCACAGAACCGCCCACACAGAGCCGCCCACACATAGCCGCCGACACAGAGCCGCCCACACAGAGCCACCGACACAGAGCCGCCCACACAGAACCGCCCACACAGAACCACCGTCACAGAACCGCCCACACAGAGCCGCCCACACAGAACCGCCCACACAGAACCGCCCACACAGAACCGCCCACACAGAACCGCCCACACAGAGCCGCCCACACAGAGCCGCCCACACAGAGCCGCCCACACAGAACCGCCCACACAGAACCGCCGTCACAGAACCGCCCACACAGAACCGCCCACACAGAACCGCCATCACAGAACCGCCATCACAGAACCGCCCACACAGAACCGCCCACACAGAACCGCCCACACAGAACCGCCCACACAGAACAGCCGTCACAGAACAGCCGTCACAGAACATCCGTCACAGAACCGCCCACACAGAACCGCCGTCACAGAACCGCCCACACAGAACCGCCCACACAGAACCGCCCACACAGAACCGCCCACACAGAACCGCCCACACAGAACCGCCGTCACAGAACAGCCGTCACAGAACAGCCGTCACAGAACAGCCGTCACAGAACCGCCCACACAGAACCGCCCACACAGAACCACCCACACAGAACCGCCGTCACAGAACCGCCGTCACAGAACAGCCGTCACAGAACCGCCCACACAGAACCGCCCACACAGAACCGCCCACACAGAACCGCCCACACAGAACCGCCGTCACAGAACCGCCGTCACAGAACAGCCGTCACAGAACCGCCCACACAGAACCGCCCACACAGAACCGCCCACACAGAACCGCCCACACAGAACCGCCCACACATAACCGCCCACACAGAACCGCCCACACAGAACCGCCGTCACAGAACCGCCGTCACAGAACCGCCGTCACAGAACCGCCCACACAGAACAGCCGTCACAGAACCGCCCACACAGAGCCGCCCACACAGAACCGCCGTCACAGAACCGCCGTCACAGAACCGCCCACACAGAACCGCCCACACAGAACCGCCCACACAGAGCCGCCCACACATAGCCGCCGACACAGAGCCGCCCACACAGAGCCACCGACACAGAGCCGCCCACACAGAACCGCCCACACAGAACCACCGTCACAGAACCGCCCACACAGAGCCGCCCACACAGAACCACCGACACAGAACCGCCCACACAGAACCGCCGTCACAGAACCACCGTCACAGAACCGCCCACACAGAACCGCCCACACAGAGCCGCCCACACAGAGCCGCCCACACAGAGCCGCCCACACAGAACCGCCCACACAGAACCGCCGTCACAGAACCGCCCACACAGAACCGCCCACACAGAACCGCCGTCACAGAACCGCCCACACAGAACCGCCGTCGAAGAACCGCCCACACAGAACCGCCCACACAGAACCGCCGTCACAGAACCGCCGTCACAGAACCGCCCACACAGAACCGCCCACACAGAACCGCCAACACAGAACCACCGCCCACACAGAACCGCCCACACAGAACCGCCCACACAGAACCGCCCACACAGAACCGCCGCCCACACAGAACCGCCGTCACAGAACCGCCGTCACAGAACCGCCCACACAGAACCGCCGTCACAGAACCGCCCACACAGAACCGCCGTCACAGAACCGCCCACACAGAACCGCCGTCACAGAACCGCCCACACAGAGCCGCCCACACATAGCCGCCGACACAGAGCCGCCCACACAGAGCCACCGACACAGAGCCGCCCACACAGAACCGCCCACACAGAACCACCGTCACAGAACCGCCCACACAGAGCCGCCCACACAGAACCGCCCACACAGAACCGCCCACACAGAACCGCCCACACAGAACCGCCCACACAGAGCCGCCCACACAGAGCCGCCCACACAGAGCCGCCCACACAGAACCGCCCACACAGAACCGCCGTCACAGAACCGCCCACACAGAACCGCCCACACAGAACCGCCGTCACAGAACCGCCGTCACAGAACCGCCCACACAGAACCGCCCACACAGAACCGCCCACACAGAACAGCCGTCACAGAACAGCCGTCACAGAACATCCGTCACAGAACCGCCGTCACAGAACAGCCGTCACAGAACCGCCCACACAGAACCGCCCACACAGAACCGCCCACACAGAACCGCCCACACAGAACCGCCCACACAGAACCGCCGTCACAGAACCGCCGTCACAGAACCGCCGTCACAGAACCGCCCACACAGAACAGCCGTCACAGAACCGCCCACACAGAGCCGCCCACACAGAACCGCCCACACAGAACCGCCGTCACAGAACCGCCGTCACAGAACCGCCCACACAGAACCGCCCACACAGAACCGCCCACACAGAACCGCCCACACATAACCGCCCACACAGAACCGCCCACACAGAACCGCCGCCCACACAGAACCGCCCACACAGAACCGCCCACACAGAGCCACCGACACAGAGCCGCCCACACAGAACCGCCCACACAGAACCGCCGTCACAGAACCGCCGTCACAGAACCGCCCACACAGAACCGCCCACACAGAACCGCCCACACAGAACCGCCCACACAGAACCGCCCACACATAACCGCCCACACAGAACCGCCCACACAGAACCGCCCACACAGAACCGCCGTCACAGAACCGCCGTCACAGAACCGCCGTCACAGAACCGCCCACACAGAACAGCCGTCACAGAACCGCCCACACACAGCCGCCCACACAGAACCGCCGTCACAGAACCGCCGTCACAGAACCGCCCACACAGAACCGCCCACACAGAACCGCCCACACACAGCCGCCCACACATAGCCGCCGACACAGAGCCGCCCACACAGAGCCACCGACACAGAGCCGCCCACACAGAACCGCCCACACAGAACCACCGTCACAGAACCGCCCACACAGAGCCGCCCACACAGAACCACCGACACAGAACCGCCCACACAGAACCGCCGTCACAGAACCACCGTCACAGAACCGCCCACACAGAACCGCCCACACAGAGCCGCCCACACAGAGCCGCCCACACAGAGCCGCCCACACAGAACCGCCCACACAGAACCGCCGTCACAGAACCGCCCACACAGAACCGCCCACACAGAACCGCCCACACAGAACCGCCGTCACAGAACCGCCCACACAGAACCGCCGTCGAAGAACCGCCCACACAGAACCGCCCACACAGAACCGCCGTCACAGAACCGCCGTCACAGAACCGCCCACACAGAACCGCCCACACAGAACCGCCAACACAGAACCGCCGCCCACACAGAACCGCCCACACAGAACCGCCCACACAGAGCCGCCCACACAGAACCGCCCACACAGAACCGCCGCCCACACAGAACCGCCGTCACAGAACCGCCGTCACAGAACCGCCCACACAGAACCGCCGTCACAGAACCGCCCACACAGAACCGCCGTCACAGAACCGCCCACACAGAACCGCCGTCACAGAACCGCCCACACAGAGCCGCCCACACATAGCCGCCGACACAGAGCCGCCCACACAGAACCGCCCACACAGAACCACCGTCACAGAACCGCCCACACAGAGCCGCCCACACAGAACCGCCCACACAGAACCGCCCACACAGAACCGCCCACACAGAACCGCCCACACAGAGCCGCCAACACAGAGCCGCCAACACAGAGCCGCCCACACAGAACCGCCGTCACAGAACCGCCGTCACAGAACCGCCGTCACAGAACCGCCGTCACAGAACCGCCCACACAGAACCGCCGTCACAGAACCGCCCACACAGAACCGCCGTCACAGAACCGCCGTCACAGAACCGCCGTCACAGAACCGCCCACAAAGAACCGCCGTCACAGAACCGCCCACACAGAGCCGCCCACACAGAGCCGCCAACACAGAGCCGCCCACACAGAGCCGCCCACACAGAACCGCCCACACAGAGCCGCCCACACAGAACCGCCCACACAGAGCCGCCCACACAGAACCGCCCACACAGAACCGCCGTCACAGAACCGCCCACACAGAGCCGCCCACACAGAGCCGCCAACACAGAGCCGCCCACACAGAACCGCCCACACAGAACCGCCGTCACAGAACCGCCGTCACAGAACCGCCCACACAGAACCGCCGTCACAGAACCGCCCACACAGAACCGCCGTCACAGAACCGCCGTCACAGAACCGCCCACACAGAACCGCCCACACAGAACCGCCCACACAGAACCGCCCACACAGAACCGCCCACACATAACCGCCCACACAGAACCGCCCACACAGAACCGCCGTCACAGAGCCACCGTCACAGAACCGCCCACACAGAACCGCCGTCGAAGAACCGCCTACACAGAACCGCCCACACAGAACCGCCGTCACAGAACCGCCGTCACAGAACCGCCCACACAGAACCGCCGTCACAGAACCGCCCACACAGAACCGCCGTCACAGAACCGCCCACACAGAGCCGCCCACACATAGCCGCCGACACAGAGCCGCCCACACAGAGCCACCGACACAGAGCCGCCCACACAGAACCGCCCACACAGAACCACCGTCACAGAACCGCCCACACAGAGCCGCCCACACAGAACCACCGACACAGAACCGCCCACACAGAACCGCCGTCACAGAACCACCGTCACAGAACCGCCCACACAGAACCGCCCACACAGAGCCGCCCACACAGAGCCGCCCACACAGAGCCGCCCACACAGAACCGCCCACACAGAACCGCCGTCACAGAACCGCCCACACAGAACCGCCGTCACAGAACCGCCCACACAGAACCGCCGTCGAAGAACCGCCCACACAGAACCGCCCACACAGAACCGCCGTCACAGAACCGCCGTCACAGAACCGCCCACACAGAACCGCCCACACAGAACCGCCCACACAGAACCGCCCACACAGAACCGCCCACACAGAACAGCCGTCACAGAACAGCCGTCACAGAACAGCCGTCACAGAACCGCCCACACAGAACCGCCCACACAGAACCGCCCACACAGAACCGCCCACACAGAACCGCCGTCACAGAACCGCCGTCACAGAACAGCCGTCACAGAACCGCCCACACAGAACCGCCCACACAGAACCGCCCACACAGAACCGCCCACACAGAACCGCCGTCACAGAACCACCGTCACAGAGCCGCCCACACAGAGCCACCGTCACAGAGCCACCGTCACAGAGCCACCGTCACAGAGCCGCCCACACAGAGCCGCCCACACAGAGCCGCCCACACAGAGCCGCCCACACAGAGCCGCCCACACAGAACCGCCGCCACAGAACCGCCGCCACAGAACCGCCCACACAGAGCCGCCCACACAGAACCGCCCACACACAACCGCCCACACAGAACCGCCATCACAGAACCGCCATCACAGAAGCGCCATCACAGAACCGCCCACACAGAACCGCCCACAAAGAACCGCCCACACAGAACCGCCCACACAGAACCGCCATGACAGAACCGCCCACACAGAACCGCCATCACAGAACCGCCCACACAGAACCGCCCACACAGAACTGCCCACACAGAGCCGCCCACACAGAGCCGCCCACACAGAACCACCGTCACAGAGCCGCCCACACAGAGTCACCGTCACAGAGCCGCCCACTCAGAACCACCGTCACAGAGCCGCCCACACAGAGCCGCCCACACAGAGCCGCCCACACAGAGCCGCCCACACAGAGCCGCCGTCACAGAACCGCCCACACAGAGCCGCCCACACAGAACCGCCCACACAGAGCCGCCCACACAGAGCCGCCCACACAGAGCCGCCCACACAGAACCGCCCACACAGAACCGCCGTCACAGAACCGCCCACACAGAACCGCCCACACAGAACCGCCGTCACAGAACCGCCCACACAGAACCGCCGTCGAAGAACCGCCCACACAGAACCGCCCACACAGAACCGCCGTCACAGAACCGCCGTCACAGAACCGCCCACACAGAACCGCCCACACAGAACCGCCAACACAGAACCGCCGCCCACACAGAACCGCCCACACAGAACCGCCCACACAGAACCGCCCACACAGAACCGCCCACACAGAACCGCCGCCCACACAGAACCGCCGTCACAGAACCGCCGTCACAGAACCGCCCACACAGAACCGCCGTCACAGAACCGCCCACACAGAACCGCCGTCACAGAACCGCCCACACAGAACCGCCGTCACAGAACCGCCCACACAGAGCCGCCCACACATAGCCGCCGACACAGAGCCGCCCACACAGAGCCACCGACACAGAGCCGCCCACACAGAACCGCCCACACAGAACCACCGTCACAGAACCGCCCACACAGAGCCGCCCACACAGAACCGCCCACACAGAACCGCCCACACAGAACCGCCCACACAGAACCGCCCACACAGAGCCGCCCACACAGAGCCGCCCACACAGAGCCGCCCACACAGAACCGCCCACACAGAACCGCCGTCACAGAACCGCCCACACAGAACCGCCCACACAGAACCGCCGTCACAGAACCGCCGTCACAGAACCGCCCACACAGAACCGCCCACACAGAACCGCCCACACAGAACCGCCCACACAGAACAGCCGTCACAGAACAGCCGTCACAGAACATCCGTCACAGAACCGCCCACACAGAACCGCCGTCACAGAACCGCCCACACAGAACCGCCCACACAGAACCGCCCACACAGAACCGCCCACACAGAACCGCCCACACAGAACCGCCCACACAGAACCGCCCACACAGAACCGCCGTCACAGAACCGCCGTCACAGAACCGCCCACACAGAACCGCCCACACAGAACCGCCCACACAGAACCGCCCACACAGAACCGCCGTCACAGAACAGCCGTCACAGAACAGCCGTCACAGAACAGCCGTCACAGAACCGCCCACACAGAACCGCCCACACAGAACCGCCCACACAGAACCGCCGTCACAGAACCGCCGTCACAGAACAGCCGTCACAGAACCGCCCACACAGAACCGCCCACACAGAACCGCCCACACAGAACCGCCCACACAGAACCGCCGTCACAGAACCGCCGTCACAGAACAGCCGTCACAGAACCGCCCACACAGAACCGCCCACACAGAACCGCCCACACAGAACCGCCCACACAGAACCGCCGTCACAGAACCGCCGTCACAGAACCGCCGTCACAGAACCGCCCACACAGAACAGCCGTCACAGAACCGCCCACACAGAGCCGCCCACACAGAACCGCCCACACAGAACCGCCGTCACAGAACCGCCGTCACAGAACCGCCCACACAGAACCGCCCACACAGAACCGCCCACACAGAACCGCCCACACATAACCGCCCACACAGAACCGCCCACACAGAACCGCCGCCCACACAGAACCGCCCACACAGAACCGCCCACACAGAGCCACCGACACAGAGCCGCCCACACAGAACCGCCCACACAGAACCGCCGTCACAGAACCGCCGTCACAGAACCGCCCACACAGAACCGCCCACACAGAACCGCCCACACAGAACCGCCCACACAGAACCGCCCACACATAACCGCCCACACAGAACCGCCCACACAGAACCGCCGTCACAGAACCGCCGTCACAGAACCGCCCACACAGAACAGCCGTCACAGAACCGCCCACACAGAGCCGCCCACACAGAACCGCCGTCACAGAACCGCCGTCACAGAACCGCCCACACAGAACCGCCCACACAGAGCCGCCCACACATAGCCGCCGACACAGAGCCGCCCACACAGAGCCACCGACACAGAGCCGCCCACACAGAACCGCCCACACAGAACCGCCGTCACAGAACCGCCCACACAGAGCCACCCACACAGAACCACCGACACAGAACCGCCCACACAGAACCGCCGTCACAGAACCACCGTCACAGAACCGCCCACACAGAACCGCCCACACAGAGCCGCCCACACAGAGCCGCCCACACAGAGCCGCCCACACAGAACCGCCCACACAGAACCGCCCACACAGAACCGCCGTCACAGAACCGCCGTCACAGAACAGCCGTCACAGAACCGCCCACACAGAACCGCCCACACAGAACCGCCCACACAGAACCGCCCACACAGAACCGCCCACACAGAACCGCCGTCACAGAACCGCCGTCACAGAACCGCCGTCACAGAACCGCCCACACAGAACAGCCGTCACAGAACCGCCCACACAGAGCCGCCCACACAGAACCGCCCACACAGAACCGCCGTCACAGAACCGCCGTCACAGAACCGCCCACACAGAACCGCCCACACAGAACCGCCCACACAGAACCGCCCACACATAACCGCCCACACAGAACCGCCCACACAGAACCGCCGCCCACACAGAACCGCCCACACAGAACCGCCCACACAGAGCCACCGACACAGAGCCGCCCACACAGAACCGCCCACACAGAACCGCCGTCACAGAACCGCCGTCACAGAACCGCCCACACAGAACCGCCCACACAGAACCGCCCACACAGAACCGCCCACACAGAACCGCCCACACATAACCGCCCACACAGAACCGCCCACACAGAACCGCCCACACAGAACCGCCGTCACAGAACCGCCGTCACAGAACCGCCCACACAGAACCGCCGTCACAGAACCGCCCACACAGAGCCGCCCACACAGAACCGCCGTCACAGAACCGCCGTCACAGAACCGCCCACACAGAACCGCCCACACAGAGCCGCCCACACATAGCCGCCGACACAGAGCCGCCCACACAGAGCCACCGACACAGAGCCGCCCACACAGAACCGCCCACACAGAACCACCGTCACAGAACCGCCCACACAGAGCCGCCCACACAGAACCACCGACACAGAACCGCCCACACAGAACCGCCGTCACAGAACCACCGTCACAGAACCGCCCACACAGAACCGCCCACACAGAGCCGCCCACACAGAGCCGCCCACACAGAGCCGCCCACACAGAACCGCCCACACAGAACCGCCGTCACAGAACCGCCCACACAGAACCGCCCACACAGAACCGCCCACACAGAACCGCCGTCACAGAACCGCCCACACAGAACCGCCGTCGAAGAACCGCCCACAGTCAGAACCGCCCACACAGAACCGCCGTCACAGAACCGCCGTCACAGAACCGCCCACACAGAACCGCCCACACAGAACCGCCAACACAGAACCGCCGCCCACACAGAACCGCCCACACAGAACCGCCCACACAGAACCGCCCACACAGAACCGCCCACACAGAACCGCCGCCCACACAGAACCGCCGACACAGAACCGCCGTCACAGAACCGCCCACACAGAACCGCCGTCACAGAACCGCCCACACAGAACCGCCTTCACAGAACCGCCCACACAGAACCGCCGTCACAGAACCGCCCACACAGAGCCGCCCACACATAGCCGCCGACACAGAGCCGCCCACACAGAACCGCCCACACAGAACCACCGTCACAGAACCGCCCACACAGAGCCGCCCACACAGAACCGCCCACACAGAACCGCCCACACAGAACCGCCCACACAGAACCGCCCACACAGAGCCGCCCACACAGAGCCGCCCACACAGAGCCGCCCACACAGAACCGCCGTCACAGAACCGCCCACACAGAACCGCCCACACAGAACCGCCGTCACAGAACCGCCCACACAGAACCGCCCACACAGAACCGCCCACACAGAACCGCCCACACAGAACCGCCCACACAGAACCGCCCACACAGAACAGCCGTCACAGAACAGCCGTCACAGAACAGCCGTCACAGAACCGCCCACACAGAACCGCCGTCACAGAACCGCCCACACAGAACCGCCCACACAGAACCGCCCACACAGAACCGCCCACACAGAACCGCCCACACAGAACCGCCGTCACAGAACAGCCGTCACATTACAGCCGTCACAGAACAGCCGTCACAGAACCGCCCACACAGAACCGCCCACACAGAACCGCCCACACAGAACCGCCGTCACAGAACCGCCGTCACAGAACAGCCGTCACAGAACCGCCCACACAGAACCGCCCACACAGAACCGCCCACACAGAACCGCCCACACAGAACCGCCGTCACAGAACCGCCGTCACAGAACAGCCGTCACAGAACCGCCCACACAGAACCGCCCACACAGAACCGCCCACACAGAACCGCCGTCACAGAACCGCCGTCACAGAACCGCCGTCACAGAACCGCCGTCACAGAACCGCCCACACAGAACAGCCGTCACAGAACCGCCCACACAGAGCCGCCCACACAGAACCGCCCACACAGAACCGCCGTCACAGAACCGCCGTCACAGAACCGCCCACACAGAACCGCCCACACAGAACCGCCCACACAGAACCGCCCACACAGAACCGCCCACACAGAACCGCCCACACATAACCGCCCACACAGAACCGCCCACACAGAACCGCCGCCCACACAGAACCGCCCACACAGAACCGCCCACACAGAACCGCCCACACAGAGCCACCGACACAGAACCGCCCACACAGAGCCACCCACACAGAACCGCCGTCACAGAACCGCCGCCCACACAGAACCGCCCACACAGAACCGCCCACACAGAACCGCCGTCACAGAACCGCCGTCACAGAACCGCCGTCACAGAACCGCCCACACAGAACCGCCCACACAGAACCGCCCACACAGAGCCGCCCACACAGAGCCGCCCACACAGAGCCGCCCACACAGAACCGCCGTCACAGAACCGCCCACACAGAACCGCCCACACAGAACCGCCGTCACAGAACCGCCGTCACAGAACCGCCCACACAGAACCGCCCACACAGAACCGCCCACACAGAACCGCCCACACAGAACAGCCGTCACAGAACAGCCGTCACAGAACAGCCGTCACAGAACCGCCCACACAGAACCGCCGTCACAGAACCGCCCACACAGAACCGCCCACACAGAACCGCCCACACAGAACCGCCCACACAGAACCGCCCACACAGAACCGCCGTCACAGAACAGCCGTCACAGAACAGCCGTCACAGAACAGCCGTCACAGAACCGCCCACACAGAACCGCCCACACAGAACCGCCCACACAGAACCGCCGTCACAGAACCGCCGTCACAGAACAGCCGTCACAGAACCGCCCACACAGAACCGCCCACACAGAACCGCCCACACAGAACCGCCCACACAGAACCGCCGTCACAGAACCGCCGTCACAGAACAGCCGTCACAGAACCGCCCACACAGAACCGCCCACACAGAACCGCCCACACAGAACCGCCCACACAGAACCGCCGTCACAGAACCGCCGTCACAGAACCGCCGTCACAGAACCGCCCACACAGAACAGCCGTCACAGAACCGCCCACACAGAGCCGCCCACACAGAACCGCCCACACAGAACCGCCGTCACAGAACCGCCGTCACAGAACCGCCCACACAGAACCGCCCACACAGAACCGCCCACACAGAACCGCCCACACAGAACCGCCCACACAGAACCGCCCACACAGAACCGCCCACACATAACCGCCCACACAGAACCGCCCACACAGAACCGCCGCCCACACAGAACCGCCCACACAGAACCGCCCACACAGAGCCACCGACACAGAACCGCCCACACAGAGCCACCCACACAGAACCGCCGTCACAGAACCGCCGCCCACACAGAACCGCCCACACAGAACCGCCCACACAGAACCGCCGTCACAGAACCGCCGTCACAGAACAGCCGTCACAGAACCGCCCACACAGAACCGCCCACACAGAACCGCCCACACAGAACCGCCCACACAGAACCGCCGTCACAGAACCGCCCACACAGAACCGCCCACACAGAACCGCCGTCACAGAACCGCCGTCACAGAACCGCCGTCACAGAACCGCCCACACAGAACCGCCGTCACAGAACCGCCCACACAGAGCCGCCCACACAGAACCGCCCACACAGAGCCGCCCACACAGAACCACCGTCACAGAGCCGCCCACACAGAACCGCCCACACAGAACCGCCCACACAGAACCGCCCACACAGAACCGCCAACACAGAACCGCCAACACAGAACCGCCCACACAGAACCGCCCACACAGAACCGCCCACACAGAACCGCCGCCCACACAGAACCGCCGCCGCCACAGAACCTCCCACACAGAACCTCCCACACAGAACCGCCCACACAGAACCGCCCACACAGAACCGCCCACATAGAACCGCCCACATAGAACCGCCCACATAGAACCACCCACATAGAACCGCCCACATAGAACCGCCCACATAGAACCACCTCTCTTGAACCAAAACCAGGACAAACTAAAGTAAGCAGAGGTTAAGGGCATCCATGGCATGAATTAGACTCTGAACTTTCCAGAAACTCCTCTGGATGCAGGTTCATCTCCACCAACTTGAAACATCTCCAGACTGAAATCTTTTCGCTAAACATCTGAAGCTCAGGCAGACTGGATGGATAACACCTGTAATATCAGTTATTTACAGATTCTCAGGTTGATTAGGTTTGGACTTGGACTAGGCCATTCCAGCCCATAAATCTGCTCTAATCCAACCTCAGATATTTAGGTCTGTACTTGGAATGGCGTATTTCTGGTCTAATGGTCTAAATCCTGCAGTTTCTTCTTCTTGATCTTTTAAACATGTTTTAGTTGGAGATCAAGGTGATCATTGTTCTTCTGTGGTTTCTGTGCAGAAAGCATCTCTGGAGGCGTCCCTGGATGACATTCAGAGCAGATATGCCATGCAGCTGTCCAGACTCCAATCCATGGCGAGTTCCGTCCGCTTCTGTTTGTTTTGATTTGTGAAAAGTGGGAGGAGCTCAAATCTAACCTGAGCTGCGTCTGCAGGTATCGTCACTGGAGGAGCAGCTGATGAACCTGAGAGGAGACATTCAACAACAGTCTGAGAATTACAAGTTGCTGCTGGACCATAAGACCCGGCTGGAGATGGAGATTGCAGAGTACAGGAGGCTGCTGGATGGAGAGGGAGGCGGCAGGTGAGGCTCGCACCTTCCAGACCCCACCCTGACCTCTACAGGTGATCCAAACACTTATTTGAGCTCTGATTGGTCCACAGTTCCTCCTCATCCACCACAACCCGGCGAGTGGTGACTGTGGTGGAGGACAACGTCGACGGGAAGGTGGTTTCCTCCTCCTCCGTTACTCATTGAGGCAGCCAATCAGCTTCTTTCCTGCTGACTCACCTGAGAATAAAACGAGAGTCCAAATCAGCTCCAGGAGTCCGTCTTTATTTATATCCCCAGAACTTTAACAGGTTTCGTCCTTCGCAGTGAGCCTGCAGGTGAGGCTCGGAACCAGTAAAGATCAGGTCCAGTAAATGTTCCCAGTATCCTGTCCTCGAAAAGTCAGGTTAATTTAAAAAGCAATTCTGCTATGATTCCTTTGAGATGAGGACAAATAAACACATTTATAATAAAATAATAAACTAAAGAAATAAAGGTTCTGAAAACCGAAAAAAAAAAACATGAGAAGACTCCTAGAAACAGGAAGTTGGAATAAAACAACTTTAAACTGAGGTGAACGGAGGCTGTGTCTCAACCACCGCCCTAAGCCCCACATAGAGAACCATGTATTCAATTCTATTCAGTCTATTTCTATAGCTCTAATTCACAACACATGTCATCTCAAGGGAAATGCACTTCAACCAGATTATACAGTTAAATTGAAAGTTTTCTATCTAAGGAAAACCAGCTGATTGCATCGACTCATTGACTCTTCAGCAATCCCTCACACTCAGCATGCTTGTAGCGACAGTGGAGAGGAAAAACTCCCTTTGAACAGGAAGAAACCTCCAGCAGAACCAGGCTCAGTGTGAGCGGCCATCTGCTGAGGCCGACTGGGGTTCAAGGAGACAGAAGCAGACATAGAAAAAGAAGCATAGATACAAAAGGCAACTGTCAACCAGCTCCACAGGCGGCCCCGTCCAGGAAACACACAGCCAGGCAGACGAGCTCCGAGCCAGCTCCCATGTCAGAGGATGAAGAGAGCACATCCAGTTAGTCACAGTCAGAGAAACAGGACTACACTGGAAAACAGGCCAAGCTCCAACATCTAGAAACAAAGGTGTTGATGGCAGCAGCACAGCTGATATTTCTCTCCAGGATGGAGTCACAGCAAAACAGGAACAGACCAGATGAAGCTACTATGAGAAAAAGCAGAGAGAGCAGAATGTTAGAGATTGAACTAACAGATTCTGCAGAGTGGGAGAATAGAGATAGAATGAAGCAGAATGATGAAAAAGGGGTCCCTATGTCCTCCAGCAGTCTAAGCCTATAGCAGCAGAACTATAGAGATAGCTCAGGATAACCTGAGCCACCCTAACTATAAGCTTTATCAAAAAGGAAAGTTTTAAGCCTAGCCTTAAAGTAGACAGGGTGTCTGCCTCACGGACTAAAACTGGTAGTTGGTTCCACAGGAGAGGAGCCTGATAACTAAAAGATCTGCCTCCCATTCTACTTTTAGAAATTCTAGGAACCACTAGTAAACCTGCAGATTGAGAGCGAAGTGCTCTGTTAGGAACATAAGGAACAATCAGATCTCTGATATCAGATGGAGCTTGGCCATTTAAGGCTTTATATTGCCAACCTGCTGCCAACCAGAAGGTGGCAGCAGTGTCAACAAGTCTGGAGGTATTATCCTAAGACAGAAACACAGGAAAAGCAGCGATTTTGGTTTGTTAGCAGGATCAATTAAAACTTCTGTAACGGATTTTAATTTTTCGCCTCATACCAACGATTAATTCATTAAAATTAGCTGATCATCCAGATCATGTTTGAGTTTTGGTTTAGGTGGAAGTCACCATATGGGTCTGATTGGCAGAGTCTGATCTCTGACTGCTTTAAGTATTGAAGTGAAACGCAAACAATTCAGTTTAATCAGAAGGTTTAAGTTTAAAGTGCTTAAAGAACAAGAACATTTATTAACTTAAGTTTGCAGAAATTTTACCAAATAATAAGTTTCGAAGACTGAAATAGTTTCAACATTCACATTTATAGTGGTGATACATTCTTATATACGATTAATATAATCATATTTAAGCCTATAGTCAGACTTTAAAGTTTGTGGGGTGCAGTTTCTGATTTATTTTAAATCATTGACATTACTCAAAAGATTAAATTCTTACAGCTATTGAAATTATATTTCTACTGCCAAAACATTTTGAAAACCTCAAATTTCCACAGAATGAAAATACATACAAAGCAATAAATACATCAGTTCATATTAAAAAAGTGATAAAAGACGGCGAGGCCTAGTCCTCAACGTGGCGTCACACCTTCAACTTCCTCCCCTTCACCTTTGCCGCATGTCTTCCCCTCTCTCTCCAATCCCGCCCCTTGTCTGGCTATTTTTGAACAATACAAAAATAAAAACCACTAGAGCAAAAAAAAAAAAAAACGAATTAAAGACTTTTGAGTTTTTCAGAAAGGAAGGTTTTCAGTTCCTTCCTGAAGAGCTACAGCTGATATAAACACAAATAAACGGCAATTTGATAAATATGATGCAAGAAACAGAGCCCAGACCAGGTAGAATAGAATAAAATAGAATAAAATAGAATAGAATAGAATAGAATAGAATAGAATAGAATAGAATAGAATAGAATAGAATAGAATAGAATAGAATAGAATAGAATAGAATAGAATACCATCAGAACTTAACAGATTCTACAGATAATTAGTTATGATGATAATCTTAAAAGTCTGAGACCAGTTCTGACCCAGTCCTTCACTCACACATGATCAGGTCCTTCCTTTCTGGCGTCTGAAGGACAATCTGACCTTAAAGTTCCTCTGAATGGACTCAGAGGTTACATCAGAACCACAGAGGCCCTCCTGTTAGAACGCTCAGAACATCAGACCCAGAATTCAGGTGAGACAGACAAATATATATTTAGAAGAGCATTTATGAAAGTGCGGCTGCTCGTCGGTCCAGAAGCTTAAATAGCAGCAGGTGAATGAGATGAGAGCTGATGAGCAGAGGGCGGAGCCAAGCAGGGCAGAACAAGGAAAAAAATGCCTCAAGATCATTACACCTGTTCAGCATCTCCATGCTGCCCTTAACTTAGATTTTAATAAACAGAATCAGTTACCATAGCAAGGCAGAAGACACCCAGTTGTTCATCAACATGCCACCAGGAGACTATGAACACATTCCGGATCATTTAAGGGACGAACAAAATGTTCTTCAGCTGATTTAAACTAAACTGAAGTCTTAGTTTTTGGACCAGATGTTTCAAAGTTAGCGCTTCAGCTAATCCAGCTGTGATGCTCCCACACCTAAACCTTCAGAGGCTCATAAACACAGGAACAAACTCAGCCTTCTGTCACCTGAACAACATCTCCAGGATTGAAGGACTAATGTTGAAAGATTTCCTGCTTTGTTCCAGAATTGATTCCTGCATCGGTTGATCCAGAACGCTGCTGCCTGCGTCCTCACTAGAGCTAAGAAAGTAGAGAACATCAGTCCACTTTTAAAGTCCTTCCCCTGCCTCGCAGTAGATCAGAAAACAGACTTTAAAATCCTCTTATTAGTCTATAAATCAGCGAATGGCTGAGCTCCATAATGTTACAGACTGGTTGGCAGGGGATCAACAGCCAGACCTCTCAGCTCTACTGGTTTAGAACCAGAACCAAACATGGAGACGCAGTTTTTAGCTACCCTGCTTCCCTTTTATCATTCTATTTTAAATTGTAATAATTTCCTTCAGAAATGAAGTCATGTGATGTTCAGCAGCCAATCAGAGCATCTGGGGATGAAGCGCGTCAGAACCGACACACCCAGGGGCCACTTTATTAGGCACAGCAGTTTGGACCTCCTGAGCCAGGGCCGCTGGAAGCCATTTTGAACAGGGGGCGCTGTGAAAAGACCTAGAAGCCTATAAGGCCTATTTAGAATAAAATAAAGATAAATAAGTAAATAAAAAGCTCCTAGCGCCAAATCTAGAGACTTTTTTCTGCTACTGGAGACTTTGGAGACAACATCTAAAAGCAGCGAACTCTGCTCTCCAGAGCAAGTAGATTGGTAACCCCGCCTCCTGCTCTCCTCTAGCTTGTCTGCTGTCATGATTCGTGCAGCTATTATTTCATCCAAATGAAAAATGGAGAACAGATAAGCAGATCATGGCTTGTCTACAGTGAAAAGAAGGACTGGGTTATTTACTTTGGCCTTTTTGGAAACACAGGAAGGAGCAATCAGCTAAGTGAGCTTAGTGCTTGGAAAAGATTTTTCATTCCTTTAGAGACAGCATGAAAAGTCAGCTGAGTACAAAACATAGAGAGGAAAACAAGAAGAAAAGGGACAAGAAGAGAGGAACACAACCTAGAACAGATAATGGATGTCTATTTAACATCTCTGTGTCTCTATAATGGGTCAATTCAGAGGCCCCCCTGCCTGTCTTTGCCTAGGGCCCCACATTTCCTGTATCCGCCCCTGCCCTATACTCATTTCCATTAGTTTGATCTGGCTGATATTTAGCATGTGCATTTATTTATATCTGTTTAGATTAATAGTAATTTCATTTCTGAAACAGTTGCTGCTTCTGATTTGCAGGTTTTTGAACTGAGTAAAGTCCTAATTGGAGTCTGATGAGCAGGGATCCAGTTTTTCTATGCCCCATCATATGACCTTATAAAGTGTTTTATAAGGTCATATGATGGGGCGTCATCACAATTAGTTCAGAGCTGTAATTTGCCATTCCATCCATAAAGATATAAATAATTGCAACATTTCAGCAATATCAAAGAACTGGAAGTGGATCAGGGGCATTGCTTATTGAACGCCCCTCATAGCGTGTCGGCTCATGCCATAAAATTCTGTTTGTTTCCTAGAAGAGAAAATTACCCAATATTTTTTCTCTGAATTCAGTTTTTTTTATATTTTGTTGATTCCAGGTTCATCTCGGAGATGTTGCACATATTTAAATTAAGAGGTCCAACTTCACCATCCTACTGATACCTTTAAAAAAGATGGAGACCTTTTAGAGCCACTGATGATCCAACCATCTGGTTCTGAACAGAATCAAGAACCCGACCCGCCTTCTAACCAATCAGAACACCTGAGCTGCTCATCCTGACCCTGCTTGAACCAGGCCTGGTTGGTTCTGGCAGCTGAAGCAGCTCTGCAGGCCTTTAAATGCCTGAAGGCATCAGAATCATTTCTGGCCTCCTTTCTGCATCTCTGCTGCAGCCAACAAGATGATCTAATATGGTTAGAAGCAAAGCAGAGTAACAATAATGTCCCTCATAGCGAAGCAGTTAATCCCTGAGAGGAGAACCAACCGACACGCTGCTGATCAGGAAAGGACGCCAAGCGACACAAACATGAGTAATGCTTTCATCACTCCGAAGGTTTAGTTTGTTCAAAATCTGGATGAATAACGGCTAAAAATGTAATAACATCCAGGTTTACGGGCTAAGGGGAGCAAACGCTGCGCAAATACATTCATTTACAGCAAATTGAAAAAGTCCTGCAAACACAGATATGAACAAAGGTGGTGTGTTTTACTACAGGAAATAAATAATAGTTAAACATATTTGTAAAAAAAAAAACTCATATTCTGATTAACTGATCTACTCCCAGCGGTGTCAGGTAACAAAGTTCAAATACAGGTAACAAAGTATTTGTACTTAAGTAGAAATGTTGGCTATCTAGCCTGGGTGCCATTCCAAACTTAGTCCCGCCCACAACGTTTGATGTCGGGAAGTTCGGTCTGGCATTGCTCAACAGTAGCGCGAGTATGCTACCACAATATCTGGCGGGCCAATCAAATTGTCAGGGCGGGCTTTATACGATAATGGACAGATGATCAACAGTAACGTAATCAACCACGTCACCAAAGCGCGCTTGGGTGACAACAACAATGGCTGCCGCTGGAGAGTTGAGGAGAGTAGATTCTGCTATTAGGTCTGTTCTAGAAAATATCGACAGCAAGTTAATTTTAAAAATTCTAGGCGTGCAACTGCACGCTTTGATTTTTGTTGGCAACAACTATGCGTCGTTTAACATACGTCACGCACTCCGTTGCTCTTATTGGTTGTAGGTCTATCCAATTGAGTGCAGGGGCATTTTTTTTCCTGGTTCGTTCGAAAAACGCCCCATAATCACAGCTCTATGGAGCAGCATCAGACTCATATTCTGACTAGAATTGAGTCGGACTACGTCAGGCTAATACAATGCAACAATAGAGTTGATTCCTTTCCGCTATCATCAAAGCGCCAACCTCTATACAGGAGAACAGACGACCTCACCTATTCATCCAGGCCAGCAATTCCCTTTAACAACCCCCCCCTTTCAGAGACATAGTCAGGTATGGGGCATTGCAGTGAAACTGACAATGCCCACGTGCATGGCAGCTGGATGCTGGAATACATCGGGTAAAAGTGAAATAAAGAGTTATTCCACCTTTCTGATTCCTGATCCTCCACGGACGAGTTGGTCGTTGGATTGCCAACTTGAAGAGGGAGGATTTGCCATCGAACTTCTGGCCAGAGAAAAAACCCGTAATATGTAGCCAACATTTGGAAGAAGAATGTTTTCAAGATGACTTGGATAATAGCGCGTTGTGACAAACACCAGATACAGCACTGGGACTTGATCAACAGCCGATACCGCACCGTGACGTCACTAACCAGTAGGTGGCAGTAGTGTTCTTTGACAAACATGGATGCCTCCAGTAAAGCACATTCACATGGAAATTACTCTGAATTAAAAACACTTATCATTTATTGCACAGGATGGAATCATTTCAGATTTAAAGAACTTTCAGAAGTTTGAATTCTGAATATGAGCGACTTTTCCTTTAAGAGGGTGGTGCAGTAAACCTTCTGTCATTAACATTTTTTGCTGCATTACTACTATTATTTATAGTTTAAGTAGTTTTGAAAATGATACTTTCACATTTTTAGTTGAGTAAAAAGCTAAAGTTGGTACTAACGTCTATAAAAGTGTTTTAAAAATAGTAAGGTTTATACCTCTCCATACTCCTCACCATCATAACATCTGATCTAATATCTTAAAATGATGTAAAGTCTGGCTTCACATAAAGTTAGATGCAGTTTCTGAAGAATTAGGTGGTTAAATATATTTCTTACATACAGTAATTACATTCTACCAACTTCAGGTGGAAAAAACACTTCAAATAAATATTTATTATAATCTTAGTAATAAAACTTATAAAATTAAAGCTTACAGTATTTTATGGAAGAAACTCCCAATAATTTTACAATAAATTATAACCGTATATTTACCTGACCTCAAATGACTCAGCAGAATCAGCAGATAGAAAATAAGATTAATTGAAGGAATTCTGAGTACAAAAAAATCCTGAAGCATAAACCAACAATGTTTGTCTCAACAGGTTACTCCTCAGGCGAAGAGACGCCAGAAAGTTTCATCAAGTCAAAGCAGCGTTGATTCATCCCAGCTTTACTCCAGCTGAAAATTAGGAAAACTACCCATAAAGGTACTCTCTATTTTGTTCAAAATAATAATTGTGTTAAACTTTCTTTACTAAGGAAAATGAAATAGTGACCAACCGCCTCTGGAAATGAGAGTAACAAACAAAACACATGAGAAGGAGAAGTGCTACAAAGGAAAAAGCTGCAATTAGAGGAAACGAAAAATGAACAACACCCTGCAAACACCTACATGATGCTAACACACAAAAAACACATTAATACATGCATAGAACAAGCAGCAGAATCACCTGCAAGTTAAAGGAATAGTACACCCAAAACATGATTAGCCTTCATTTTCTACTCACCCCCATGCTGAACAACACTCTGGAGTACTTTTTTGATATCTCAAATGCATCTGGAGATCTGGGAGGCTTCTTGCTGTCTGCTGACATTCAAATAATGGAGGTCTATGTTGCCCGAGACAGAAAGGTCCATAAAAGTCCACAAAAAACGTGTCAATATTCCTCCATACTGCTCGTCCAATGTATTCCAAGTGTCCTGAGTGGGTAGCATCCAGAATTTACTCGAAACGAAGTCATTTAGAATGTTTTTAGAGCATAAACAGTAGTGTATAGGATTTCCTGAAAGCGCGCGCCTGCGAGTTCACGAGTCTACGGAAACCGCGGCAGACCAAACCAGACGAAAGTGCGCATTCAGCGTCTGCTCTGACGATAATGCAAGCGCAGAAGAAGAAATGTGCTGTTAACCTGTGCAAAGAAAGAAACAACGAAAGAAAAATGTCTGAGGACTTCAGTGTTGAGGAAGAGCATGAGTTCTTTGCCGAGCTGAATGGTATGTATGTATGTGGGTGTGAAATTTTTTTTAATAAATAAATAAAAAACACAACAAAACATAGATGTTAAACAGGAAGGTACTTTTAGGTTACTTTCAGTGCAACTAGAGGGAGAAGGGGTATGAAAAATGAGTTCTACTTCTTCATACCCCTTTTCAGACAATTTACAGTATCAATGACAGACATTAGGGTAAATATAATGCTTGTTAATGGTAAACATTGTTTAGTGCATTTCTATTTATGTTCAAATTATTTAAATCGAATCGGAACAAGAAATTTAAATTAATGTTTACCAATCACTTTTTATGTGATACACGTTTGTTAGTATTTCTGAAATTGATTTAATTATTATTATTTGATCATTTCTGAAATTGGAATTGTTTTATTTATTATTATTTGTTCCTTTGATTTATTTATTTTATTTGTTAATTTGTTACTATTATTATTGTCTGAAATAAATAATTTATTCATTCATTCATTCACTATAGATAAATGTCAACTATGTGATCAAGAAGAGGAATGAACTGAACTTTATTTTATTGGACTTACACTTTTATTTATTTAAATTAAGGAAGAGGCAACTTAAAAAAAAGTTTAAAAGAGGTGAAAAACTAGAGGGAGCTACTGGAGAGGCAGCCGTCTCCACAACGCCATGGCAACAAACATTTTTATCCTCAGTTCAAAAGCAGATACTCTCTAAATCCCTAAACATTATTTTATCTCCGCAAATATATCAAGCGCTCTGCAATATCCTTAAAGAAAATGTCTAATGCTAACAGACTTTATGCTTTTCTGTCTAATTTCATTCTTAATTAGTAATTAAGTCTAGTGATTGTTCCTTTTCAATGTTTATATCTTTATTTGATTATCTAATTTACTATTGAATAGATTTTCTTTTCTTTTTTATTGCTATTTTGCACATTATCATATATTCTGTTTAACTAAGTATTTTTTTGTTGTTGAATATAACAGATTTTGCAGATATGTTTTTTTATAAATACATTGTTTAGATTTACTTATATCTTTCTAGCCCTTTTATTACATTTGCTGTTATTTGTTCCCGCTGCCGGTGGTTTTCACCTTTATTCTAATCTGTTTTCTCATTAGTGTCTTTGTTCACTTTATAATAAAAGAAGAATAAAAAGGAAATAAAATAAAACAGCAGTGAGAAGTGTCAACTGTCATGGTTGCAAGGCAACCTGCTGCTCCTGCATTGAATGAAGCCTCTTCCCAGAGGGCAGCAGGGAGAACAGTCCATGGTGGGGGGGTGAGGGGTCATTGATGATGTCACGGGCTCGGGACACGCAGCGCTGGGATGAAATGTCTTTAATGGACACTGCTGCAAAACTGCAGTGACTCTCCAAAATTGTAGGTGGCTGCAGACAGGAGGCCTCTGATTGGTCAGATCTCCATCCGCTCTACTCTATGCGTGTTTCCTGTTTAGTTCCTTACTGGTTTTGTATGTCTGACCGCCATTGGTGAAGATGGAGCAGCTAGAAGAGTGAGGTGAGCGAGAACGCTGGGACCCTTTTCCCACCTGGATCCCCGCTCTTTTTGGCCCTCATGTCCCTCCGTTGTCACAGCTTGCCTCTTTCGTTTTTCCACTTCCTCACCGCCTCGGCCGTATCTAGACCCACAGCTAGTTCCTGATTGGCCCTCTGGCGTTGTGGCGTGGAATAACGTAGTGCAGACCACGCTTCAATGTTGGGCATAAATCAAACATATCTGCGACACGCTGCTGGGGGAGGATAACCAGACCTTTAGACGAGGGGGTCGCCTCAAGGCAGCGGGTAGCTTTTAGCAGCAGCTCAGACAATGGTCCAGTGGGCTAACAGTTCCATGCAGCAACCGGTCCAGTGTGGCATGGTTTGGTGGGTTTCAGCGGATTCTCAGCAGCACTTTACCGTTGGTCGACCGGAACCGGAGAGTTTCTCATCCCACAGGCGGGTTCAAAAACATTGCGTTGAATCTGGTTTGAAATGCAGGAAAAATGAGATTAAATTAATGTTGGACTGAAAAAATAACAGTTACTAACATGCTTTTTTTAATGAGGTTACTCCAGGAACCGGCTACTGGCAGTAGTTTTCCTTTTTGTGTTTTGTGTGTTTGACTCTTCTGTTTACAGACGGATGTTATGGGAACCAGACTTTCCTTCAGGAAAACCTCTCCGTCTGCAGGCTGCAGCATGGAGCGGACGGCGCCGCTGTTCTCCTGCAGCAGGAAGGTCCTGGCTTTGAGGTCCAGAGCGGTATCTCCCTGCAGCTTCTCCAGTTTCCTCATATAGCGCATAACTGTGACTGGTTAGACACTTGGTGTCACCACGGTGAACCATGAGATGCTAACTGGAGAAAAGCAGCTGTGACTGAAACCAGCAGCTTCCAGACTGGATTAAGGTAATTTCTTCTGTATAAAAGGTTGTTGGTTCGAACACACAAAGATGGAGCTGTCTAGATGCAACGACGACACCCTCACCTCATTGGTAAACAGACACATTGCAAATAAAAAATATTCAGAGCTGAGAAACCTTGTTTGGTAATATTCTGTGAATATTTATAAAAGTGAGAAGAAGAATCTCAAAGTTGTGTTTTTTTTGTTTTTTAACATATTTTTAATTTTTGTGAGTTTGTTTTCCAAAGTGGGCGCCTGAGCAGAAGCCTAGTCAAAGTCAGGGAAGCAAACATTGGCTGACCATGAGCAGTTCTCACATTGCAGCGATCAGAACCTGCAGTCCGGCTCTGCAGAAGCAGGCGGTGCAGCTGGCAGCATATCTATGATCTCTCAACACCTTCACATCCACAGTCTGATTAACCAGACCCATCCCCCGCCCCAGGACTACTGTCAGGCCTCCAACTCAGTGCTTAGTGCTCATAAATCTGTTCAGAGCGCAGCGCCGGGGGGCCACTCTCATCCAGGTTCTGGGATGATCTCACCGCTCCGGCACCAGGATGACTCCCTGAGCTCCAGCTTAGCAACCCGATCCAATCGGTTCAGTTTACGCTCACCCTGAGAACCGCAGCGTCCCTGAACAACGACAGAAACAAGACGCTGGGATCTTCAAGCACTGCCAGAACCTGTCTTTATGACAGAAAGGCAGATTAGAGCAGACATAAAAAACCTCTCCCTCTGTGCCCTTTGGCCAGGCACTGAACCCCTGCTACCTCTCAGATCCGGTTCTGCATGTTCCTTCACGTCTCCAGCAGAGTCTGCAGAGGGTCAAATAACATCAACATCATTCAGACCGACCCGTTAGTCTCAGAGGGAGGAAAAGGTTCTGATGTGCAGAAATATTCTGATAAAAACCACAGCTGGATGATTCCCTGTGAAACCCTGACTGATCCTGAACCACCGACGGGCCAATCAGAACTAAAAGAACACTTTCCTGAGCTTCACGCTCTCCAGCCTCCAGTCCTCCTTTATGGAAGCTGGTTCAGCAGAGAAGGACCAAAGAAGCAGGACCTGACTGAACGTTCTGGGTCTCTAATTACACCAGGATGGATCACAGGAACACCGAGGAGAGGAATCAGAACAGAACTCAGGTTACGGGTCTCTGGAGTTTTAGGGGAATTATTCTGGAAATTACCAAACAGAAAGGAGGGGGTCTGATCCGGAAGGCACCAGAACCAGAGAAACCTTCACAGATTTCAGTTCTTTTTTCTTTATTTAACCAGGTTGAGATCTCTCATTAAAGGAGGGCCTGGGCAGAGATCTGCAACTCACTGCAACCTGGTTACAACAAATAAAACCAATTAATATATGTGCACAAATATAAAACAATAAAAACTATTTAAAAGCAGTGACACTGTTTCATTGTTCTCTATCTTTATCTAAATAAGTCTGATGAAATCATGTCCGACATGTTGAGCTCAGACTGGAGCTGATTCCACGCTGTAGGCGCCGACACGCTGAACGCTTTCTGTCCTTTATCGGTTCCAACACGAGATCAAACAGATCAAAATAAAGGAAGAAAAATCTGTGAAAACAAACCAGGTTTATTTATTAAGGGAAAAATAAAACAAAATAACCTGTTTGTGTTTTAATAAAACTGAAACGAACTAAAATGAAATAGATAAAATAATTCTATAAAACTACGACGGAGATCTAGGCTAGAGATTTATTTTCTTCTTTTTCGAGAATACAGTCGTAACATTATGAAAATGAAGGCATCAAACAACAACCTGCTTCAGAAAGAAAGCTTGGAGCTCCGCCCACCAGATGACGGCCGACCAGCTCCACCAATCAGCAACCAGAGTCCACTTCGACAGTTTGATGCTGCTGCTAAAAGATTTCCTGATTTGTTCACATGATGCTCCACATTCCTCACTATAGGGAAGAAAGAGCTTCTTGGAAGAGTTGTCATAAAATACAACTTTATTCTGGTAATTTTACGACTTTATTCTTGAAATAGAAGAAATCCGTTGCCTGGTCCTAATACTCCGTTGTAATAAAACACCTGTTGATCCACCAGTACTGTACTTGGGCCTGCTGCACGAGGGGCACGAGGTGCATGAGGGAAAACCTGTATTTGTTTAAAATAATGCTGATACCACAGGACTGGGTTAAAAGTCGAGTTGCAACAGTGGATGAGATTTATCTAATTGAGAAAAAGGACTTTCTGTCTGAAGTCAAAAGAAAAAGTAAATATATACTATAAATGTTTGGCTGTGACTCCATCCTGGAGAGAAATATCAGCTGTGCTGCTGCCATCAACACCTTTGTTTCTAGATGTTGGAGCTTGGCCTGTTTTCCAGTGTAGTCCTGTTTCTCTGACTGTGACTAACTGGATGTGCTCTCTTCATCCTCTGACATGGGAGCTGGCTCGGAGCTCGTCTGCCTGGCTGTGTGTTTCCTGGACGGGGCCGCCTGTGGAGCTGGTTGACAGTTGCCTTTTGTATCTATGCTTCTTTTTCTATGTCTGCTTCTGTCTCCTTGAACCCCAGTGGGCCTCAGCAGATGGCCGCTCACACTGAGCCTGGTTCTGCTGGAGGTTTCTTCCTGTTCAAAGGGAGTTTTTCCTCTCCACTGTCGCTACAAGCATGCTTAGTGTGAGGGATTGCTGAAGAGTCAATGAGTCGATGCAATCAGCTGGTTTTCCTTAGATAGAAAACTTTGAATCAATCTGACTGGATGATCTGGTTGAACTGTAAAGTGACCTGAGATGACATGATGTGAATTGGAGCTATAGAAATAAACTGAATAGAATTAAATAATATTAAAAGTTTAATACTATATTCATGAAATAATAAATATATATAATATATACTTATAGTAAATATAAAACAGGTTGATCAGATGTTTTATTCTTTTTAATTAACTCCAGCTGTTAACCACTGTGGGTTTCCTGAGAAACAGCTTCTTTCCAGCAAAATCCTCCAGGCGTTAAAACATCATCATCAAGAATTAATTATCTATCGACCATTAAAATAACGTTGGGACGATTAAAACCCACAGCATGGGACGACCGACTGTCAGTGTTAATGTTTACTTTTTAAAATAGACCAAAACCGGATGAAGGATTATGAGTAAACTGTTTTATTAGCTGAGAATTGCCCTAAAAGGAAAATGCAGGTTAAAGTAAACTTTATTTTAAGGAATTTGGAAAAAAAAAAAAAAAAAGTGAGAGCCACCAGTTTTCTCCATGGAGGTTAAATCTTTGAAATAGACGTATATTAAAAACCTTCTGGCACCGCTGAGCCGACCTGAAACACAAATAAAGAAGTTGATGAGGAGATTAAAGGAGCAATAAGTCAGAAATTGACCATCAAAGGAATCCAGTTCATGGTCGCGTTGGATTTCAGAGGCTGCGTCTTCCAAGGACCTGGTCTACCTGGACCAGGTCCTTCCAGGTCCATGAAAATAAGAAAGCAGGAAGAGTTTTGGTTGTAGATTCAAACAGGTCCAACTTTCTCTAGCTTTCACTACCCGTAAGCTCTGTCGCCTAGCAACCGTTACAGCTGACACACAAAGCAGCCAAAGAATGGATGCCAAACCTCTCCATATTACACAATAAAAGGATGAATCTGGCCTTCGGAGGGCGCTGGATTCAAACTCAGGTCCAGTCCATGGAGGTTGATTCCCAGTAACGTCTATGTTTGCTGATTCCAAAAAAAGATCATTAAAATCAATCCTCTGGACGCTGTATCCAAGTGTGAAGACGGTTCTCTTCCATCCAGGAAGATTTTTTAATTCCAAATGTCAGAAATAGCGTTTAGTTCCAGGTTTTATCCAGCAGCCCAACAAAGCCTGGTTTTAGTTCAGAAAACATGCAAATAGAAACGGATGAACGGGTCCCCCCCTTAGGAATGGGGGTCGTTTGGCTTCTTTGTTGGCCTGCAATGCCCCATACCTGTCTATGTCTCTGAAAGGGGGGTCGTTAGAGGGAATAGTTGGCCTGGCGAGCCTGGTGGAGCGAGCGGCGGAGCAGAGCAAAAGAAATATGGTGGAACGGTTTCCAATTCAAAGTCTGATGCGTTCACTACGTCAATTAAAAATGTTGGATTATAAAATTTGTAAAATAACATTTATTTGATTAAACTGTGATAAAAAGTGGGATAAATATCCTAAAAACATTCACCAACTATACTTACGATTCAGATGGGTTTGCATAAAGTGAACGTTGTGGTTAGAGCCTGTTTTTGAAAATGGATCATTGCATACATTCATTATACGCTATTATCTCAGTTGCAACGGGATGAGAAGTGACCTTTTTTAATGTCGCCTAGTAAAATAAATTAAATAGTAAACGCAGGGCAACATGAATGGAGCGAGGCGTTACGTTCACAGCTGGGTAAAAGACAAAACACGTATCGGTGGCATCATTAAATCAAACGCTGTGTGTCCCAGGGCATCATTACAAAACAGGACAAAGGAAGGCTGCATTTGTCGGCCGCATAACGAGGAGTCCTCTGATTGGAACAGGCCTCGGCGCCGCGCTATGATGTCACCGGCCGGCGAATCTGGCCTTCAGAGGACGCAGCTACTGAAGTTCTCACCTGAGATGGAAGCGTAATTAAAGCTAATTTATCCCAGTTCCACACTGCCAATAACAGCTCTGTATAAAGTAAATGATTTCATCTAAATCAGACAGAGAGAAATGATTAGATTTTACTCAAACTCTTAGTTCGCGCCATCAGCATCATAAAGGATCAAGCTGAAAATCTCAACTCCATTATGTTTTCGCCCAAACTGGTCCAAACTCAGAACCTCTGCAGTTTTCTGTTTAAAGGAAAAGTCCCCTCAGCAAGGAATAATCAATGGATCATTATTATTATATCATTATTATAATATATTAACAATATTTTACCTAAAACCAATAAGTTTGCAGTGATTTAACAAATCCACATATAACAGACATATTTAGACTATATTTGGTTAAATATGCACATATTTACCTTCTGTCTTGGTCGCAGGTGAGTTTAAATGCAAACCTTTTCAAAGTGGATAAAGGTCCTAATTCCACATTCATCAGAGCCAATGATGCTTTAAACATTGATAAACAGCATCTAGTTAGTGTAGTTCTAATAAGATTAATATTAATGTAGCAGAAATGCTGCTGTTCTTTTTAAACAAAATGTGCCCTGATGCTCAGATTAGGCTTAAAAAAACAGCATGCATATTTTAGCAAAGGACCAATGAAACTGAAGACGAACAGTGTCCCTACCAAAGCTGGAATCAAACCTACGCCCTCTACCTCCCTCCTGCCATCTTCCAGCAGTGACATCACGGTGTGGTAAGCCTAGCGCCATTCTCCCCGCTTTACAAGCTAAATCAATGGGAACTACTAGACACATCTGCAATCAACAACAATTATTGAAGATTTCCAGAGGACTTCACCATTGAAATTCACCAGAGCTATAGTGAAACTGACAATGCCCACGTGCATGGCAGCTGGATGCTGGAATACATCGGGTAAAAGTGAAAAAAAAAGAGTTATTCCACCTTTCTGATTCCTGATCCTCCACGGACGGGTTGGTCGTTGGATCGCCAACTTGAAGAGGGAGGATTTGCCATCGAACTTCTGGCCAGAGAAAAAACCCGTAATATGTAGCCAACATTTGGAAGAAGAATGTTTTCAAGATGACTTGGATAATAGCGCGTTGTGACAAACACCAGATACAGCACCGGGACTTGATCAACAGCCGATACCGCACCATGACGTCACTAACCAGTAGGTGGCAGTAGGGTTCTTTGACAAACATGGATGCCTCCAGTAAAGCACATTCACATGAAAATTACTCTGAATTAAAAACACTGATCATTTATTGAACAGGATGGAATCATTTCAGATTTAAAGAACTTTCAGAAGTTTGAATCCTGAATGTGAGCGACTTTTCCTTTAAACTCATCAGAAATGTTAAAGCTGGAAGTTTAAACTGGATTCTGGAGCCTTTCAGAACTCTAGAACCAGTTCTGGACTTTTGTGATTTACTTTGTTTGGTTTATTCGGACCTTGCAGTGGATTCTGGACTTGGGGAACCACCTTTTAGGCCCGGTCTAAGGTGAACATTGACAGTTTGGGTTCTGTTGGGTTCAGTGGAGCAGGGAGGTCCTGAAGGCTCACATGTTCTGGTTCCGCCAAGTTTCTGGACGGACTGGCTACCAGTCCAGAATCTTCCCCGGACTCCAGCACTGACTGCCAAGTGGACCTGATCTAAAAAGACAGCAGGATGTTGTCCTGGTTCTGCTGAAGGCGGGACTTTAAATCGGACCTGCAGTTGCAGCTGAGTAAGGCTCAGAACCGAGCCGTTGTTAGAACTTTCTCTTCATTCGCTGCTTTTCTTTAAAGCATTTTACAGACATTTTGAAAAATCTCCTTGAAAGCAAAAGAGAATTGATCCAGATTCAACATGCAGTGTGAAGCTTTTGGACCTGAAGCGATCGGAGCTTAAATTAGACTCAGAAGAGCCGGGAGCTGCTCACACGGAGGCAGAGAAATATGCAGCAGTTGATGAATGGCGGCATTCAGAGCGAAGGCCTCAGGCTGAATATCACTGCTGATCCGTTACTCACAGCTTCACCTTTAACGCCTCGGATCAGAACCCTGTCTGCACCTAATCTGCTCTCACTGGAACCAGAACCAAATCAAACCCACACGCTGGGCGGTTTCATCTGGGATTTAAAAAAGGATTAAAATCTAAACAAAAAAAATAATATTTTAGAAAAGAACAAGAAAAAACCTGCAGGATCAGACAATAAATCTTTATTAAAAGGCCCTCCAGACAGTCAGCTGGAACACAGAGTCCTTCACTGAGATCAGAATCAGAAAAAAGGCATTAATATCTAGAAAAAAAAGATCTAATTTAAAAAGAAGGTCAATAAAAAAATACTGGTTTAACCATGAAGTAAAAAGTCAAAGTTCTCAGGGAAGAGGAGCGGTTGGAACCGGGAGTACAGTTCTGGAAAAAAACGAAAATAAATTCAAGACAACATAATCTTTACATAAACCAGGATAACATCTGGAAAAAAAAGTTAAATTCTTTAGCATTTAAACAACCAAAACAGGAAGAAACAAAATCTGTTCTCTGCTCTCCAACTTGGTACCACAGAGGAACCTTTCCAGGACCGGCTGAAGGAGCTGAGACCAGGGGAACCTTCAACATAGATCTGCTCATTTTCTCATCACTTCAGATTCTGATTGGAGCATTCAGTTTATTTCTATAGCTCCAATTCACATCATGTCATCTCAGGTCACTTTCCAGTTCACCAGATCATCCAGTCAGATTGATTCAAAGTTTTCTATCTAAGGAAAACCAGCTGATTGCATCGACTCATTGACTCTTCAGCAATCCCTCACACTAAGCATGCTTGTAGCGACAGTGGAGAGGAAAAACTCCCTTTGAACAGGAAGAAACCTCCAGCAGAACCAGGCTCAGTGTGAGCGGCCATCTGCTGAGGCCCACTGGGGTTCAAGGAGACAGAAGCAGACATAGAAAAAGAAGCATAGATACAAAAGGCAACTGTCAACCAGCTCCACAGGCGGCCCCGTCCAGGAAACACACAGCCAGGCAGACGAGCTCCGAGCCAGCTCCCATGTCAGAGGATGAAGAGAGCACATCCAGTTAATCACAGTCAGTGTTAGGTTTATTCAATGATGATTATAAAATTAATGTGTGCTTAAGAAACATTTTTGCAAGGGGATGCTCCACTCCTGTCTCATGATCCAGTCAGGAGACCATCCTGCCTTGTCATTCTGATGGAGCATTCTGTCTTCATGAACTGATCAATTGTTCTGTCAGAACAATACTCTGTTTGTAACCATGTGTCATGTTCTGTTAATAAAATGCTCTGCGGAGGAGGTCCAGTGGGAGACTGGGGTTCAACTGTCTCTCCTTCCTGCAGGAATTGTATCCATAATTGTGTATTTCAGTTCTTCTTAAGAAAAAAACCTACATTTTATGAACCCGACAGTCAGAGAAACAGGACTACACTGAAAAACAGACCGATCGCCAGCATCTATAAACAAAGGTGTTGATGGCAGCAGCACAGCTGATATTTCTCTCCAGGATGGAGTCACAGCCAAACAGGAACAGACCAGATGAAGCTACTATGAGAAAAAGCAGAACGTTAGAGATTGAACTAACAGATTCTGCAGAGTGGGAGAATAGAGATAGAATGAAGCAGAATGATGAAAAAGGGGTCCCTATGTCCTCCAGCAGTCTAAGCCTATGGCAGCAGAACTATAGAGATAGCTCAGGATAACCTGAGCCACTCTAACTAGAAGCTTTATCAAAAAGGAAAGTTTTAAGCCTAGCCTTAAAAGTAGACAGGGTGTCTGCCTCACGGACTAAAACTGGTAGTTGGTTCCACAGGAGAGGTCTGCATTGTACATGTCCACCAAGACAAACAGGGTGGACTAGCAGAGCATTAATCAGAAAAGTGGGTCTTTGAATGTGACATCAAAACAGTTGAATAGAGGACCAGCGGTAAATCTGGAGCATACTGTGGGACATAGTAGAGGTACTGCCATGCTGCGGGACACCTTCCTTCTCACTGACACAGTGACCTGGACAGCTTCTCTAATAGAAGCAGTGATCACATCACAGCGCTGTCCCTGCCATATTACCGAGGTCCCACGGTGGACTGGGTCCCTTTGGGTTTTGGCCCCTCGAGGGTTTGGCTCCGGGTGCTCTCGTCTGCCCTCCCCTGATGGGTGCGCCGATCCCTGTGTCTGCTTCCCTGTGTCCCAGTGATCTGGTGGGTTTCTGGATATCTTGGACCAGGATTGCCTCTTTTTCTGTCCAGGGCCCTGAAGGGTGAGTCTGGGGGCACCCACACCTGCTATTGGTCATATTTTCCCTTTGAGAATCTTTCATACTCAATCATGCTCATGCATTCATGCCACAGGAGCTTGGTTTGACGTGTTCATGGATACACTAATGCTAATTAATTAGCTGCAGCTCCAGATATAAACCTCCCTGAATAACACTGTGGAATCACCATAGACTCTGACTATGACACACGTGGATATCTAATACCCCATTTACTCTACCCTTGAAAAACCGATCCATGCCGAGACCGGGCCGAGCTCGGATCAGTTAACCAGGCCGAGCTTGGTTCTGATGACCGTTTACACATCATGCTATCTCGCTTCCTCGACTCCTCGCCTCCTAGTGACTATCTGCTGTATTACTGCCGGTATTGAAGGAGGCAATCAAGCAGTTGGTGGCGGTAATGCACTGAAAGTTGTTTGCCAACCGCCATAAAACACAAGAAGAAGAAGAAGAAGAAGAAGGAGGGAATCAAGCAAATCAAAATGGCGGCGCCCGTCACATTCAGAAAGTTATGCTTGATTATTATTGCTGTACTTCGGTGTTATTGTTTAAAAGGTAATTATTGAAAATGTTGTGTGGAGAAGATTTCGATTGGTGTTTATAGTTGTTCTTCTTCTTCTGTTTTGTGTTGGTTGGCAAACAACTCCCGAAAGGGGCATTACTGCCAACTAGTGGAATGGAGTGTGAATCGCGATGTGCAGCCAGACGGAGATGACGCGTTCTGCTCATGCGCTCTTGTTACCAGAGAACCGAGCCAGGGAAAAACCGAGCCGAGCCCACCTCTGGACCTGGTCTGCAATTAGCTCGGTCCAGTTGTGTCTAGCTCGGTCCGGTTGTGTCTAGCTCGGTCCGGTTGTGTCAAGCTCGGTCCGGTTGTGTCTAGCTCGGTTCGGTTGTGTCTAGCTCGGTCCGGTTGTGTCTAGCTCGGTCCGGTTGTGTCTAGCTCGGTTCGGTTGTGTCTAGCTCAGTTCGGTTGTGTCTAGCTCGGTCCGGTTGTGTCTAGCTCAGTTCGGTTGTGTCTAGCTCAGTTCGGTTGTGTCTAGCTCGGTTCGGTTGTGTCTAGCTCGGTCCGGTTGTGTCTAGCTCGGTTCGGTTGTGTCTAGCTCGGTTCGGTTGTGTCTAGCTCGGTCCGGTTGTGTCTAGCTCGGTTCGGTTGTGTCTAGCTCGGTCCAGTTGTGTGTAGCTCGGTCCAGTTGTGTCTAGCTCGGTCCAGTTGTGTCTAGCTCGGTCCGGTTGTGTCTAGCTCGGTCAGGTTGTGTCTAGCTCGGTCTGGTTGTGTCTAGCTCGGTTCGGTTGTGTCTAGCTTGGTCCAGTTGTGTGTAGCTCGGTCCAGTTGTGTCTAGCTCGGTCCAGTTGTGTCTAGCTCGGTCCGGTTGTGTCTAGCTCAGTCAGGTTGTGTCTAGCTCGGTCCGGTTGTGTCTAGCTCCGTCCGGTTGTGTCCAGCTCCGTCCGGTTGTGTCTAGCTCGGTTCGGTTGTGTCATGCTCGGTCCGGTTGTGTCTAGCTCCGTCCGGTTGTGTCCAGCTCCGTCCGGTTGTGTCTAGCTCCGTCCGGTTGTGTCTAGCTCAGTCAGGTTGTGTCTAGCTCGGTCCGGTTGTGTCTAGCTCCGTCCGGTTGTGTCCAGCTCCGTCCGGTTGTGTCTAGCTCGGTTCGGTTGTGTCATGCTCGGTCCGGTTGTGTCTAGCTCTGTCCGGTTGTGTCTAGCTCGGTTCGGTTGTGTCATGCTCGGTCCGGTTGTGTCTAGCTCGGTCCGGTTGTGTCTAGCTCGGTCCGGTTGTGTCTAGCTCAGTCAGGTTGTGTCTAGCTCGGTCCGGTTGTGTCTAGCTCCGTCCGGTTGTGTCCAGCTCCGTCCGGTTGTGTCTAGCTCGGTTCGGTTGTGTCATGCTCGGTCCGGTTGTGTCTAGCTCCGTCCGGTTGTGTCCAGCTCCGTCCGGTTGTGTCTAGCTCCGTCCGGTTGTGTCTAGCTCAGTCAGGTTGTGTCTAGCTCGGTCCGGTTGTGTCTAGCTCCGTCCGGTTGTGTCCAGCTCCGTCCGGTTGTGTCTAGCTCGGTTCGGTTGTGTCATGCTCGGTCCGGTTGTGTCTAGCTCTGTCCGGTTGTGTCTAGCTCGGTTCGGTTGTGTCATGCTCGGTCCGGTTGTGTCTAGCTCGGTCCGGTTGTGTCTAGCTCGGTCCGGTTGTGTCATGCTCCGTCCGGTTGTGTCTAGCTCGGTCCGGTTCAGTTTGCTTTCCATTTACACACAATAAGTTATCTCAGTTACTGAGCTCGGCCCGGTCTCGGCACGGTTTTTAAAGGGTGGTGTAAATGGGGTATCTGGCGTACCTGCTGCTCTGGTTTACTGTAGACTTAGACAACTTCTATTATGAATGATGAAGTTTTGGTTTTGTACAGCGTTCAGACAGTGAAAATAAGCAGTGAAATAAAAATGTTCATTTCAGGCTTCGGTTGTCTGTTGTCTTCTTTTTGCTGTAATGTTCTCTGTTTTCTGTTCCTCTCATCTCATCCAGGTGTGGAAGCAGATTTCTGGGAGTTACTGTAGATCTTCTGTCTATTTTAGCTGTTTTGATTTATTTTCTCTATCTCTGTCTCCCTTTTGTTCTTATCCCCTCTTTCTTTCTCCCTTTCCATGTCCGCTGAATTTGATTTTACTCTAATGTCCAAGCAGAAGCTTATAGCAACAGTCATAATGGAAAGCTTGTGAAAGCAAAGCAGTTGGGCTGTCAGCTAGCTCTGGGACGTTAATTCCTAGAGCTATACTGGCTAAACACGACACACAAACAAAAAGAGGCATGAAAAAGCTTTAGAAGAGGTGAGGCTGGGGTGGAGGTTCACCTTCCAGCAGAAGAACCAGCCTGAACATCCATCAGGAGATGATGGAGGGTTTGGCCCAGAGCGGATTCATGGTAAGAAGTCAGAATCTAAACCCCACTGGGAATCTGTCTGTGTTCTCAGAAGTCATCCTTCCAACTGAAATGAAGCTGAGATGTTTAAGAGGAACGACCTCGCCGTCTCCACAGCGTTTCCGTCCAACATTTCCATCAGAACCTTTCTGTAACTCTGGACCGATACCGTCCCTCAGCGAGGTGAGGGATTTGCTCTGGGCACAAAGGCAGTTTATGTTGGAGTCTTCACACCTGAACGCGCTTCCTGCTCCAAGTCGCTACGGTAACCTCAGCTCGGGGGTTTTTCTCACGCCGAGGCGCTGCGAGGCGACAGGTGAGCGCTCGCTGCCAGCTGCCGTTTCTGGGAGCAGGAGCAGCGCCAGAGGTAACATCACCTGGGTCACACCGAAACCTCTACGGAAACTGGTCCAACCGCATCTCATCTCACTCAGCTGATTTGACTAATAACTACAGCGAGTTCTGATCAGCCTAAACTTTACTACCACCTGCCCCACCCTTCCTCACACACATCAGCATCATTTAGCTGAAATATTTCTGCCTTTGACTCACAGAGATGCATCTGCCTGCTGGTCTAATGGAGGAGCGGTGTGACCCGCAGTTCTCATTGAAGAAATGATTTAAACACAAAGGAAATTAGAAAATCCACAGCAGAGGTGGGATATCCTGGAGGCCGGCATCCTGCAGCTTTTAGATCCACCCTTCAATCAAATGGTTGAATGACCTCCTCAGCATGCACAAAGTCTCTCCAGAGTCCTTCAGTTATTTGATTCAGGTGTGTAGAACTAAAGGCACGTCTAAAAGCTGCAGGATACCGGCCCTCAGGAACTGGAATTCCACCCTTGGTCTATAGAATATGGGAAGTTAAGTGGAAGGAAAAATTAGGAAGTTGCATCAGCAACAGGAATAATAACGTTGGAATAATCCCTCTGAGAAGCTTTCCCGAGAGCGACATAGTCAGAACATCCAGGTCCACTACGGACCGAAGGCCTGGTTATCCTCCCCCAGCAGCGTGTCGCAGATATTTTGATTTCTGCCCAATATTGAAGCATGGTCTGCGCTATGTTATTCCGCACCACAACACCAGAGAGCCAATCAGGAACTAGCTGTGGGTCTAGATACGGCCGAGGCGGTGAGGAAGTGGGGGCAAGTCTGTGCGACAACGGAGGGACATGAGGGCCAAAAAGAGCGGGGATCCAGGTGGAAAATGGTCCCAGCGTTCTCACCTCGCTCTGCTAGCTGCTCCATCTTCACCAGACGTTTTCCACAATGGCGGTCAGACAAACAAAACAAGCTGGAAAGGAACCAAACAGGAAATATGCATAGAGTGGATTTGACCAATCAGAGGCCTCCTGTCTGCGCTCACCTACAATGTGGGAAAGGTGAGGCAGGGTGTCTGTGGAAGGGGCGGGACATATCTGCGTTAACTGCAACACACATGCAGACCACCTGGTTCCTGGGTATAAACCGGCCTTGATCCGAATCAGGGAGTTTATCAGTTTACCTGCGATGGCCGATAATGATTGATCAAAGCAGCCTAGACTTCCCCCGGACCGGATCAGAACCACGCCTGGATCTGCTCCATGCCGCGGCACACTGATGCAGGGACCCGTTTCTGAGTGAGCTGAATTAAATGGTTTCCTCCATTTTTAATGATCTAATGAAAGATTCTAATTTTCTGGTACAAAAGAGAAAGTTTTCCGCTCTATATGTGACGGCTCTATAGTAAACATTCAGCTTTCAGAAGGTTGGAGTTACTTCATTCATAATAAACCTCAGTTAAAAACACTTTTATTTTTTTATTTTTAATGCAATAGGGGCTGGTTTATTTTGACAGTCGGCTGCCGGGTACGAGGGTCTGAGAGAGCGGGGAAAGGACCACAGGTCGGATTCAAACCCGGGTCGGCCATGTCCAGGACTAACGCCTCCGTACACATGTTGCGCATGCTAACCGCTACGCCAGCAAAGCGCGCCCTAAAAACCCTTTTGCTTCTTTCCATGTTGGCTTGATTCAAAGAACCAATCAGGACTCTTTCCTGTGAGGATATTTGATCAAATAAAAACATAAAAACAGTTTTTAGTGCAGGGCTCTAAAAATAATGTTGCAGATGGCTGCAGAGTCGTTCCTCGCTCCATGTTTATGCGTATATTAAACTTTTAATGGGAGATATTCAAGCATTTCATGAGACGTTCCAGCCGTCCATAAATCTCAGGGATCACATCTCAGCGCTGCCATGGCGCCAAGCTTCACTAGGACATTGTCCCAGTCTGTGAAGCCTTCTTCCCATCATGCATCAGGCTGCTCGGTCACAGACTCTTGGTTCACGGTTCGGTTCCTCAGGTCTAGGTGTTGGTCAGAGCGGCCCAGGTGAAGCTGCAACAAACTGGGAGCTTCTGTGGGTTTTTTCCATTTTCTGCAGAACCAGGTGAAGCTCTGTTCTTGGACCTCTGCAGAGTTATCACAGCCCAAACACACCTCTGTGGGTGTGTGTCTAGGCTCCGCCCCCTCACCTGCAGCTCAGCCCACCAGGACTTCTTTAAAAGCCAACACCTGATGCTCCTCTCCTCACTTCTCTCCTCTCCTGCTCCTCAGAAGACAGACCGAAGGGCTCCTACTCCTCACCCTTCATCATGGCAACCTTGGTGTACTCTTCCTCCCGTAGCTCGCAGGGTGGGGGTCTGGCTCGGTCCTCCTTCGGGTCCAGCAGAGGCCTGAGTTCCTACAGCGTGGCCGGTGGAGCCGGAGGCGGCAGCATCAGGGTCTCCCAGGCCAGCCGGAGCTTCTCTGCCGGAGGAGGCGGCAGCGGTGCAGCGTTTGGCTTCGGTGGGGGAGCGGGTGCAGGTTATGGAGGAGGTGCAGGTTTTGGAGGGGGTGCAGGTTTTGGAGGGGGTGCAGGTTTTGGAGGAGGTTCAGCCTTCGCTGGAGGCTTTGGGTCCAACGATGACAGCGTCGTTGGCAACGAGAAGTTCACCATGCAGAACCTGAACGACCGCCTGGCCAACTACCTGACCAAGGTGGGGTCCCTGGAGAAGGCCAACGCTGAGCTGGAGAAGAAGATCAGGGAGTTTGCAGAGGCCAAGGTCAGCCCAAGCAGCAGAGACTACAGTGCCTTCTTTGCCACCATCGCAGAGCTTCAGGGCAAGGTGAGCCAGCAGACTGCTTCATAGAGGGTTAGAGATGCTGAAGGTAACAGTGATCTGAAGTAGATCAGATCCAACAGATACTAACCTGATCATGTGCTTTAAGATCCAGGATGCCTTCATCGCCAGAGGCTCTGTGATGCTGAGCATCGACAACGCCACGCTGGCTCAGGACGACTTCAGGATGAAGTCAGTAGCTCCTCCTGTTTCACTTCCTGCCATCTGTCTTTGCTCCTCGCTGTAGTTTCTCTGCATCCAGGGATAAAAGCTTAAATCCTGATTTAAAACATCTCCTCAGCATCAGTAATGTGACATATTATCAGCAGGCCAGGTGCGCCCCCTCCTGGCTGCTTTTGCCTATTGCATAGAGAGTATAACTAAAGATAGATTCCAAATTCACCTCCTTCCTTCCAACTTTTTCTCCCAGTTGACTTAGAAAACGCTGATAAATAGATTGTTTGGGATTCTTCCAGCAGCTTTAATCCTGTGAAATATGTCAGATCTTTGCACGGACTGATCTCCTCCCCTGATGTTCTGCCGGCTCCTGTGCAGGTATGAGAATGAGCTGTCCATGCGGCAGTCCGTGGAGGCCGATATCGCCGGGCTGAAGATGATGATCGGGGAAATAAACGTGAGCAAGAACGACCTGACCATGCAGATCGACAGCCTAAAGGACGAGCTGGCGTCCATGAAGAAGAACCATGAGGAGGTAAACACTGGTGGCTTCACCCCCTCCAGCACCGGCTGTAGATCCATGGATTAAAGCGGCTGCTTCCATGCTCCTGCAGGACCTTCTCTCCATGCGCACTCAAGTGGGCGGTCAGGTGAACGTGGAGGTAGATGCTGCTCCTCAGGAGGATCTCACCAAGGTCATGGAGGAGATCAGAGAACACTACGAAGGCGTCGCTGCCAAAAACCGCAAAGAGCTTGAAGGATGGTTCCAGTCAAAGGTAGAAAACCGACTACAAGCTAAAACTAAAAGCAGCAGAAATTCTTTTACTGACTGGTTTTTATTTTCTCCTTCTCCAGGCAGAAACTCTCACAAAGGAGGTAAGATCCGCAGAGATGACGCTGCAGACCACAACCACGGAGGTGAAGGAGGTGAAGAGTCAGCTCCAGGCCCTGGAGATCGAGCTGCAGTCTCAGCTCAGCATGGTGAGAACTCCTCCTGTTTACTGCCTACCTGGAATGGGGGACAAGTTAAAAAACTTTTGCTCTAAAAATGTTATCGGTGCCTATCTGTTGGTACTGGCCGATACCGATACCACCATTATAGAGCTGGATCGGGGCCCCGCCCGATACTGGTATCAATATCATTGCAAGACTTATTTTGGGTGTAAAAATACTCATTCCATGGGCAAATTATCGCATTAACCTAATAACATTAAGCGTAAATACACTTAGATTTTTACTTATTTTTAGATGTTTTTTTTCCAGTGCACAGCTCTGCACTGCAAAAACCATCTAGAAATAAGTAAAGATTTCTTAAATTAAGTGTATTCACCCTTAATTTTACTCTTAAAATAAGATAATTGGATAAAATGCACTTGAAAGAAGACAATGCAATTGTGTTTTCTTATTTTAAGTGTAAATTGTCTCGTTCCATTGGCAAAATGTCTCTTTTATTTCCTCAATTCAAGAACAAATGCACTTATTTTAAGAAAAAATGACTTATCTAGATTCAGATTTTTTGCTGTGTGGGAAACACCCTGATTAATGATGAGCGTCATGTGTCAAATGTTTCTACTTCCTGTTGTCTGATCTGGATCGTCTCTCTGCAGAAAGCGAGTCTTGAAGCGTCCCTCGCTGACGTTCAGAACCGCTACGCCATGCAGCTGAACGGCTTCCAGATGCAGGTACACCGCAGCCTCACAGCAAACCGTAGAGTGATTGGGCTGATATGAGCTGCGGTGCTCAGTGTGCGCTTACCTGTGCAGGTGACGGCTCTGGAGGAGCAGCTGATGCGGCTGAGGGCCGACCTGGAGGGCCAGGGACAGGAGTACCAGGCGCTGCTGGACATTAAGACCAGGCTGGAGATGGAGATCTCAGAGTACAGGAGGCTGCTGGATGGAGAGGCTTCTGGATCCTTATCTTCTGGGTGAGAACGGATTTCCCCCCCCCCCACAGGCAGAAAGCTAAGCCCTGTTAGCGGTGCATGCTAATGTCAATGTGTTAAACCGTAAAAGCAAAACGATCAAAAACAATTCAGGCAACAATTTAACGAAAGACACGGAAAGACACAAAGTCACGCTCTTTCTTGGCGGCCATGTTGGATTCTGACACCATGATTGGAAAGAAGTCCCCCCCCCCACAGACAGAAAGCTAAGCGCTGTTAGCGGTGCATGCTAATGTCAATGTGTTAAACCGTAAAAGCAAAACGATTCAGGCAAAAATTTAACGAAAGACACGGAAAGAGACAAAGTCACGGTCTGTCATGGCGGCCATGTTGGATTCTGACACCAGGATTGGGAAGAAGTCCCCCCCCCCCACAGACAGAAAGCTAAGTGCTGTTAGCGGTGCATGCTAATGTCAATGTGTTAAACCGTAAAAGCAAAACAATCAAAAACAATTCAGGCAAAAATTTAACGAAAGACACGGAAAGACAAAGTCACGCTCCTTCATGGCGGCCATGTTTGATTCTGACACCAAGATTGGTAAGTAGTTCTGGTAGAACCTCAATACAGATGGTGGCAGCAATAATGCCTTCAAGGGAAATATTCAAACTTATTAAACATTTTTATTTTTCATATATTACGATTACTTATCAATAAAAGCGCTTTGGTTAATTATGCGCATCGATATACTAACATTAAAGTTTTTCATAACTCAATTTTTGTGTTTTTTGGGGTAAAGAGAAAATTATGTGTCTTTGGAAGTCATCTAGGAAATCAGATAAATAACGAATTTAATAATAACTTAAAAATCTATTTAATGTAGATATTAGTACATTTAAATGTTAATTTTCTGCAGAACATTTTTCTGGTAAAAGTAGTTAAGTAATGACGATGGAAACGATTTTATCCATTATACCTTTAATTTAGACAGAATGGATGATTAAATAAATGTTAGCAAAGCTGTAGGAAAGTATATTTTATCTTTATTTAGAAAATATGGATGTTTTGCTGGTTCCTGTTGGAACAGAGTAGATTTCCACTTTCAGTCCCCCCCCCCTCAGTGTGCATTACTTATTGAATGGCCGCCCTTATTAGCGTTTCTGCTAGCGGCTCTGCTTTGGAAGCTGAGGTTCACAGAGGCGACTTTTAAAAAGTTTTAGAGCAGCTTTATCAAAATACGATGAAATATTAGAGCCAAGCTAGAGATTGTTTTACTTTGAGAATAAAATCATAACATTACAAGAATGAAGTCATCAAACCGAAACCAGTTTCAGAAAGACAGCTTGAAGCTCCGCCCATCAGATGACGGCCGACCAGCTCCACCAATCAGCAACCAGAGTCCACTTTGACATCCCGCTCAGTTTGATGCTGCTGCTAAAAGATTTCCTGATTTGTCAATCCGATGCTAAATTAGAACTTCACATGATGCTCCACATTCCTCATTTTAAGGAACAAAGAGTTGTCATAAAATAACAACTTTATTCTTGAAATTTTAGGACTTTATTCTGATAATATTACAACTTTATTCTGATAATTTTATGATTATATTCTCGAAATAGAAGAAAAAAATCTGTAGCTTAGCTCTAATACTCCGTCATAATCAAAACAATTATTGTCTCTAAAGTTTAACTTTATCCAAAAACGGGCGTGCTTTGGTGGCGCAGTGGTGAGCGCACACCACCCATGTATGGGGGCCTTAGCCATCGATACGGGTGATCTGGGTCCTTTCCTGCATGTCTCTCCCCGTCTCTCATACATTCCTGTCGGCCATAAAAACCAGACACTAAAAAACAGAGACTCATCCGTTTCCATTTCCTTGCAGGCTTTCTTCGTCCTCAACCACAGTGACCAGAACTCTGGTCACAAAGGTGATTGAAACCAGCGAGTAGGACCAATCATTAAACGGCTGTCTGAAAGGGGCGGAGTCAGCCCTCAACCTATCATCTTTCTGCTTACTGAAACAAGAACCTCTTCCTCCTGATGAGGAGCATTCATCTGCTTTCACGCCTTGATTCCTGCTGTGACTCAGATAAAGATGGTGACTCTTTGAGGGAAAACTTTAACCCACTTTGTTTCCTAATTAAACTGAACTAAACTCCCTGCATGGCGTCCATGTCGTTCCTTTTTTAAATGACTGATAACAGAAACAGCTTCATAAAAACTCTGTTAGCAGATCAGTGAGGAAGATGACTTTTTCCTTCTTAGGGTGAAAAGTGCTCCCGTCTTTGATGGAAGGATATAAGCAACAACCAAATGTATCATAGAGGCTGTAAGGATCATACTCAATCAGGGGCGGATACAGGAAATGTGGGGCTCTAGGCAAAGACAGGCAGGGGGCCCTCTGAACTGAGAAGACAACACATCAAACAGCCCCATTCTCCAGATAGAGAAATGTTAATAGAATAGACATCCATTATCTGTTCTAGGTTGTGTCCCTCTCTTCTTGTCCCTTTTCTTCTTGTTTTCCTCTCTATGTTTTGTACTCAGCTGACTTTTCATGCTGTCTCTAAAGGAATGAAAGATTTTTTCCAAGCACTAAGCTCACTTAGCTGATTGCTCCTTCCAGTGTTTCCAAAAAGGCCAAAGTAAATAACCCAGTCCTTCTTTTCACTGTAGACAAGCCATGATCTGCTTATCTGTTCTCCATTTTTCATTTGGATGAAATAATAGCTGCATGAATCATGACAGCAGACAAGATAGAGGAGAGCAGGAGGCGGGGTTACCAATCTACTCGCTCTGGAGAGCAGAGTTCGCTGCTTTTAGATGTTGTCTCCAAAGTCTCCAGTAGCAGAAAAAAGTCTCTAGATTTGGCGCTAGGAGCTTTTTAGAAATCAAAGTGCTAGAGGGGTCTGAAAAGTGGCTAAATATAGCGACTAAAGCGCTAAGTTGGCAACACTGCTCTTTGCATGGTTTGTTTTCAAATGGTTTGCTGCTGTCTGTTTGGACCTTTCTGAACATGTGCAGCAAATGGACTGATCCAATATGGTGGACCCTGAAGGGGGGGGGCTGAGACACACTTAATATTATCAGCGTTCTGATGGCATTTTAGCCAAAGGATTTTTATCAAGGATTTACCATTAGGCAATACTAGGCAGTTGCCTAGAAACAACACTGGAATATACAATTGAATTATAAATTATTACATGCCTTATAATTTAGCTGCAGTACCAGCAAGTAAAGGCAGATCTAAATGCTACTGAAACACATTTCATTTGTCTAAACAAACTAAAACATATATAACTATATAACCTGGAATCATATCATTATGAAAAGCTAAAAACTGGAATATATTGACATTTCCTCGAGGCGAGCGTAGGAAGGGAAACACGGAAAGAAAAGTCTCTTTCTCTCTTACCTGCTGCTTTCCGGTGTGTGGATTGTAGGTTCAAGTGGCATTAATACTTTTGCCACCATGTGGTGCTGCTGGATCATGATCCATAGGGCTTCCTCAGAGAAACTTTCTTTTCTGAGATTATCAACAACAATCAACAAGGTTTGCCCCACATTTGAGTGGACAGGTTAACACACCCTCCTCTCTCTGTGGCTGAGGAACTCCAGTCTAAAAAGGTCTGTAATGACTCTGCAAAGAAAATACAAGATCTTAGAAAAGCAGTCTGTGCATCAACGCCAACTCCAGCACAGGCGCTGTCTCCAGTTTTAATAAACCAATAAAATGCCCTCATTCTGCGAAATAAACTGCAAAAGTTTAGAAGAAACAACCAGTTTAGAAGAGGATCCGCACCTCCAAACCCGAGGCCATGGATCTCCACCAGAGAAAGGTGGACTAACCCTAACCCTCTTCAGGACGGGGGAGAGTCCTGGTCTCAAGCGGAGGAGTTCAAGTATCTGGGGGTCTTGTTCACGAGGGTTGAGGGACGGATGGAGCAGCGTCATGGTGAAGATCATGAGATCTGGGTAATGACCAAAAGGACAAGATCGCAAATACAAGCTCCCCAAATGGAGCTCAGCTACCCAGGAGGAGCTCGGAGTAGAGCCGTTGCTCCTCCAGGTGGAAAGGAGCCAGCTGAGGAGGCTCAGGTATCTGTTCCAGGTGCCTCCTGGTCGCCTCCATCAGGAGGTGTTCCAGGCACGTCCCATTGGGAGGAGGTCTGGTGGAAGGACCAGGACACGCTGGAGGGACGATGTCTCTGAGCTGGCCTGGTGTCCCCCTGGGGAGCAGCTGGAGGAGGTGAGTGTGGATCAGGAAGTCTGGGCGTAAACTGCTGCCTCCACGACCCGGCGCCGGACAAAGCGGATGAAAACAGATGCATGGTGTTTAGAAGAAATCCTTTTTCTTGCCGTCTTGATGTTTTACCCTCAGGTTTTAATAAGGTTTTAGCTTTTTTAGATTCTGATTTGGTTCAAATCAGAAACAGTCTTAAAAACAGCGATTATCAAACCATTGTTGAAAAACAGAAGGTTGGACAAATTGGTCCATCAGAACTACAGGCCCATCTATAACCTCCACTTCTAGTAGTTTTAAGACTTTATCTTAGTTAATTAGACTTTATTTCATCTGCTATTGTTAAGATGTTATTCTGATAGAGCTACAAGTTTATATTCGTAATATTACACTTTGCTAGTACTTTTTAACTTTATTAAAACTTAGCCTGTTTCTGGTAGCCTACTGTTCTGGAAGTGTTACGACTTTATCTAGATGCTGATGAAGGTTCTCAGTCATCCAGGTCAAAGTCATTCTGTAAAAATTAAAAAAATATCCACTGGACTTGGTTTTCAAGATTTAAAGACGTTTCGCCACCTCTCCAGGAAGCTTTCTCAATTCAAATGTCTGGATCCGCAGTGAGTTTGAGTCTTATATAGACAACGCCTTGTATCGCTTGGAAACATGCAATGGTAACCGATGAATGGGTCGTTAGTTCCATCGTTAGCCTGTAATATCTGAACCTGTCTATGATTCTAGGGGTCGGTCGTCAAAGGGGGGATTGCCATTAAGGGGGGGGATTGTCTCCTGTAATACCTGAAACCTGTCTATGATTGTTAAGGGTTGGTCGTTAAGGAGGTATTGTTCCCTTAACCCTTAAACAGAGGCTAGTGCATCCTAAAGATAAAACCCCCAGACCGAACATGAGCAGAGTGGTATATGCTGTTCAGTGCAGCGAGGAATGCTCTGATCTTTATATTGGCGAAACAAAACAACCTCTCCACAGACGCATGGCCCAACACAGAAGAGCGGCCGCCTCTGGACAAGACTCCGCAGTACACTTACACCTTGTGGACAAAGGACATTCTTTTGAGGACCAGAATGTCCATATTTTGGATAAAGAAAATAGGTGGTTTGAGAGGGGCGTGAAGGAAGCCATCTATGTTAATAGAGAAAAACCAACTTTAAACAGAGGTGGCGGACTCAGATTCCAGCTTCCAAAAACATACAATTCAATCATAGACATGATCCCTTCCAGATATCACCAAACCCCCCACCCCATCACAGAGGAACGAGGGATCTACCCGCCCCAGCCGGTGAACAATACCTCCTTAACGACCAACCCTTAACAATCATAGACAGGTTTCAGGTATTACAGGAGACAATCCCCCCCCCTTAATGGCAATCCCCCCTTTAACGACCGACCCCTAGAATCATAGACAGGTTCAGATATTACAGGCTAACGATGGAACTAACGACCCATTCATCGGTTACCATTGCATGTTTCCAAGCGATACAAGGCGTTGTCTATATAAGACTCAAACTCACTGCGGATCCAGACATTTGAATTGAGAAAGCTTCCTGGAGAGGTGGAGAAACGTCTTCAAATCTTGAAAACCAAGTCCAGTGGATATTTTTTGAATTTTTACGGAATGACTTTATCTAGATGATGTGACTCTATCTTGGTAACATCCATTTTCCATCTAGTACCTTTCTATTTGTCATGTTTTATCTCGTGCAATCAGCAATGCCAGAGTCGTCGCTCGCAGGATTTATTCTCTTTCAGCGTTCCTTTGGTGCGTAATGAACCTGGAAAAAAAAGGGTTAGGGTTCTCCCACTCTGGTCCATCCAGCAGGGACGTGCTTTCTTCAGTGTTTTATTGACGTTCCACTGTCACAGATACAGAGGAACAAAATTAGCTCTATGCATTTAACCCATCGCCTTGGGGAGCCGTGGGCTGCCACTGTGCGGTGCCCAGGGAGCAGTGTGGGGTTAAGGGTCTTGCTCAGGGACCCAGAGTGGCAGTCTGTGGGAGTGGGACTGGAACTCAGAACCTCACAATGCTCCAACCACTAGGCCGCCCCTCCCCGATGCTTCAGCAGGACCTAATCTGATCTGATCACATTTAAATACGACATTTATAGGAACAAACACCTGATTTTAATCATTTCAATAATGTTTGTATTCTGGTTTGTTTTTACTGTGCTTCGTTTAATCATTGCTGATATTTGGACTGCTAACAGTTAGTTTTCTTGTAAAACAGGTTTCTCTTGTAAATGAGACACAAGTTTCAAGATATTTTCTTGTCTAAATAAAGTGTTAAATACAATAAAAACAAAAATGTTACAAATTTATCCCGGCGGTGTTTAGACTCTATCCTAATCTAACTCTAACTTTATTGCGACTTCCTCAGCGTAATGTAGAAACTATTCTGGGTGAGTTAGGACTTGGTACGTCTTTATCTTTAACTTTATTCCAATGTTACATTATTTTGGTAATGTTACAACTTAATTACTTTACTTTATTCTGTTATTACTTTATTCTTGAGTCATGACTTTGTTACGACTTTGATCCAGTAATGTTCCAAGTATATCAGTAATATTATAATTGTGTTACAGTATTTTTTTACTGGTAGTGTTACACTTTGACTGTGGTGGATGATCCTCCCACCACATCATGTTAGTATTTTTTTCTTGCTTTATATTATATTACAGTTAATGTTTACGTTGTTTATTCGTGCACACTTTAATGTCTGTCTGAACTGTTTATTTCCACTTGTTCTTTTGTTTGAGGTGCTGCTGATGCAAACCAGCTGGAGGAGCAAACCTGGAGCGTACCATTTTTGAAAGACTGACGGGGGAGACTTGTTTCAAGTTGTTTTTAATTAGTTTGTCACTTAAATACCCACTTATTGTTTCTGCTAAGTTAAAGTTAGTTTAGCTTTATTTGTTTCATAGTATGGTTAATTTTGTATTTATTGGTTATTTTGTTATGTTGTGCCTCCCTCATGTGGTAGACTTGGGTTACTACATCCCTTTTTAGGCAGCCTTTAGTTCTTTGTTTGCAGGTCAGTTTTATTTGAGTTGGATCTTCAGTTGACCTCCATTAAGTTGGGCCCAGATCCATGTTATTTATTATTTAAGTTATTTTGTATTGCTTTGAGCCTTTGTTAACCATTTTTGACACAATTAAATAAAAGCTTTTCAAATTTTGAACACCTTTTGTCCTTATTTAAGTTTGGTCCCTCACAATTACCATGTTTTTCTGGAGATGTTTAAGACTTTATTCTGATAAAATCATGAGGAGTTTGGTGGAAGTACAACTTTATTATGCTAATGTTAAATCATTACAAAGATTATTCAGGTGCTGCTTTTAAAATATGACTCATACTGCTGGTGTTGCAAATTTATTTAGGTAATGTTACGACTTTATAATGGTAAAACTTTATTCTAGTAATTTTGCAACTGTAGGATTATTTAAATATGTATACGTCATTTATTATGGTCCTAATTCTCCATCCCAGTTTCGGCTCATTTTAGGGAAAAAAAACAAAACAAAGATTTTTTCTCAGCAATCAGAAGCAGATTTGGGTCCGTCCTTTTCTTGGAACGCTGGGGGAAAATTGGGTGCTGGTCAGAATGTCTAAACTCTGCTAAATAATATTAAGAAACTTAAAAAAAAGCATTTTCTGATCAATTATTCTGAAGATTTTAGGGTAAAAAGTCTACGTCTGCATCAACTATCAGTGCTGAGGCTTTTGGACGCTGGTTTTAAAGGAAAAGTCGCTCATATTCAGAATTCAAACTTCTGAAAGTTCTTTAAATCTGAAATGATTCCATCCTGTTCAATAAATGATCAGTGTTTTTAATTCAGAGTAATTTTCATGTGAATGTGCTTTACTGGAGGCATCCATGTTTGTCAAAGAACACTACTGCCAACTACTGGTTAGTGACGTCATGGTGCGGTATCGGCTGTTGATCAAGTCCCGGTGCTGTATCTGGTGTTTGTCACAACGCGCTATTATCCAAGTCATCTTGAAAACATTCTTCTTCCAAATGTTGGCTACATATTACGGGTTTTTTCTCTGGCCAGAAGTTCGATGGCAAATCCTCCCTCTTCAAGTTGGCGATCCAACGACCAACCCGTCCGTGGAGGATCAGGAATCAGAAAGGTGGAATAACTCTTTTTTTTTTACTTTTACCCGATGTATTCCAGCATCCAGCTGCCATGCACGTGGGCATTGTCAGTTTCACTATAGCTCTGGTGAATTTCAATGGTGAAGTCCTCTGGAAATCTTCAATAATTGTTGTTGATTGCAGATGTGTCTAGTAGTTCCCATTGATTTAGCTTGTAAAGCGGGGAGAATGGCGCTAGGCTTACCGCACCGTGACGTCACTGCTGGAAGATGGCAGGAGGGAGGGGCTACTATATTTGGGCAAAAATGATTGACACTAAATTCATTAAATCACTGCAAACGTATCAGTTTTAGGTATAAATAATGATTATTCTTTGCTGACCGGACTTTTCCTTTATTAGTGCTGTGAATTAGCTGTTGCTATTGCACCATGATGCAAACATGTGACTGCTGTTTCATTCAGTTCGTCTATGTAAATGTGTGTCTGTCCCTATCAAATAAACTTTAATAATAATATTCAGGTCGATGTTTTTGGTTTTTCCTGCTGGAAGGAGGAAGCAGAGATTTAAAGGTAACATCAGATTCTTTAATAACAAGATGCTGCATCACTTTGTCTTTTCTTGTTACATTTTGTTGGAACAACATCATTCGTTAAAGATTTGTACACAGTGAGCGATCTCCATGGTTGGGGGGGTGCTGGGATGTTTGTGCTGAGCTTGGTCCTTAGGGGCCCGATTTTCCCACCGAGCTTGAGAAAAATAACGTGGAATGTTACGGAGCAAGAGGCTCCTGCCTGATTATCGTCAGCAACAGACGCCGGCTGCGTCGGTCATCAACGGGAGACGACCGGCGGCCTCAGAGGAGCCGCTGCTGCGAGCAGGACGCCCTCCGAGGCCAGAATTTCACACGGAACAGACCTGAAGTTATTAACCCACAAACCGCCGGAACCGGATCAGAGCTGCAGACTTTCTCCTTCTGCAGATGGTGACCCGAAAACAGGAAGTTGATCTAAAACATTTCATTTAGTTCTGGTCAGTCCGGCGTTGATGGTCCCATTCAGTAAAAACACGTAAATATAAAACAAAAAAACATGAAACTTTTGTGCTTGTGTTTCATAAGTACTCCAAAAATAGGGACCGGTCCTGAAGAGCCGGTCCAGCGCCGCCCCCCCCTCAGACACACAGTATATAAGGTGAACTCAGTCACGCACGCACTCACTCAGTCACTCAGCCTTGCATAAGTTCACTGCCCACAGATAAAATGTAAAAGAGCACAAAAGGTATGAAAATGTAAGAAAACTTTCTATCGTATAAAAACAGGAATAATACTTTGTTTCTCCGGAGGTTAAAGGTTCTGCTTTAGCTGCTGTCGCTGCTCACGCCGCTGCTGCTGCTGCCGCCGTCGCTGCTGGTGCTGGCCGTGTCCGCCCGCTCCCGTTTGTGGATCTGCTCGTGCGCTTTGAGGTGGCCCGACTGGCTGAAAGTCTTGCCGCACTGAGGGCAGGCGTACGGCCGCTCGCCGGTGTGGATCTGCTGGTGCGCCTTCAGGTGGCCGAGGCGACCGAAGCTCTTCCCGCACTGCGTGCAGCCGAACGGCCGCTCGCCCGTGTGGATCTTCTCGTGGGTTTTTAGGACGCCGGAGTTGCTGAAAGTCTTGCCGCACTGCGAGCAGGAGAAGGGCTTCTCGCCCGTGTGGATCTGGACGTGGTTGCGGTAGCTGGTCTCCTTGGTGAAGCTCTTGCCGCAGTGCTGGCAGCAGTACGGCCGCTCGCCCGTGTGGCTCAGCTGGTGCGCCTTCAGCTCCTTGGACTGGCCGAAGCTCTTGCCGCAGGCGGCGCAGATGAAGGGGCGCTCGCCGGTGTGCAGCCGCTGGTGTGAGCGCAGGTCGTCGGCCTTGGTGAAGCCCTTGGGGCAGTGGGCGCACACGTAGGGCTTCTGGCCCGTGTGAATCAGCTGGTGGCGTTTGAGGTTGCCGGCCTGGCCAAAGCTCTTGCCGCACTGCGAGCAGGTGTAGGGCCGCTCGCCGGTGTGGATGCGCTGGTGGGTTTTCAGGTTTCCCAGTGTGCTGAAGTTCTTTCCACACTGGGCGCAGGAGAAGGGTTTCTCCCCCTGCATGTTCCTGGGTTTCCTCACAGTGGGACTCTGGGTTTTTGTCTTGATGAGCAAACCCGGCGCCCCTCCGGCCTGGCTGGCCCGCCCCGCCCCGTCCTGGACGGGCTGGAGCTCGTACAGCGTCCCCCCTCCGAACTCGGGGTCCGGTTTGCCCATCCCATCCAGCAGCAGGGCGTCCGGCCGCAGCTTGTTGAGCTCCGTGCGCAGCTCGGCCATGTGGATGGACTCCAAGCCGTTGTGGTGCAGGTGGGCCGACATGGCGGTGGACTCAGAGTACTCCGACTTCAGGGAGCCCAGCTCGTAGTAACAGTGCAGGTCCATGGCGTGGTCCGACTTGATGTACTCCAGAGTATCTGTAACCTGAGGAGGACAAACACTTTGCATCAAACTGGGTTTCAGAGAAGACCTGATGAGTTGGACCAGGAGAAGTTCTGACCCCTGAGTCCGGTCTAAACCCTAAACCTCAGCAGGACCTGAACAGACAAAAAGTATCAGTAACCAGGGAGGTTCTGAGGAAGCTGCAAGAATGGAGCAGAACCGGTGCCGACCAACGGAAGCGTAACTCATTCACCAAAGAAGATCTAACAGCTTATCTCATAATATTGAGATGTCATCATCATCGCTGAGCTACGCTACATGAAACCTGAACAATGATTGTGGGATTTAATCTGCTTTTATATCCTTTCAGTTGAGCGACGCTGGTAAATCCTGAGTTTCCTCAGTGTGGATGGAATTAGTTTCAGTTTGTCAGCATTGCGCAGTGAGTCCGCTCTACTCTGACCTGCTGGAAGTCGCTCTGTTCCTGCAGGAGCAATCAAACCAGCAGGGGAGGCTTTATGCTTAGAAATGAATGCATCTGAAATGCATTCCAGCCGCTTGGTGGCGTCCCAAAGAAATGTCCGCAGGTACCTTCTAGAAACCCTAGATCCTCCAGGAGAACAGCTGAGGCTTCAGACCTCGGTACAGAGAACTGCTCAGTGGAACAGATGCAGAGATCCTTAAAAAGCAACGATGAAGACCAGCTTTCTGAGAGACGCTTCATTACTGGCTGAAGATCAATAAGATAAATAAAATCTTGTAAATATTTCTAACAGCCTTCTGCTCTTTGCAGCCTGTTCTCTGCCGATGGGAAGAGTACGCAGAACATCGACAGATTAAAGACGTGACAAGGCGACTAGAGGCGCCGCGCCAAGTGCAGGGCCGACATGATGAAACACCGCAGGCTGAGTAGAGCCTCGTTTTGACCCGGTGTTGTGCTTAACTTGGTTCCCTCTGGGAATGTGTTCCCCTGCATTCATAGCAAACCTTCCTCAGATGTTTTATCCTTCCTTTATCATCATGTTCTAATAGATAGAAAGAAAACATCTAGAATCCAGATCTGTCAGACTAATGAATCATTTCAGGCACGACTTTGTTGACTTTGCTTAAATTAATTTTATTGGGATCCGTTTCCTCTGATCGTATGAAGTCATCGTCCACTAAAGCAAAACATCCCTCCTTAAACGTCTAGCTGAGTGGATCTGAGAGTGACGCTGAGGATCTACATCCTGTTGGGATTCCTTCCTGAACGCGACGCTGGCTGTCCTCTCAGCCTGGCTCCGCCCTGCAGCATCAGACACCAGGTGTGTGCAGCTCTCCTACATGTATACTAAATCATGAAAAATGGTAGATTTGTCATTATTCTAATCCTAATCAGAGTTTAAAGTGAATTTAAATATGATGAAATGAAGCTTTTTTCCTCTCTTCTGCTTTCATTCTTCTACGTCTTTACATGTGTGGGATTCAGGCGCTTTCATCTTTACACTTGAAGCTTCTTATGTTGAGAGTAAAACTGGACGTGTAACGAATAGCTGGGCCGTTTCTCACTGTGTGTTCTTGTGCGTTCTCGTGAAACGTCATCACCCTAGCACTGTTCTAGTTCACAAGAACAAGAAGACCAAGAACAGAGAAAGTCCCAGGATGTTGTCCTGGCCCCTCCCACTTTACCCAGCATACATCAGAGCAGACTTGTCTATTCCCGTCTGCAGCGGCCAGGGGCTAACGTTAGCCCGTCTGCAGCGGCCAGGGGCTAACGTTAGCCCGTCTGCAGCGGCCAGGGGCTAACGTTAGCCCGTCTGCAGCAGCCCTCTCTCTGCATAGCCATGTGTGAAAGACCGCTGCCTCTGATGGAGGTTTGATTGTTTTGTTTGTCAAAATGTTCATTTGATTTGTGTTTATCTGACGGTGTTCATTATTATTCCTCCACTAAATGAAACAAGTCATCATTTATTATTATCTAGAGACTATTAATAACAGGAGGTGAAATGCAGCTCCAAATTAGCCAAGCTAGTGGTGATATCAAACCTCTCTGTCTCAGTCACCATAGAAACCATCCCACGCCGTTTACTGATGTGTTTTTCTTTTCTTTAGACGTAGACCACATTATGTTTTTATTATATGAACATTATCTATCTGTTCTGGTTCTAGATTCTACACAGATTAGTTAAGTAGAGCTTTGCTTTATAGAATGAGACATTGTTTTTTAATAACTTTTCATAATCTGTTCCAGTTTAAATGTGGGAAATAGATTTTATGTGTTTATAGCGCAGAGACAGAAATGAAAATAATCTGCTCTGATCTGCTCATCCTGCCTAGTCGGAGCCTCTCTATACGTAGTCCTGGTCACATGGGAAAAAAATCGGATCGGAGATTAAAAAGTCGTATGCAACCGGTGTGTTCAGAGCTTTAAGGTATGGTGGAGGATTTTCTTGAGATTTTGTAAAGACCTGCCCTCTCCTCTTTCAAAAACAGGCACATGCAAATCCCTGTAGGTGCTCCCAAGAGGGAACGCCTGTTAAACGAGTGTGAGAGCGTGCACGGGCCCATTTCTCCTCATGCACGCTCTGTTTAAAAGTTGCTGTTCGCATCATTCATCAAAGCTTACTTTCCTAAAGAAGATTTGCAATTTTTCCACCATGTCAGACTCACCAGCGGTAAGAGAAGATTGGGACGAGCACGAAGGACGGTGTAGGTACCAGATTGACTCGGGCTGCCAGATTGACTCGGGGGCCTGCGCCTTTTGATGACGTCACAATGCATAATTGTTTTAACGTTTGCACAATTTCGCGAAACATTTTGATTGGTCTGGACAGCTTACTAAAGTAATTATAGCGGGGTGTAGGTTTTTATTCGAAAGCGGGATTGCGGTTTGTAAACGGACAATTTTACGAAGAAATTCTCCATGCTCCCTGCGCCTTCCGATGACGTCACCGAATTCGCCATGGGCCTTGCGCCTCCCGATGACGTCACATTATGGCAACGCCACTCAAACAAACTACATTGAGCCCGCGGTCTGCATTTGTAACGAGAATAAATAGAGACAGCGGGCGCAATGTAGTTTGTTTGAGTGGAGTTGCCATATCGTTACGAGTGGCGTTGCCATATAGTGACGGGCGGAGTTGCCATATTATGACGTCATCAAAAGGCGCAGGCCCCCCGAGTCAATCTGGTACCTACAACGGCCTTACAGAAACACATCACCTCAATGATTGACAGCTAGAAGGACCACTGATTGAGATGATCCACCCAGAAAAGGAATATCCTTTACTATACCTTTAAGTACAGGACGCTATGACGTCACATGCGAGCGTGCTCTGCGTTTATGGAAGCAAACATGGACGGTAGCGCTGGAGCGCATCTAGAGATCTTTCCTTTGTTTCCCATCCTCTGCCACGGATTTAACAGACAATCTTTCCAAGAAGAATAAAAATAAATATTATTTTCTGCATCATCGTCCGCCATGGTGGTTGTTTTTCTTGGCGCTTCTGCGTAGCGAGACGCAGAATAGTGACCTTTGTCGGGTATTAATGGTGTTCAGGTGGGATGACTGCGACCTGCTCAGACACAGGTTGCATGAAATATCAGATTCGTATCGTATTGAGGACCACAGGGTCCAGCGTTCTGGGTCGCATTGGAAGGAATGGGATCTGTGCTGCTCAGTCGTTTAAAGATCACATCCAGGTGAGCAAAACAAATGATATTCGGTTGACTTCAGACCGCTGTGTGAACGCAGCCTCAGACTTCATGGGTTTGATTTTTATATACTGGTAGAAAATAAAGGATCAACATAAAAACTAAAAGGTTGCTGGATTTAAAATTCATGGAGAAGTTCAGACTATTTTATCCACACAGAAACTTTATGATTGTTCCACTGAAAAGAACCAGAACCTTTTAGCTCCTCTGGTTCTGCTGGTTTCTGTCAGAACTTTCTGCTCTACAGACTCAGGCCGTTTCCCGATTCACTAGAACGCCAGCACGGACTCGTGTTCTCACCAAGTCTGTTCCGGAGAAGAACCCAGTAAAGTCTGGACGCAGCATAAATCTGGGTCAATTGGAACAGACGCGTACTGATGACATCACCACATTTAAAGCTAGTCTGGAGCTGCAGTTAACCTCCTGTTATTAATTAGGTAATAAATGAGGACTTGTTTCATTTAGTGGAGGAATAATAATGAACACAGATAAACTTCTTTGGCTGCTGCAGACGGGCTAACGTTAGCCCCGGCTCTGATGCATGCTGGGTAAAGAGGGAGGGGCCAGAACAACATCCGGGGAACATGGGAACAGTGAACTGGAACAGTACTAGGGCTGAGGCTGATGACGTATCACGAGGACACGAGGACGCACAAGTACTCAGATTGGGTCTGAGGTTCTGCTGCGGGTCCAAACGGACCCGGCGGGTCAGGTACCTGGGAGATGTAGTCGAACACGGAGCACGGCTCGTAGTGCGACTTGTAGTCCAGCTCCGACACATTTGCGTGGTGAAACGGGCCCAGGTGGGGGTTGCCATGGTGACCATGGTGCTCAGACTTGATGTAGTCGAGGCCGCTGATCTCCATCTTGATCTGGTCGTGGCCTAGCTCGGCGGTGGACAGCGGCTGGATCTCCGACAGGTCGACGGTCCGGATGGGGTCCAGGTCCCCGTCCTCCGGCTCGCTTTTCACGCACGGCAGCATCACCAGCGGCTCGGCGATCTCCGCCGCCAGCGAGCTGAGGGTGGGCGTGGGGCAGTCCGAGGAGAGGAGGGCCAGGCCGGGCGCCGAGCCGGCGGGCCCCGGGCCGCAGTCCACCTGCAGGGAGGCATCCAGAGGCGGGGGAGGCGAGTCGCAGTCCTGCGGCAGGCCGAGGCTCAGACACTCAGCCTCCAAGTCCGTCATGGCGAGGGGCGGAGCCGAGCCTCCTCACCGCACCCCGAACCTACACCTGAAGAATCGCTGAGGTCGATAAGCCCCGCCTCTTCTCCTCCTCCTCGCTCCACGACCGCTGGAAGGCTCGGTTCTGATCCGAAGGTTGAGAGGAATCCAGAGATGGCGAGGAGGCGGTCCGTGAACGCAGCGCCGTCACCCAACTGGAAGCAGCCTGCGGAGAGAGGAGCAGAGGTCAGGAGGACCAGAACCAGGACCAGAACCAGGACCTGGACCAGAACCAGAACCTGGACCAGGACCAGGACCAGGACCAAGACAAAGACCAAGACCAGAACCAGAACCAGGAGGCCATTTTTTTATTCATCAGCCTCAATGAAACGGATCAACCTTTCCGGCACGTTTCTTGACTGAAGCATTGATCCGTTTCAGACCTGCTACCAGAACCAGGACCAGGACCAGGACCAGAACCAGCAGGAAGCTCCAGGCCTCTTTGCTCTAAGCACCACTCAGTCCTGGATCACATCTTTCACTTTACCAGCATGGAGCCAGAGATCCAAAGGGCCCCTGTGGCCCCGGAGCAGTTTAACCTTTGAAGGTAAAACGTGATCCTGGGAACCAATCAGTGATGCTTTCAGCACGTTAAACTAATTTGGCCCCTCTGGGCCCCTGATCTCTAGGACCGACACAGAAACGATTCTCCGATTCTCAGTTTCAGTTCTGCTTCGGTTTTTCTTGTTTGTCGACTGAAAGTTATTTTCCAGCATTTATTGAAACATCAAAAGTTCCTGAAAGCAGCCATGATGGAACGGCTTCAGAGACAGGAAGTGATGTAACAGACTGAACCACGCACTGACAGAGAGGATCTATAGAGAGGATCTATAGAGAAGATCTATAGAGAGGATCTATAGAGAGGATCTATAGAGAAGATCTATGGAGAAGATCTATAGAGAGGATCTATAGAGAGGATCTATAGAGAGGATCTATAGAGAAGATCTATGGAGAAGATCTATAGAGAGGATCTATAGAGAAGATCTATAGAGAGGATCTATGGAGAAGATCTATAGACAAGATCTATAGAGAGGATCTATAGAGAGGATCTATAGAGAAGATCTATGGAGAAGATCTATAGAGAGGATCTATAGAGAGGATCTATAGAGAGGATCTATGGAGAAGATCTATAGACAAGATCTATAGAGAGGATCTATAGAGAGGATCTATAGAGAAGATCTATAGCGAGCATCTATAGAGAGGATCTATAGAGGATCTATAGAGAAGATCTATTGAGAATCTATAGAGAGGATCTACAGAGAGGATCTTTAGAGAGGATCTATAGAGAATCTAGAGGATCTATAGAGGATCTATAGAGAAGTTCAATAGAGAATCTAGAGGATCTATAGAGAGGATCTATAGAGAAGATCTATATAGAGGATCTATAGCGAATATCTACAGAGAGGATCTATAGAGAAGATCTATAGAGAAGATCTATAGAGAAGATCTATAGACAAGATCTATAGAGAGGATCTATAGAGAGGATCTATAGAGAAGATCTATAGCGAGCATCTATAGAGAGGATCTATAGAGGATCTATAGAGAAGATCTATAGAGAATCTATAGAGAGGATCTACAGAGAGGATCTATAGAGAAGATCTATAGAGAATCTATAGAGAGGATCTACAGACAGGATCTTTAGAGAGGATCTATAGAGAATCTAGAGGATCTATAGAGAGGATCTATAGAGGATCTATAGAGAAGATCTATAGAGAATCTATAGAGAAGTTCAATAGAGAATCTAGAGGATCTATAGAGAGGATCTATAGAGAAGATCTATATAGAGGATCTATAGCGAATATCTACAGAGAGGATCTATAGAGAAGATCTATAGAGAAGATCTATAGAGGATCTATAAAGAAGATCTATAGAGGATCTATAGAGAAGATCTATAGAGAGGATCTATAGAGAGGATCTATAGAGAGGATCTATAGAGAGGATCGAGGCCAACATCAATATTAATGCAGCTGAGATGGTAAATAATCATTATTCATAAAGATGTTAAGATTATATTTATTAAGGGCTGAAACAATCAGATTAAACTTTATTTATCATTTAATAATTGTTAAATAATTTTGCAATCCAATCACTACCTAGAGTTATGGTACATAGACTCTATAACCGACCACTGCTGAAAGAATTAGATACCTACAGCAGTAATTCTAACAAAACTCTACAAATATATTTCTATACACATTAAAATATAGAGACATAGATTTAGCACAATAAGTTTTTGATATATTCCAAATGTGTGTTTATTGGGAAATAATCAATTTAAATCATTTGAAAAATAATTGACAGATTATCGTATAAATGAAATAATCAATAATCATACAAATATTTAGCATGAAAAGAATAACAGAGTGGGAAAAACAGATCCGACAAACACCCCATGATCCCCATTAGTATAGTTCTTCTGATATAGGCTTAGACTGCTGGAGGACATAGGGACCCCTTTTTCATCATTCTGCTTCATTCTATCTCTATTCTCCCACTCTGCAGAATCTGTTAGATCAATCTCTAACGTTCTGCTCTCTCTGCTTTTTCTCATAGTAGCTTCATCTGGTCTGTTCCTGTTTGGCTGTGACTCCATCCTGGAGAGAAATATCAGCTGTGCTGCTGCCATCACCACCTTTGTTTCTAAATGTTGGAGCTTGGCCTGTTTTCCAGTGTAGTCCTGTTTCTCTGACTGTGACTAACTGGATGTGCTCTCTTCATCCTCTGACATGGGAGCTGGCTCGGAGCTCGTCTGCCTGGCTGTGTGTTTCCTGGACGGGGCCGCCTGTGGAGCCTTTTGTATCTATGCTTCTTTTTCTATGTCTGCTTCTGTCTCCTTGAACCCCAGTGGGCCTCAGCAGATGGCCGCTCACACTGAGCCTGGTTCTGCTGGAGGTTTCTTCCTGTTCAAAGGGAGTTTTTCCTCTCCACTGTCGCTACAAGCATGCTTAGTGTGAGGGATTGCTGAAGAGTCAATGAGTCGATGCAATCAGCTGGTTTTCCTTAGATAGAAAACTTTGAATCAATCTGACTGGATGATCTGGTGAACTGGAAAGTGACCTGAGATGACATGATTTGAATTGGAGCTATAGAAATAAACTGAATAGAATTTAAATGAAATAAAAGACATTTTTAATTTTTATCCCCTGGTTTATTTAAAAAAAAATCCTGATTAGTTATTTTAATCATAGAGGAAATTAGGTCAAAGTTTTTTCCCTAACCTGGAAAACAGTGAAATCGTTTCCAGATCCCAGGAAGTGACCCGGAGGTGCTGACCGTTACCTGGCTGCTGTCACAGCCACGCAGCCTCACGCACACTGACCCACGCACGGCGGCGGCCGTCCCCTCCAGCCGCGGGTCTCCCTCCGCCTCCAGCTCACCGTTTCCTGCGGAAAGGTGCTGCTGTGTGCGGAGGGAGCCGCAGCAGCAGGGCCGAGCTGTTAGCCTGTAGCAGCTAGCCAGTGGCCATCTTGTTTACCGAGCAGCAGCGCAGCTAGCTACAGCTAGCATCCCTCTGAAAGTGAGAGTGCGGCGGCCGCAGCGGGAGGAGCTCCATCGGCCGCTTCCAGCCGCCCGGGGCCGCTTCCTGCAGGGAGCAGGGGGCTGCTGACATCCGGGCACCGAGCAGCAGAACCGGGGGCGATCACAGCGACGGCCCGGTCCCCCATCAGACCGTTAAACAGGCTCCGAACCGAGCGGAGCTCCGCGGCTCGGAGCTGAGGAGGAAATCCCCGGAGAAGGAGCCTCTTACCTGCGGCTGGTCCGCTTCATGTTCCGCTAATCTGGCTTTTCTCGGTTCGGTTCGGTTCGGTTTCCCCTCCGCCGCTGTAACTCAGTCCTCCGGACCCGCCACGTCCACCTCGGCAGAACACCCTCTCCTCCTCCTCCTCCTCCTCCTTCTCCTCCTCTTTCACGGACTGATTCCCCTCCCTCCTTCCTTCATACCTTCCTTTCCTCCCTCCTTACTGCCGCTCGTGCACACACACCCGATCAGGCGGGTATCTGGGTCACCATGACAACAGCGGCGGTAGGTGGGTACAGCTGTGTGGACGCGCGCGGAGCGGGCGCGCGCAGTCCTCTCGCGCTCTGCCTTTTGATCTTTTGATCCACATTGTTCCGATCGCACGCGCCGATGTGCTAATTAGAATTAGTGGATGAATGGGGAGCAGCACGCGCCCCGCTGAGGAGAGCGCGAGGCAATTATCGGATGTGACGTCACACATTTTCAGGCTGAACTGCAGTTTTTCTGTCCTTTTAAATCACTTTTTTATCTATAAATTTTTATCAGCTCCTAATTTAAGTACCGCTGTAATGATTTATATGCTATAGTTTAATTAATTGTTCATATTGTTATACTATTTTATCCAAATATGTATTAGTTTCAGTATAATCATTTGATAGATGCAAATACATTTCATTGTTTTGTACTTGTGACAATAAAGTTGAATTTGATTCTATTCATTTCAACCAGTTTATGTATAATCTTATTTTTTTATCAGGGGTGGATTTAGGAAATTTGGGGCCCTAGGCAAAGACAGACAGGGGGCCCTCTGTATTGAAAAGACAACAGACCCATTATGCATAGATCTTGAGGTTTAATTTTTGTTTGTATTTTATTTGAAATATGATGCTTTTTAACTTTAGATATTGTTTTGAAATGTTTTTTTAATTGTTGGAAATAAAATAATAAAAACAATAAATAGATACCTATTGTGTCTGTGTGAACCTGGGGCCTGTTTCAGAAAGGAGGTTAAGTGAAAACTCTGAGTTTGTTAACCCTGAAATGAGGGAAACTGAGTTTTCTGTTTCAGAAAGGGAGGTAAGTTAAACCTGAGAAAGCAGAGTAAGTCAAACCCGTTTCTGAAAGAGAGGTAACTTATACTCAGAGTCAGTTACCATGGCAATTTACTATGTGAACTCTGTAAGCTGGTCGGGAGCAGGTTTTCTTCAGAAAATCCAGAGTTTATTTTGGTCTCCTCCCTTTTTTTAAAGAGGAAGTGGTGTTTAAACACCTCATTGATTTTTTGGGGACATACAGTATTCATTGCACACATTTCAGTCACGTAGAGCGCATCAAAGGGAATGAAATGGCATGTCCTTTTATGGATGATCCTGTTTTTAAAGCCAGGTAGCTACTCTACTCCCATGATGTGCTCAAGGCTTACCTGCTTGAAGTATGTTTTTATATTTCATTTTCAGCTGCTGCCATGTTCTTTTGATGCCTGCAGGATTGCACCTATCCATGAAAACTAAATTAGGTTTAATAAAATACTGTTCTTCCAATTTCACCTCTGATATTATAACAATTGGGTAAGTTACTCTAAAATAGTTCTTAATTACTAACTACAAATTTTATCTTCAACAAGTCTAATTAGATTAATGTAATAATTACTGTCTCTAGAAAGTATTGGTCTACTTACTAATTTGTTTTACTTACTTATTAATTACTTTCTAAATCCCAAATCAACCTCAAGAACTTGAACAATACAAGGAGAGACAAGAAACTGCACTTCTAATGCTTTCAAATAAACAATATTCAATTGCATGAATTAATCTTAAATTGACCAAAGTGTGTAACTAGAGGGAGAAAGTTCAAATCAAAATATACCTTTTAAAATTTGATATTAAATCCACTATTGTTTTATAGTCTTTAATTTAATTACAGTATTTATATGACTTAAGTAACTTAATTCATTACACCCAACACTGTATAAAAGTAATGAAAATGTAAACTTACGCATTGACTCTAGCAGCTATTTTCACCCAAGCTAACTCTCTCTCCTTCGCCGCTGCAGCCGTGTTGCTTTTTTTTTTTTTATACATGTTCAAATTCTGCATATGCTTGCATAAGCACATCCAGTTCTGCTGGTGAGAAATATGCACACCTTTTTTTTGTCTGAGGCTGTTGCCATGGTGACTCGTAATATCTGTGCTCCATTGATAATGGCTTTTTATAGTTGTGGTGCACGCGCTTAACTCAGAGTCAGTCAATTTAGAGTTGATTGAACTAACTCATTTCAGCTGTTCTGAAACCGGTGCATCACAGGGGGTGGATTTAGGACATTTTGAACCCATGGGCATAGGTTTGAATAGGGACATGTCCCTAACAAAATTTTGGACCGACCTACTTGTCCCTACCAATAATTGGATGTGAATAACATGTTTATAATCCAGCGTTGTTGCAGCAGTGGCTTCTTTTCATCTCTCAAAAACTTTTTTTTCTTTCATAAAATTAAATATTCTGAGACAGGAGTTCTGAAACCTGCTGTTAAAATGAACAAAGACTGTAAACTATCAACATTTCTGATTCCCTTTACCGCTATTTCGTTATTACTTTTTTCAGTTTTTGCTGGAGTATAAATAACAGCTGTTATTTCTTTTATAACACGGGCTGCTCAGTGGCTAATGTAGCTGTTAGCAACAGGACTGCATCAGCAGGCAGCAGAACAAGTCACCAAGACGGCGTCTTTTACTGAAAGAGATTAATTCCCATATTTTCCTAGATTGTGGACCTTAAAACAAGGAAGAGAAACACGGTTAAAACACATTATTAAAGTCTACAAAGTCTTTCACTGTTCCTAACACCACCTTGTTTTCATATTTTTCCTGCATGGATGCCCTGAGATGTACGTCCATAGATGATGCTGTGCTCCAACAGAGAAAGAGATGTCATTAAACCCAGACGCTCCCTGGCACTGATGGAAAAGGAGAAAAAATCCTAGCTTTCTGTTTTTTTTTTACTTCAGTAGAACATTTTCATTCTATGATTTAAATGTATTTTTATGATTCATCATACTCTATTGGTCAACCTGTTGGTGTTTCTATAAAAGCAATACTAACCCCTGAGGTTGTGACTGGCTAGGAGGGGGGCGGATGCTTTGGCAAGTTGGCTACCTGCTCTGGTGTCTGTGTTTGATACCAGGGGGGTGGGGATTATGGGGGTGGTGTTTCAGGCTAGACCTGATTTACACCTGGACACCTGGCAGCACAGAGCGGGACAGAAAGAGACTGAACAAACTGGAGAAAAAAAGGCAGTTTCTGTCCCAGGCTGCACTCTGGACTCAGTGGCTGAGAGGAGGGAGCTGTCCAAGCTTCCATCCATCATGGACGCCACCTTCCACCCTCTGCAGCAGACTGGAGAGCAGCTGAGCAGCTCCTTTAGTCAAAGACTTTTACAGCCTGTTTGGAAAAAGGAGCGCTACTGCAGGTCATTCATCCCTGCTGCAACCAGACTCTAATTAATTAATTACTATTTAATACCCTGTGCAATAACCTGTTTCTCTATATTTGACACCCAGTGCAATAACTATATAAATATAGAAATAGGCGTGTAAACACCCTGTGCAATAACCCTGTATAATAATAAATAAATAAATGTGGACACGCTGTATATCTCCCATGCACCTTCTGCTCTTTGACTATTTGAGATGATGTAAAGAGTAAGGCACCGTCCACACGAAGTCAAAACGAACACGAAACGCTAATATTTTCCAGAATGTTTGTCACAAAGACGGAGACGTAAAATAAATGTGATCGTCCACACGAATGCATGAAAACGCTGCAAAATGTATGCCAGGCCTGTAGGTGGCGCTGTGGTGCCAAAGCAAAAATAGGCGACGAAATGTTGGGCATGCGCACTAATATTTATACATGGTTGCCCTGCGGGCGTGGCTAAGTCAAATTCAGGTGCTGAACTGTGTCGTCGATATTACTCTGTTCTTCCTGGAGATATTCCAGAAGAAGAAGATTCTGTTGTAAGCCCGACAGCAGGGTGAGTAGCATTAGCAGCAACGGCGCCATTGTTGTTGTGATACTGGTCGCGCATGCGTGCTTAGAGGCGATGCTATGACACATGCGTGTAAAAAAAATATGCGGTTAGAGCGTAAAGATGGAAACGCAAAAACGGCGTTTCAAAATCTTCCCACTCTGAAGGCTGAATAAAAAAAAGATTGTTTACAGACCCCCGAAACGCCGGCTTCGTATGGATGAGAGGCTGGTTTGGTGAAAAATTTGTGCGTTTAGGCCAGGGTTCGGCTTCGTGTGGACGGGGCCTAAATTTCACCATAGTGAGATCAAAGTCAATTAATCAATCAATAGTAATGAAAATTAACTTATGATGTATGGCACCGATAGCTTTGGGTTTTCGTTTATATTTCTGTTCTTTTTATTTCGTATCCACTCTGCATGTCGTCACCTTTCTGGTTTTCAGGAATGTTTAGATGCAAATGCTCTGTTGTGGTTTTTTTTTAACCTGTTTTTATTATAAAAAAAATCCAAATGAATGAAAATAGATCTTGACTGAAAAAAAAGGTGACTTAATTCATTAAATGAATAATGCACTTTTAAATAAAAGAAAATTTAAGTGGTAAAACATATTTATATTTTTAAGGATAAGAAATCACTTAAAGGGAGTGTGGTTGGGAACATTTATTTATGTTTTTACATTAAAGTACCAGGTCAGAAATATTAGAAAATAAAACCCTCACCGTTGCCTTCATCATAACATCATCAGTTCAATAACAGATACATGAATTCAACAGACTGATGAGTGGTCGCATTTCTGCTGCCGATGAACGCCGAAGGCTCTTCAGCTCCCCAACCCCAAACTTCCACATCCATTAATCAGAATTACAAAAAAAAAAACACGTTATATTTTATAAAAGTATTGCATTGCAAATCCAAACAAACAGAGATGAACTTTCTTTGTCAAACACGGTTCATCAACATCATACAGGAAGTAGAAACAAGACGTCTGAAGTACAAAAACGAGGAAATCCATCAGAATATGAACATCAGTCACGTTTGGCTGCATTAATAAAAACAGTTCTTTAAAAAAAAAAAAAAAAGATATTTAAAAACGTCCCTTTCACCACGACACCTGCATGAAACATAAAGAGGACCGAGAATGGTTCCCTGAGGAACCCCAGAGGCCGCCGATGGGAAGCGGCCTGGCTCTGCGGTCCTTCGGTTTGTCCGTCGCCGCTCAGCTGACCTTTCCGCTTTCGCTGAGCTCACGGCCGGCGGCTCAAACAGTAACATCACGTTCTATTCAAAGTAAAACGACGCAAACGATATCAACAACAAAAATTAAAAAACGGGAGATCAGAGGAGCTCTGAGATATGTACAGGTTAGCGGTGTGTGGATGCGTCTCAGAGGTCGCGATGAACGTCACTGCGCTAGACCTCCTTTAAAACGCAGAAACGCGCGTCTGATTCACATCGGGTCTAAACCAGTTTCAGTCCGTCTGCTGCAGGAAATAACACGGAGCTCGTTAACGAACAGACGGACGTTTATCATCAATTTCCTACGACGCAATATTAGTGCCAGGTACGAGTTTTTTTTATTTTGAGAATAAAGTTGTAATATGAAAATGAAGTTCTAATAAGACTTTATTCTCGTAATGTTACGACTTTATTTATGTAATGTTACTTTATTTTCGTAATGTTACGACTTTATTTACGTAATGTTACTTTATTTACATAATGTTACGACTTTATTTACGTAATGTTACTTTATTCTCGTAATGTTATGACTTTATTTATGTAATGTTACTTTATTTTCGTAATGTTACGACTTTATTTACGTAATGTTACTTTATTTACATAATGTTACGACTTTATTTACGTAATGTTACTTTATTCTCGTAATGTTACGACTTTATGTAATGTTACTTTATTTTCGTAATGTTACGACTTTATGTAATGTTACTTTATTTTCGTAATGTTACGACTTTATTTACGTAATGTTACTTTATTCTCGTAATGTTACGACTTTATTTATGTAATGTTACTTTATTTTCGTAATGTTACGACTTTATTTACGTAATGTTACTTTATTCTCGTAATGTTACGACTTTATTTACGTAATGTTACTTTATTCTCGTAATATTATGACTTTATTTTCACTTTATTTTTGTAATGTTACAACTTTATTTTCATAATGTTACGGCTTTATTCTCAAAATGTTACTTTATTCTTGTAATTTTACTTTATCGTAATGTTTCGACTTTATTCTCATATTACATTTTCATAATGTTGACTTTATTTTTGTAATGTTACTTTATTGTCATATTACGTTCTCGTAATGTTACTTTATTCTCATAATTCTATGACTATTCTCGTTGCGACTTTAATAATGTTATGACTTTAATGTAATATTGAGACTTTATTTTGGTAATTTTACGACTTTATTCTCAAAATGTTACGATTTCATTCTTAAAATGTTACTTTATTCTTGTCATTTTACTTTATCGTAACATTTCGACTTTATTCTCATAATGTTACGACTTTATTTTCGTAATGTTATTTTTGTAATTTTATGACTATTCTCGTGACTTTATTCTCGCAATGGTACGATTTTATTCCCGGCATAGAAAAAAAAAAAGTCTCCATACTGGCCCTGACAGTCCGTCGTACTTTCCGCACCATAAAGGAGTAAAACTTTAAATCGGCTTCATGGTTTCATCCCACTGTTACCAAATTAATCTTTTCATTGTTTTATGTCAGATTAAACCAAGTTTATTGGTGCTAAAATGTTCTCTGATGTTTAGGAGCGATATTTTAAAACTTTTTATATATAAAAGTCAAAAATATCAGGTGCTAAATTATTTTGAGTATTTTTAATGCCTATTATTTCTATCAAAAGACTGAATGAAGAAACGTCTGATGAACCAATCAATCGTCACCGTTTGTTATTTCTAGTTAAAGTGAGAAAAATCAGAATGAAGATGGTTTTTGTTCTGGTTTTAATTTCTCTGTGTAAACATGACAGGAGGAGCAGTGATTGGTTCAAAAGGTCACATGATCCCAGCTGCCTCTGCAGGAACACCGCTGCTAAAAATAAAGTCAGTTTTTATCAAGATCAGAGCAACCTGAGCAGGTAAGACGATCTGACAAAGGAAAAAGACAATTTAGCTTTAAAATAAAATAAAAGACATATTTCTATTATCTATAAGTGCAGAATTTCTGATCATCTTATTTCAAGGAAAAAACTCCCCTTTCCATTAAATCAAAATCTTATTTCTTTCTTAAATTCAGGGTAAATATATTTGAAGTCATTCCGTTTTTACAGCGACTGGAGATCGCAGGTTCTCCATCAGAGCGCTGAAGCCGAGCCATGCAGGGAAATTTAAAGCATTTTCTCTAAAAATGCTCCAAATTTTACAGCATCTCAAGATTCTCAAGTTTCTATTTAAAATTTGTTGCTTTTTTCCAAATGTAACTATTTTAAATTCTTATTTTATTATTAGTTTCCAGTTATTTCCTTTTAAAAAATCTGTTTATTAAAAGTAATATTTTATTTTTCAAAACTCATAAAAAATTATTTGGCAAAAAAAAAAACCTAAGTAGCTTTAAAGTTGAATTAAAGTACTAATTATCTTTTTATTTACTCAACAATAGATAATAGTCCAATGAGTAATTATTAATTTTCTTAACATAATGCTTTTTGCTCCTTTAGTTTAATTCAAAGGTTTTCCTAATTTTGTCATTATTGGGTTTCCATACATCTTTGTCCATATTTAATAATTTCTCTGCTGGTTAATTTATTTAACTAAATCCGTAAAAAAAAGAGGTAATGAAGAAATTATTCTTTTAGAGGAAGGCTTCAGGCTGAGGAGGAAATCTGAGACGCATCCAAACACAAAAATTTAAAAAAAATTTTAACAACTCCCAGAACAAAAACATGTGAACTGTACAGCTGAGGTATTCGGGTCTGTTTGGACACAGAAACACTTAAAAAATGAGGTATGTCAACATGATGGAGGCTGAGAGGTCCGACCCGCGCGGTTGGCCAAGCAGAACCCGGACGGGTCGGGTCGAGTCGGACCGGGAGCCGGACCCGGAGCCCTGCAGGTCCCAGCCTTCAACTTCAACACAAACACTTCAGTCATACAGCTTCATCATCAGGCACAGACAGAGAGACGAGTCCCCCCCCCCCACCCCAGGAACCACCCCAAAACCCGTTTCCCTGGAAACCGACGCCAAAGGACAGCCGACAGCATTTTCCTGCCTTTAGGGGAAAATATTCCCGTTTCTGAAGCATCACGTTATTTAATGTGAGGCTTTAAGTGCAGAAAGAAGCTGCTTTCAAATGATTCTGATAAGAAAGAACAAATTCATCATCATTTTATTCAACTGTTGGATCTTAAAGGTTTTTTATGCCGAACCAAATCTCTAAAAACTAATTTACTTTAAATTAGGGCTGAAACAATAATTGTCAAATAATTTAGAAACAGAGACTGTAAAATTTACCTTTAGCTGACAGAGCAGGAATTCTACCAAGAGTCTAAGAAAATATGTAAATCATCATTGCGAACAAATCATCTGTCAGTATTCTCTATCAAACTAAAGTTTATCTGGTTTAATTTAGTAAAAAATCATCTTTAAGGGACCAATCAGATTATTAATCGAAAAAATAATCAACAGATGAATCAATTAGCTAAATAATAATTAGTTGCAGCCCTAATTTAAATATTTTACTTTAATCCTCGTTTCTTGATGAACTTCCAGTTCGTCTAAAATAAGCGCAGAGATGGAGACTAAACCGGATTTATGCCTCCATCTGATATAGATAGGATATATTTTATAGATCGTTTTTCCAGCAGGTTGATTCCAGGGAGACGTTTGCTGGTAACAGATCATCGTTTAAATTTTTTCATCCAGATTCCAGACAATTATTATTCAAATAAAACCCATATTTGTCTCATCAGAACCGCAGCGTCTTTCTAACGTTTGCTTTCTGTAAACTGAGGGTTATTAGAAAAATATGGAGCTACATTATGGCCATAAACTTCAATCCAAAACTATTTTTAAACTTAAAAAACTGTTTCTAAAACTGAATACTAAAATATTTAAACTAGAAATAAATCTGAAAAAAAAAATTGGAACAAAAAAATTACTGTAATAAGAAGAGTAATCTAAAAGAAATGTGAAACAAATTATCTTTTAAAACAGAAAGAAACATCAAAATCTGGAAAAGAATAGAATTAACTGAAAAAGGGGCGGGGCTCTGATGACAGATTAGGCACCAATCATTCCCAGCTGTCGCATTCAGGAACTGTAGGAACTCGAAACGTCTTTAATGCATCATTGATAATCTATGTTTTTAGGATTGGTTTGAATAAAAAAAAAAAAAGAAAAAAAAAAGATTTTTACTTTACATTTTTTTTTTTTATATATATGTATATTTACCATATTTTCCAGACTACAGCATCTAACTATAAGCTCACCGCGCTATAAGCTGCTGATATCTACTGAACTGTCTCCCACCAAACCTGTAGGGGGAGCTCTACATATTGCCCCCGGAGTAGGGAGGAAGAAAAATGCTAGCTCCCATTAGCTTGTTAGCTCGCAGCAGTAAGAGCTTCTCCTGAAAGACGGAGCTTCATCAGCTCTTTATTTCAGCTCTGCAGGAGTTGAGCTCAGTCTCTTTATTGGTTCAGCAGCTTTAATGCGGAAAATAAATGTAAAAATGTGTGAATTTGTTCTGCGCCATGCTAGCTGCTAGCATGGTGTGCTAAATGAAAATTAGCCCCTTATTCTTCCGTTTTTAACTTTGACTTCCCCTTCTGGCAGTTGCACCTTCTTATGGTTCAAATCGTGGGAAAAAATAGCGACTTATAGTCCGGAAAATACAGTAAAACGTTTTTTGTTTAAAAAATGTGTTTTTGATCAAACTTTATGGCCCAAATTTAGCTCCATAAATCTTGACAATGAATAATCAGGGTGAGATGAAAAAGGTCGACGTTCTTCCTGGCAGTAACGGGCCTCCGTCTGGTTGCCTGTTCCAGACGGACCGGGTCGGGTCGGGTCCGCCCGCCGGCGGCTTAACAACTGTAAACAACATGGCCGCCGTGCGAGGAAGCAGAGGACTGGATTCCGAACAAACGAAGCCACCGACCCCACAAGTTCCTGAAGTTCCCCAAAGATGGTCCAGAACCACAGAGCGCCGACCCAGGCAGTGAAGGAGGAGGAAGAATGTGGTGGTTCAACAAAAAGGACACTTAGAAAACCCGGTTCTTATCCAACATGAGGAGAAACCCGCCAGGAAGCCTCAGTCTGAGGTCACTTCCTGTTCCCCAGGAGGACTAACCTACACACAAAGAGGAAGAGCAGAGGAGGAGGAGGGCGGTTTCCCTTCATCCCCTCGGTTTTCTGGGTCCGGTTCTGGTCCGTTCATTAGAAACGGAACGACTGACCGGTACCATCTTTAAAAAAAAGTTCCTGCAGACCCAAAATCTTCTCATCGGCTCAGATTTCAAGTAAAACCCGTAGTTCAAACCTCCTCCAGTGGATCTGGGCCGGAACTTCTCTGGACCTCGTTTAATTTTGTTACTTCATCAGAAAAGCGAGACGGGGACGAAAACCCGCAGAGTTGTGGTTGGGTCCTCCGTTACCTGAAGGATCCATAGCTGCAGCTCTGTAACTGGTCTCCACGGGTTTGGACCTCTGGTTCTGGTTCCCTGAAGTCTTTTCTTCTGATCTGATTAAAAAAACTGCCTTCTGTCTGTGAAGAACTCTGGTTTTCAGTTTCCATATTAGAACCAGAACTGGACTCTGATTCTGAGGTAAAATGGGCCTCAGTGATCCCGCTTCCTGCTGCCTTTCAGAATAAAAGCCGGCTCCCCCTCGGTCCGGGCCGGACCGGGCCTGCGGCCTCAGGACCGGCTCTCTGGGTGCTGAGTCCGCATGTGGCTGTGCAGGCGGGTGTTGGAGGAGAACCTCTTTCCACATTCGGAGCAGCGCAGCGGTGAGGCGGCGCCGGGCCCCGGAGCCGAGGACGGGTCGGCGCCCGCTGCATCGCTGGCAGCGTGCGTTTGGCGGTGAGCCTTCAGGAGGGACATCCGACTGAACCTGCGACCACACTCCTCACATTCAGACCAGACCCGCCGCCGCTTCTTCTGCCAAACAAAACAGAACCGAGCGTCAGGAGACCAGAACCGCAGACAAGAACCCGCCGCCGCTCTCCGTCCTCACCTTCCTGCCTTTGTCCCCATCCTCCTCTTCTTCCTCCTCCTCTTCGTCCTCCTCCGCCGCCCTGACCCAATCGGGGGGCTCGGAGTCTTCCTGCTGGTCGCTGCTGCCGTTGGTCGCCAAGGCGATCAGCGTCTCCTTGGCAGCGGCGTCTTCGTCGTCGCCCAGCAGCTGAGAGGGCAGCGTGAGGAGGCGATGAAGCATGGAGGCGGAGGAGCGACGACCTGAGGGGTCAAAGGTCACAGTAGATCAGAACCTTCATCAGAACCAGTGAGGAGGAGAATAAACCAGTTCTGCTCCTTTACTGGTTCTAAGCCAGAAAACAAAGATGAATGTCTGCTGCCCTCTAGTGGCCAAACAAACTCATTCTTTTCTATTTGGGTAATTTTTCTGGTTGAATTGTTAAAATAAACTGAATAGAATTTTTTTTGTTGCATATTAATCTAAAATTTATAGCTTTAAACTTTGCTGTGTCACTGATTTTAAAAATGTACAAATTATTATTTTCAGTGCACCTTAGCTTCCCATTATAAATGTTAAAGTCAGAAACTTGAAATTCTTTAAACTTTATTTGGTTTTGTTTTATTTTTCGGTTGAATCTCCACCACCACCAAACTACTGTTTGTTTTTTTTGTTCTCTAGTTTCTTCTGTGCAGTTTGGGAGCGTTTGTTTTGCTCACCTGAGGGGCTGAGGGGGGGTCCCGGTGTGGGAGGGGCGGTGGCGGCGGCGGCGTCCGTCTGACTGTCTGCAGCTTCTTGGTCGTCAGGAGAAAACACCTCCATGTCCTCCAGGGGGGTCCAGCGGGGATCCTGCTGGGGGGAGGAGGGGAAGGGCTGTAGGATAACTGAGGAGGAGGAGACGAGGTCAGCGTGCCTGCCCCCCCTCTCCATCAGGCCCCGCCCATCGCTGCAGCCGTCTACGCCTTCGCCTTTCATCGGCCAAACGTCGCTGCTCCATTTCTGACCGAACACCTTGTCCAGGATGGGAACCCAGTCCTGGGGTGCGGGGGGGTTGGGGGGCCGCCCTGAGCCTGTTGGGGGGGGGGGGGGGAGTGAGAGGACATTCTGTGACCTCATCATTCAGGCCCAGCGGACCAATAGGAGCTGATAACTCACCGTCTGTTGGCGCCGCCTCTTTGGACTCCTCGGCCGGTTCCTCCCTGGTGTCCTCGGACCCGCTGGGCGACTCCGAGTCGTTGACGGAGCCCCGCCTCCTGCCCCCTCCCCCCCCTCGCTCTGAGCCCCTCTCCAGCTGCTCCTCCAGCATCTGCTGCTCCTTCTCCATCTTGGTGATCTCCAGCAGCAGGTCGTCGAACGACGCCTCCACGATCTTGGTCAGCTCCCGCAGAGCGAAGGCCAGAACCTGCTCCATGACGGACTTCAGCTGGTCTGAGGAACAGACGGGTCAGAACATCAGAACCTCTGAGATTGATCAGGAAATACCGACGGCGGAGGCGGACCGATATCTGGCTGTCTTCAGCGATACTCTCAGTGTCGGCCGATACGTTCAGCGATTCCTCTGGGCTTCAGCAGCCGAGGACACAAAGGAAGTTCTGATCCTATGGCGGATACTGGCATGAACATAAAAACTCTGCTTCCGTCTAATGCTGCGTTCACACCGATGGCGTCAAATACGCGCAACCGCAGAAATCTGGACTCAAACGGTGGCTCAGTGGCTTTGACGCTTCGTTGCTCTGATCCTTTATCTGCTCTGTTCTGTAGCTTCCAGCTAGAGAGCAGATCGGCTTTATTTACTTTACGAGTCGGAAACATGGATGGTAGCGCCGGCGCGCATCTAGCGGTCTTTTTGGGCTGGCACGCATCTAGCGGTCTTTTTGGGCTGGCACGCATCTAGCGGTCTTTTTGGGCCAGCGCACATCTAGCGGTCATTTTGGGCCGGCGCACATCTAGCGGTCTTTTTGGGCCGGCACGCATCTAGCGGTCTTTTCCAACCATAAAAACTCAATCTTTTGAATATCTATAAACATAAATACTGCTCTGCGCATCATCATCGTCCGCCATGGTTGTTTTTCTTGCTGCATCTTCATAGCAAGACGCAGAATAGTGACCTTTGTCGGGTATTAATGGCGTTCAGGTCGCATTGAAAAGATCAGATTCATATCGGGTTCAGGACCACAGAGCCAAGTGGCCTGGGTCTCACTGGAACAAATCGGATCCATGTTGTTCAGACTGCCATAAAAAGATCAGATCCAGGTCGCATGTGGGCAAATAAAATCAGATTTGGGTCGCTTCAGGCTGCAGTGTGAACATAGCCAGAGAGACACACACCTCCTGTCTTCACCCTCCGTCTCCATGGCAACAGATTTTTTTTTTAGGTCACCATGTCATCTGACAGTGACAGTGAAGCAACCTCATCATTACATCACACTGTTGGCTTTAGGCCCCGCCTCCCTGCACCTACGATTGAACCTGATTGGCAGAAGCCAAAGGCTGTCCTCAGATCAACTCTAGCAGCAGGAGGCCATGATGGTGGCCCAGTTTTTAATGTAGCTGGTGCCGTATGGGGGGGGGGGGGGGGGGGGGGGGGGGGGGGTATTCCATCTGATATCAGAGATCTGATTGTTCCTTATGTTCCTAACAGAGCACTTCGCTCTCAATCTGCAGGTTTACCAGTGGTTCCTAGAATTTCTAAAAGTAGAATGGGAGGCAGATCTTTTAGTTATCAGGCTCCTCTCCTGTGGAACCAACTACCAGTTTTAGTCCGTGAGGCAGACACCCTGTCTACTTTTAAGACTAGGCTTAAAACTTTCCTTTTTGATAAAGCTTCTAGTTAGAGTGGCTCAGGTTATCCTGAGCTATCTCTATAGTTCTGCTGCTATAGGCTTAGACTGCTGGAGGACATAGGGACCCCTTTTTCATCATTCTGCTTCATTCTATCTCTATTCTCCCACTCTGCAGAATCTGTTAGTTCAATCCCTTTTTGGTCGTTTCTCTTAATCATGAGTCGGCAGCTAAAGGAACGTTGGACCAACGCTTTGAGAAATCCTAAATATCTGATTGGATGAAAGGAAAACCCAGCGACGTCATTGGCTGGAGCTCGGCTGAAGCAGACTGGAATCTGCAGGACCGGCCCAGTTCTGTGGTTCTGTTGTTTTCCTGGTTCTGCTGTCGCTTGTTTCGTCCATCCAGGGCGGCGTTCCCTCAATGATCCAAACTCAGCAGAACATCAAACATTCAAAGCTTTTTATTCCTCAAAGATCTGCTCCTGATCCGGTTCCCTCAGTGGAACCACCAGAAGGTTCCTGGGTTTGCTTCCTTCTCTGAGAGCTGAGCTCTGAGTCCAATCAGGATGTCAACGGTGGATCCGCCTCAGGGACCTTTCTGGTTTATTTCAAGGTTTTTTATTTTGGTTTAAAGGATCTGAGATCTTAACGATTCATCGGATTAAATTATTGAAATAATCTTGTAATCTGGGAATAATTTACCCAGAGTTATGCTTCACAGACTCTAGAATCTTCCTCTTGCTTTCGGTTTATTCTGGGATCCTTAACGAAATGAAGGGAACATTTTGGAAGCTAAAATATTTTCCCGTAATAATAAAATACACAAAAAGGATTTTACAGCTTTTTGCATGACTGACATGCAGATCAGAAATATCATCACTAAAACACTTTTATAGACTAAGAGGTTATTTTCTTCTGGATTTATTGAAAAGAGAAATCAATAAATCTTTGATGAGTAAAATAATTGATGGACCCATGAACGGACCCGGGAACGATTTAGACCAGCTTATGCCTGACGTAGGAATAATCTGGCTAAAACGCCGGCATAGGTTGGGCATTCACGGTGGGACGCATCGACATACGTACGTTGAGAAATTTTGAGCATTTATTAAAATATTGCTTCATTTTTAGCAATAATTTGGAGCATCCAGAGGTATGCCAGCATGTGCCACACATGGACCATAAGTTATCTGATGGTTGACCTACTTTAAGTGTCGGTTAGTCATCAGTCGTGGCGTCTAGCTTCTCCCAAACCTCTGAGTAACTTCTCCTCCAGACTTCATCCCCATCATAGCGTGAACCAGAAGGTGAGTGATGGATCCTCCCTGCGTTCACGCCCACCACCAACAAATGATGGTGCCCATGATTGTGCATCATTTCCTGGGCATTACGCTGCCGTGCGTCATGCATAAGTTAGGCTGTCGGACAGAAGTTCTGGACTCGTTATGAACACCATGTATGCGGCCAAAATAGAAAGTTCGGCGTATGCCAGCGTTTTAGGAGATTCTGGGACATCAGGCGGACGCTGGATAAATGTGACAGAGCCCTAAGATCAGTTGAGGGGTGTGAATCACCCGCAGCAGTCAGTTAGCTTGTTGCGGATATTTTTGATTTCTGCCCAATATTGAAGAGTGGTCTGCGCTAAGTTATTCCACGCCACAACGCCAGAGGGCCAATCAGGAACTAGCTAGGACTGGGGCGTCCGTGTTGGTTTCATGAGCTTGTTCGCCATCTACAACCCCTCATCCAACGCCAGACGACACGTGTGTTTTGGCTTCGGGTGCAAACCAACAGACCGTCGCTCAGAGCTACAAACTAGCGTCCTGCAGGGTGTCTGGGATAGAGTCCGAGGACGGCGCTTCTGCCATTAGAACTGTCCAATCAGAGGCCTCCTGTCTGCTGTCACCTAAAATTTTGGAGAGGTGAACCAGAGTGTCTGCGGAAGGGGGGGAATATCTGCGTTAACTGCAGTAGACCTGCTTTCTGAACATAAACTAGGCTTAAAGCGGAGAGCAGTAGCTGTCACTGTGCAGATTAGCTGCTAAATCAGCCACTTTGTCTCCATTGAGGCAGAAACTACAGCAGCTGCTGGAGGAGGAAGGATGGAGGAAAAGCATCATAATGTTTAAAGAAAGAAAACTTTTATTTTTTATCCCGCTGGTCCTTTAATGACGTCAAACAGTGATTCTTGTTCTGGGTCGGTTTGTTTAAAGGAAGCCCAGAAACCTGCAGGATCAGCAGCTGAACTCCGCTCCAGAAGGGGTCCCTGTCAGGCGGGACAGCAGCGCTTTGTGACCTACAGGCTGCGGGTCCACAGGCCGCTTTATTTTTAACCCAGCAGGTTCGGTGTCGGCGGGCTCCCCCTCCCCCTGGGAGCGGCTCTATCCGCCCTCTGAGGCCGCTGCGTCCCGCTCTGAGCGCCAGGACAGGCCGGGGCTCCTGGTCCCTCCCCCCGCGGGCCTCCCTGCTCCTGCAGCCTGTTTACGCATCTAACCCGCTTACGCAACGCCTCTCCGGGCTCTTTGTTTGGTGTCGCGGATCAGTGGCTCACCTACAACCCGTCCTCTCTGCTCCAGGCGGCGCGTGTCCACGGACGCCACGGGCTCGCCGCTCCGCGCCGCAGCACCGCGTGGCTCGGGCTTTGTCCTGCCGCCGTCTGCTCGCTCTTCGCCCGCCTTGCTGCTCCTACCGCCCGCCGCGGAGCCTCCGTCCTCCGGGGAGGTGGAGCCCCGGCCCTCCCGGGTCTGCAGCTGCAGGCGGAGCCGGCGGTTTTCCTGCTCCTTGGAGACCGTCTCCAGCAGCAGGGCGTTCAGGCTGGAACCCACCGACTTGCTGATTTCCTGGACGGCGAGCTGAACGACCTGCTCCAGCACGGACTCCAGCTGGCCCTGGAAAAACGAAATGTACACGGCCCCGTTCATGTTGTCGGCCCGTCCGGGTGGGGGCTTCTCTCATTCTTCTGTTCAGACCCCCCCGCCCGATCCCCGCTGACCGCTCACTGCTTGGAATCTTCCCCCGGTCGCGCTGCTCCTCTCGCGGCTTCGCTCTCCACGTCGCCCGCTGCTTCTGCTGCAGCTCCGCATGTTTTCCGACACAGGCCGAAAATAGCCGAATAGAGGCGCAGCGACATTTCCCCGCCCACATGTGCTGCCTTGGCCGTGACGCCATTTTGGCTTTCAGAGAATAACAGTACAAATTCCCAAATGTCAGACTTCCTGTCTGCTTCCTTTTATCTCGAAAATTCCCGGGTAATAAGCTCCTGTTTGCGCGCGAACCGGGAGGAAACACCACCTCCTCATCTTATCCTCTAAATTCACATGAAAAGGGATATCACAACAAATTCAAATTGTCAATTTCAGAAAGTGAAATCTTTAATTGTATAGATTCTATTCTATTCAGTTTATTTCTATAGCTCCGATTCACATCATGTCATCTCAGTTCAACCAGATCATCCAGTCAGATTGATTCAAAGTTTTCTATCTAAGGAAAACCAGCTGATTGCTTCGACTCATTGACTCTTCAGCAATCCCTCACACTAAGCATGCTTGTAGCGACAGTGGAGAGGAAAAACTCCCTTTGAACAGGAAGAAACCTCCATCAGAACCAGGCTCAGTGTGAGCGGCCATCTGCTGAGGCCCACTGGGGTTCAAGGAGACAGAAGCAGACATAGAAAAAGAAGCATAGATACAAAAGGCAACTGTCAACCAGCTCCACAGGCGGCCCCGTCCAGGAAACACACAGCCAGGCAGACGAGCTCCGAGCCAGCTCCCATGTCAGAGGATGAAGAGAGCACATCCAGTTAGTCACAGTCAGAGAAACAGGACTACACTGGAAAACAGGCCAAGCTCCAACATCTAGAAACAAAGGTGTTGATGGCAGCAGCACAGCTGATATTTCTCTCCATGATGGAGTCACAGCCAAACAGGAACAGACCAGATGAAGCTACTATGATAACTTTTTTGACTTTCAACAACATTGATTTAAAACAAGTTAAAAATCATTAAATGAGGAGCTTGTTAATTTGTCGTTCTCCTTCATCTGACCCAATACATAAAATGTTGTTAAAACATCCCAGCTAAATAAAATCCTCCATGTTCTGTGTGAAACTCCAGCCTTATTCTGGCTTTAATGTTGCACTTCCACAGAGCATCAAGGTGAGCTCCCTCCTGCAGGACAATGAACGGCCATCTTTGCTTCACTGGTTTAAAAAAATTAAAAGTGGAGCCTTTGGCTTACTTCTCCTGTTCTGGAAAACTCCTATACAGAGAGTGTCCATTAAAACTATCCCAAAAAGACTAGAAACATGAATTAAAAGGATAGAAATTGTCTTTAGTGTTGTGTATTCCATAAAAACGTGGAACACATTTTCAGACAGATCGCAGAAAGGACACTGGTTTAAAACACCCCGATTAATAACCAATAAAAACGAGTTTGTGGCGATGGCTCCGTGTAAAATCCTACTATAGGATAAGAAAAAGCAGAGAGAGCAGAACGTTAGAGATTGAACTAATAGATTCTGCAGAGTGGGAGAATAGAGATAGAATGAAGCAGAATGATGAAAAAGGGGTCCCTATGTCCTCCAGCAGTCTAAGCCTATAGCAGCAGAACTATAGAGATAGCTCACGGTATATTTCATCTAGAAATAAAAAATGTAGTTTAATTATCAGAACAATTCCAGTATCATAAAAAAAGGGATGAGAAATCCAATAAAATCTAGTGGAAGAAAAACCTTTAGAAGGAAAAGATGCATAGGGTTAACCATTGAAGATCGTAAAGAGAAATTATCTGCTCCTGGAGTCTGATCCACGTGGATCCAACCCGGGTTGAGCGGAACCAGAACCAGGCTGGTTAAGAGGTCCAAACTCCTGTTTCCAGATTGAAATAATTTTTTTCATTTCATTTGCAGAACAAAGACCCTGAATTCTGGAGGAAGAGTGAGGAGAACCTGAACTCATGGTTCTGGAGGCCCGATGTGAAGCTTCCACAGGCAGCCTGCTGGTTCTGTTCCAATTAAGGTGGGATCTGTGCCAGAACCTGTTAGAGCAAAACATTTTAAGCCTGTGAGCCCTTCAGTGATCCCCCAAAAAATACATGAATTGAATTTACCATGTTTTTATGAATATAAAGTTTTAAAGACATTTATATTTATTTATTATGGATTTTGTTCTTCCATAAATCTCAGGAGGTTTGGGACCCCTGCTTTTTGAGAGACACCAGAACCAGCAGCGCATGACCTGAGGGCAGCTATCAAAGCAACCTGGGCTTCCATTGGACCTAATCAGAACCACTAGGCTTCCATTGGACCTCAGCAGAACCACTAGGCTTCCATTGGATCAGAGGCGTAGCCAGAAATTATTTATAAGGGTGGCCAAGCAATAACCAATGTACATTCAGGGGGGGCCGAAAGCGGATCGGCACCAGAACCTCAGGGTCAATCTACTCTGCTCCAACAGGAAAATAAACAAGAAAAACATCCATATTTTCTAAATAAAGACAAACTATCCAACAAATAGATGCATATATTTAAACATCTGTAATTTCAAGATAAAAGGTATAGCAGATAAAACTCTTTCTGGTTTGAGTTCTGGGGCTTAAATATTTTCATTGTCATTACTTACCTTCTTTTATCAGTAAACATTCTGCATAAAACTGATATTTAAAGCACTAATATCAACATAACTTGATTATTTGATATTATTGACATTTTTATTTATCTATGATTTCACTAAAGACTCCTAGATGACTTGCAGAGACACATTTTCTCTTGACCCCATAAAACAAAATCTAGCTCTGAAAAGAGCAGGAAATCTGAACTTATCATCTTTGATGTTAGTAAATTGATGGCCACCCCTGTAGCTCCGCCCCTGCATTGGACCGAATCAGAACCAGCGGTGAGCCCAGAATGATGACTGCAGGCTTAGAAATGATCAAACTGCCCAGAATCCAGACTTTAGAAAATCATTTCCTTCATTTTATGCAGTGTCCATAATCTGGGCACTAAGTTCTGTTTTACGCACCACGGTGCCGGAGAATCAGTTCACTGAACCGAATCAGAGTTCGGATCATCTGATCCCCTTCATGGCTGTTTGGTGTAAACTTTATCTTCCAATAGAGTTCAGGAAGTTAATTTACTGAGTGGAAAAAGGGATTTTATAATTTAAAAAAGGTTTTTCCCATGATAATAGAGATGAACAGCTGGATGGATGCGGCTTCATTTACATGAATGCGTCCTTTAATACGACATGACGTCACCCCCCTCCCCCGCTCTGCCCCGTGGTGGAGCGCGTGCCGCAGCGGAGCGACACTCCCCCTGAAAAGAGCTGCGCCTCTGCTCGGCGCTTTAAGGTAACCAGGTGGGATCAGCGGGTTTGTAAAGCGGTGGGCGGAGCCTGCGGCTCAGCGTCTGCGGCTTTTGTTTTGATCAGCGGGGGCGGAAGCCAGCCGAACTGAGCCGAACGCGGCCGAAGGAGGGAGGGGGTTCCTTCCTTCCTTCCTTCCTTCCTTCCTTCCTTCCTTCCTTCCTTCCTTCCTTCCTTCCTTCCTTCCTTCCTTCCTTCCAACCGTGAGGCTGACTGAGCTGAACTTCAGGTCTGATTTATCTCCAAAACTCTTCTGATTCATCCTCTTTAAAGTTTAAATAAAAAAGTTTTTAATTACAGAATTAGTTTAAAAAATAAATTCTCAGGTCCACGAATATAATTTGGTTGTTTGAAAGATTTATTCCAGTGATCCCTGAGGTATAGACAGGCGCAGAGAGTTCCCAAAAATTGAACTCTAGTGGTTAGGGCATAGGGCTTTGAAGAGATTGTGAGTTCGAGTCACCTGGGGCCCGGAGTTTCTGGGGGTCCAATTAAACTTTGTTTCCATGTGTGGTTAATACAACTATTCCTTATTTCTGCACATTAATTATGTTTTTGATAAAAATCCTTTGGCTAAAATGCCATCAGAACGCTGATAATATTAAGTGTGTCTCAGCCCCCCCCCCCCCCCCCCCCCCCTTCAGTGTCCACCATATTAGATCAGTCCATTTGCTGCACATGTTCAGAGTCACTGTTCGACTCACTGACTCTTCAGCAATCCCTCACACTAAGCATGCTTGTAGTAACAAGTGGAGAGGAAAAACTCCCTCTCTCCAGCACCAAATTCCTGGGGGTAAACATCACAGACACCCTCACCTGGACTGGAAACACCACCTCACTGGTCTAAAGGGCACAGAAGCGCTTGGACTTCCTGTGGAGGATGAGGAGAGCCCGTGACATCATCAATGACCGCTCACCCCCCCACCATGGACTGTTCTCCCTGCTGTCCTCTGGGAAGAGGCTTCACAGCATTCAATGCAGGACCAGCAGGTTCTGCAGCAGCTTCTTCCCCACCGCCATCACACTGAGGAACTGAATAAACTCTGCATCACACTGATGACATCATACCTGATAGAACTCAGATGTTTTCTAGTGCATTTTGCACCATATCATATCTGCTCTGAACCTTCCAGATCAAACCTTTTCCACCATGTCTCTCCCTCACCGCTTAGATTGGATCACTGCTGCACTTTATGAACGGCAATGTTACTTTTTGCTGCTAAGTTGTATAAACTGAATTGTGTTTTGTATACTCTGTGGATACAAAATGAGAATCAGTCTGTCTGGGATCTCTCTGGGTTCTCCAGCTTCCTTCCACAGTCTTAGAACATAACTGTAAGGTTTCTGACTGGAAAGCTCCAGTTTATCCTTAAAGTCGTAGGGAAGTCATATTTAAAAGTCAAATCATAAACATGTATATAAATGTTCTCGTTATTAGACGATATTGTCCCAGAAAATTTCTATTAAAAAAAATCCTGTCTTAAAGTCACAAAGTTACAAAGTTACATAAAAGGTTTTAGTTAAAGGATGAGGAGAGGACCACTCGGAGCTTACCTTGAGGGGACGTTCTGCAGATGATCCAGACCGACTGAAGCTTTTCACATTTCACCAAAACACTCACATGCTGTCTGAAGGCACCAGAGGCGGTTCTTTCCACTAAAACGGTCCCAGCGCAGATTCATTACTGTTGATAAGCTAATTCTTCCAACTCTTCGACATTTTTTCATTCTGACTCACATCTAGAAAGGAAGTCATGTCCAACCTAAGGCCGCTCTCAGAGAGCAGGATGACTACTTTTAGAAAAGCTACTAGCTTTATTTTTATTCTTTTTGAGTATTTTCTGTATTCGGATGCTTTAAACTATAGAAGTTAGACAGATAGAGCTATTGGTTTCTAAAGAGGCTAGAAGCTTTTAAATGTTCTGGACTCATTCTGGATTCTGTTTCTAGTGGTTCTTTCAATTCAACCATCCTATTGCCTAATAGCCTTTAGGTGCTAAACCCCATCATGCACCGCAACACATTTTTGCAAAATATTTGAACATAAATTCACCAAATATAAGAGGAACATCGTAGTTTTGTTTAAAGAAAGCATTTTAGTTTTATTATAGTTTAGTTTGTTGCAAGGATTTTAAAGTTTGAAGGAGTAGAAAACGACACCATATGCCAACCGTCACCAGGATGAGCATGAAGGAAGGGCTATATATGCTGCATGCATCATTTAGGGCAGGGGTCTTCAAGGTTTTCCAGGCCAAGGACCCCAAACTGATGGCCAGATCGAGCGAGGACCCCCTATTTATATATATTGCATGAAATTGTGTAATATCAAACTGGTCCTATAGTCAGTCTATTTCATATAGTGTAATTTCCCCCTGGGATTATTAAAGTCTGATTCTGATTCCTTGTTGATGGGACAGGTGTTGTGAATGAAACGGTGCCCAGCTTGAAAGAGCTCCTGTGTGCATTGATGACTGAAAGACATCTTCTGCCTCCATTTATTCTGTTTATTACAGTGTGTTGAATCCATGTTAATGTGTATTTAAAGACATTTCAATTAATGGAAAAAAAATTCCAGGGGGGAATATAAAAAAAAAAAAGTCAAAAAACCAAAACTTTTGCGACCCCCATGCAGTACCTCTGAGGACCCCCTAGGGGTCGCGGACCCCCTGTTGAAGACCTCCGATTTAGGAAGTTAACATTGGATTACTGCTTCAGCTCCTTCAGTTATTTCCTGTCACAGGTAGGAGCTTCAGCCAGAGAGGAAGCGTTGGAGCCGTTATGATTTAAGGAGGGCTGATGTTTAAAGGAGAATTCCGGTTTTTAACACTTTTAGCCCATTTTCTGTAGTGTCCAGGATGAAATCGAATGATCGACACCAAAATTTTGACAATTGGTCCTGTCTCTGCTTTTTGGCTCATGCATAATCCCCCCCTGGCTGCTTCAGAATGGCTTCCATTGTGCATGTCCGATAATGTCCTTAAAACAAACTTAAACCAGTGGCGGCCGGCCCATAGGGGGCGCTGGGGCACCGCCCTCCCTGATAAGAAGAGAGAAACGTAAAATATATTTTTAGAAATTAACTCATAAATGTCAGTTTTACTCTCTAGACTGTGTACCTATAAGCAAAACAAATTATATAAACTACATTTCCCTATCTACTGTCATTAATTTGTGGATTTCCACAGACAGACTCCTACCGTCTCTGTTCTGGGGGCTGTGATCAGACTGACCCACATTTGCAGAGAATCTGTCAATCATGTACTATTGCTAGGTGAATTTAATGGCCAATCAGCGTCTCGGAACTTTATGGTATTGGGGCGCTGAAAATACTGCGCTTTAACAGGCTTCTGAACCCAAGCGCAGGTGCAGACAGTTAGAGGGAAGATGGCGAATGTAACGAACGAGATGCAGCTTCCACCAAATTCGGTGAGATCCTTATTTATCTACCCGTTTGCCAGAAGAACATCCCTGTTGTAGGATATGAACATTTCATGTCATGGTTATTGTGACTGTGACGAATCCACCTCGTCGCTTAAAACAACCTCTCTAACTTTGCGCGCCACACACACATTCCTGTTATACTGTGTTTGTGAGGACCAATACACTCGCGCTGAGACCAGTAGCTCCATGAACTTAAAACACACAAGCTGTTCCTGGTTACCTGCTGGCGTATTGAGGGTGCACACTTAATATTTCAGTGGGGTTAGCCGTGTGTGTGTGTGTGTGGGGGGGGGGGGGGTGTACGTGTTTATGCTACGGGGACCTGTCATCTTCAGTCTGGCTGCGTCTTTGCTGGGTTCAAACCCACTTTGGTGTAATTGAATAAGTCAATGAATCTGTGTAAAAGAATTAAGTTGTAAAAATGATTTGTTTTTGTACATCAATTGTTTGTGGAGGTAATATATGGACAAAACTGATTAATGAGAAGAAATCAGAAATAAGAGAGCCTGATGTGAGGGGCTTAAACTATTTAATGAGGGCTGTGGGAAGAAAAGCGGCAATTTTTGTTGTCTGTTTCTTTGTTACATTGCTGGTAACTGGAGGGAGGCTGAGGCCCAGAGTATCTTGTACATGTTTAGTTTCTTTTGCACCCTGTTTTGAGTTTTTGAGCTCAATAAATCACCAACACCGGTAATCCGACTGAGACTGGATTCTTGGAGGCCAAAGAACCCCGTCACAGTGACCCAAATCATCACTGTTACTGTTATTATATAGTAAATTAAATCATTACTGTTAAATTGTATGTATTGTCCAATTGTTTATTTGAATTCTTATTCCGGATTAGTTGGAGACATACACTAGGCTATATCAGCCCCACCAAAAATATTTTTCACCAGCCGCCACTGCCTTAAACGTTCTTTTTTTAAAATATGCTACTCACCGTGTCGTCAGCGCTGTTCAATGACGTTCCAAAAAAAGTTTCGTAAAGAAAAAACGTTCCTGTAGTGTTTTATTTAGCATTTTGTAAATCCCATTGAGTTCTGTTGGAATAGTCAATATCCCTCCGCCACCGGAAACGGAAATGGGGCCTGTTTACTCGTAGTTGTAGTTTTTTCGCAAGGCCCAAGTGTTTTTGCTTCACTCTGTGTACTCCGACGTCGAGGTGCTAACGTCTCTGTTAAACACTTTAAAAAACTCTGAAAATGGAATACGAAAGGTGGATTCTTGAGGAGGACATATTGGACTTTGAGTTTGACGGTAGAGGATACCGTCGCCAACTAGTGGTCTGGAGTGTGCAACGCTTCAGATTCGAACGGGAAGCGGAAGTTTATAAGCGGTTGTGATGTATCGGAAAAAATAGTTCTGGGATTTACAAAATGCTAAATAAAACAAGACAGGAACGTTTTTTCTTCACAAAACTTTTTTTGGAACGTCATTGAACAGCGCTGACGACCCGGTGAGTAGCATATTTTAAAAAAAGAACGTTTAAGGTTGTTTTAAGGACATTATCGGACATGCACTATGCAAGCCATTCTGAAGCAGCCAGGGGGGGATTCTGCATGAGCCAAAAAGCAGAGACAGGACCAATTGTCAAAATTTTGGTGTCGATCATTCGATTTTATCCTGGACACTACAGAAAATGGGCTAAAAGTGTTAAAAACCGGAATTCTCCTTTAACTCTATTTTCTAGGCCCGTTTTTAGTTGTTTAAAAATTGGCTTTTGATGTTCCTGAAGGTTCTCTCCTGATGTTTGATGTTCCTCCAGGCTTCCCTTATGATCCCCATACATCTCTGGGTACCTTTCTTCTTTGCACACATCATCCAACCATCATCCAACCATCCGTCCATTCAAAGGTTTATTTCTTCTGAAATCATTTTTTTTACCTTTATAATTGTGTTTCCTGGTAAAATAACATGCGTGTTAGTTTGAAGGAAAAAGACTCAAAGCAATAATGATGCTGACTCCACCGACTACACTGAACAATCCTTTTCTTTATTAATTTTTTGTTTCATTTCAATATGTCTGTCAGGGTTTGTTTTTTTTAGTTTTTATTTTAAATTAAAATTTTGACACACTTATAAAAGACAGCATCTGCATAGAGTTGTCATCTTAAAGATCCATGAAGAGAGGAAGGTCGAGGCTGGGGGGGAGGAGGGGGGAGAGCAAAAGGGAGGGAGGTCGGGGGAGGCTGTCGGGATTGGGGGGGCGGGAAGTAAAGAAGGGGGGGGGGGATACTGGCACGTCACATGAACTAAACAGAACAGCCAACAGCAGTACGAGAGAGGGGGGGGGGAGGGGGCAGGGGGAGGGGGGGGACAGATCGCTTTACATTACGCTACGCACACATACACACACACAAAAAAAAACGGGACACAAGTTCCATTTCCGGTCAAAGTTGCGTGCAAAGAGCGAAGTCACTGTCCTGTTTCTGCGTTAGCGGCTTGTTTGTTACGGTTCGCGTCTCCGTCTCTTCTCTGCCCCCCCCACCCAGGATTAGCATGCGTTAGCCCGAAGCAGAGAGGGCCGAGGTTCCTGGAGTCATGGTGGGATTCTGCAAAGGGAGTTCCTGCAGGAGAGGTGGACTTTGTGGGCCGGCCTGGTCGCCTCTGCATGATAAGGACAGCCCTTGTTTCTCTGAATATTGCACGTTTTGTTACGAAAGGCCTGTGGGAGGCTGGAGACCAGGCCTGGACTCGGGGAGCGACCTGGGCGGGGCCGCCATTCTCAAAGGTGTCAAACCTTCTGATCACAGCTGGTTCTCTGGGAACCTAGCTAGCTTCCAGATCCTGGTTCTGCTCAATGTTTGATGAGAAACCAGAGCCAGGATCTCCTCCAGAAACTCGGTTTGAAATGAAACGATGGGAGAAGATGAGCAGTAGGAAGACTGTGGCGGCGCGTTCTGGTACATCTGGAGGACTAAAACTCAGGGTTTCATTCTACAGTTTGTCTACTGAAAAGGCAGAGCTCTGATATAAGAGTCCGCTTGGATGGGGGCAGGATGAAGACCAGGAAACTCTCATGGATCCTTTGATTAAGATCCTTTCAGCGGACGAATGTGTGCTTTTTCTCTAAGGTTGAAAGGTCTCACCAACACTGGTCTTTGTCACGATAATCCTATCTGGTGCTCTACCAGCGTGGCCGATGCCGATCCATGTCTGGGCACTTGTGTTTGGATATGGCTATGATCTGGATGGACTGGGTGCAGGCTAAATGCTGGTTGGAAAAGGACAGGGATAGAGTTTTACTGAGGTCCGCTGTTTGGCAAAATGTGGCTGAGAGACGACATCAAACAGAGATGGTGGTCAGGTAAAGCTCTTCCAGTGACCAGAGGCGTGGCTTCAAAAGCCCTGAAGGCGGGGTTTAGTTTCCTAATATGGAGGGAAGCACTTTCATCAGAGGAGCCAGTGGGTGGAGCCTCTGGATTCGGGGTTATGGACGGACGTGTGGCCGTGTTCACACCACAACACTTATTTTTGTCTTAAGAAATAAGGAGATCGAAGCGTAAATCGGAAAGACTCTGAAGCACAGTGTGAACACAGCGCCTGAAGCGAGCGTGGTGGAGGACGACGACGGCGGAAGATACGTGACTCCGCCTCTCTTTGCTGCCGTCTCTCATTCTCAGGGACGGAGAGCGTAGGGGTGCGGGGAGGCTGAGGACGTACGACGTCCCGGGAATAAAAGCAGAGAAAAAGGACAGAGATCGAAGTGCTTGTCAACTTTGACGGGAATAAATATCTCAGTAGATTTATACATAGACATGCAAGTCATTTTTTCTCTCTTTGAAGTTATTTACAATAATTACAGAACACAAGATTCCAGTTTCAGTTTGACAAAATTGCGAGCATTCAATATTCAATATTACTACTATTATTTATGATGACATAACCCTTTTCTTTAAATCATTGCAATCCTGGAGTTGTGGTTACCTCCCTTCTCAAAGTGTTTCTGTATTTGATCACATTGTTGAAGCCGTTCGCTCTCCTTCTGGGTTTTTGCAAATGTTTTACTGCATTTTATTTGCCTTTTATGGTAAGAATTATAATAACAACAACAGTAATAATAATGTTATTTAAGTGTATTTCTCAATATGGTAGGGGCTGTGGGTGTGGTCTATCTATGTGACCCCTCCCCTAACTCCTCCCACTCAGGAAAAGAAACACTGTTAAACCAAATACTGTCTCGTTTGATGAACAGAGCAAAGAGACGTTTGGATCAAGCATAAAAAAATCATCAATTCAGAACAAGTCGCAGCGTTTACTGCAACCAAAACCAAATATTCTCATGTCGTCAGAGCAGGACGACAACAGGTTTGGTTTCTGAAATCTAAAACAAAACAAAAAAAATCACCATAGAGGGGTTTGGTCCGACGGCGGAGGAGAGAGAAGTAAGTCATGGTTCACGCAAACTTAAAGGAACGACGGTGAGCGAAGGAACGTGTTGAAGGATTTTATTACCAGGATCTTTGGAGCCTCAGCGTCGGACCAGAACCCTCTCAGGATGAATCGTTCGTGTCCTGCTCTGACGGAAACGGTACACAGCCCACAGAAGCAGAACGTCACGAGGCCGTGTACGCACAGTCATACAAACGCAGTATGTTGGTGTAAGATTTACATTAATATATTCATATATCGTTGTTTATATATCGGTTGACGAGGCTGCAGTCCTTCGTCACACTGCGGATGGCGCTCGCTGCTGGTTCGTGGCGGCTGGACTCGTTTTTAGTGCTCTTTTCAATGTTTTGCTACTTAAACTTTGTTGGAGGATATCTGCTGTAAAGCAAAAGCAGCTCCGCCTGGAAACCTGGAAACCTGCAACCATTAGTGAGACGTTCTCCAGAAATGTCCAGCTGCAGAGCCCGTTCCTTTTCTGGTTTACTAGAACGTTTAAGAGAAACTGTTCATAAACTTCTAAAGGTTCTTCGGTGCAAAGGATTAGGAGCAGGTAGGGAGATACAGGAAGGGACCTCAGGCTGGAGGAGCTGGAGCAGCTTAGCTCTTCGTTTTAGACTTTAAGCAACTTAAAACTGGCCTTTTTTTTATCCTACAATAAATTCACACTTTCACTTTCATTTCTGCCTCTTTCTATTAATTCATTTGTAAACAACAGAAACGATAATAGCCATTATGAATTTAAATTGTTCTGCCTTTGCCTCTTTCCAACCTGCAGCTGCGCTTTGATCCGGAAGTGTGAAGATGACTGAAAAACCAGCCGTACAGAAAAAAAAACAAAATGACACCAAAACAACAAGAACAAGAGCGGTTATTAAATAGAAGAAGAAAGCACCACCGTTGTCTCCGGTTATGATTATGTGCCGTATTTTTCCACTAATCAGACCACAATCTATCATCTACAGGAGGAAAGGAATCTGGAGGCGGACATCTTTGTTAGACTGGTCGGATGAACTGATTGACAAAAACACCAAACATGCAGTGAGGGCTGGTGGCGTGAAGGGCATCAGGGCGTCCTTTTTCATTTCATATATGCATTTTTTTTAAATTCTTGTGTCTCTGGGAGGAAAGCGTCGGTGTAAACTTGACTTGCTTTGTGCTCTTCGATTTTTAGCGGCGGACATTTTGAGAACACGAGTCGGGAGGGAAAAGGCTTTGGTTTGGATCAAACTAACAGTTAATACTGCGCACATCGAGAACTCCGATCCTCTCTGTCGCATTTCTTTTAACAATTTGTGAAAACTGCTGCAACCCGGCGGACTGCAATCTGACGCTTCACACGTCTTTTAAAAAAACTATTAAAATAACCCCAAAAAAACTGTCAACACACGCACACGCTCACAGACGCTTCGTCTTCGCCGAAGATGGAGGGGAACATGCTGCACACGTACAAAGATGGTAGGAGGTGCAACCGAAAGGTTACTCTACAGGCAATTTCTTAGCAAACAAAGGGTGGAGTAGATAAAGGCGGGGGTGAAATCCAGCAAGAAGTTCAGACCAACCGGAGAGACTGAAGCTGATGGGAATTTAGCCTTTCACTTTTCAACAAAACACTCAAATTATGTCCCAAAAAAACAAAAATACTGAAACGCAGATTAATTAGTAACAGATAATAGTTTGTAGCAAGTAGCTAATGTGCTAATCAAACAGGTCCGATGAGTGGTAAAGTGCACGATAAGGAGAGCGGGGTGGGGTACAAAAACACCTTCATGCAAACTCTACAACGCTTTGCATGCCTTTTTTGTAATTATTGTTAGAATTTTTTACACACAGCGGGATGGATGGGGTAGGTCAGACTCCCAGCACTTGTCGCCATCTTTTTTTTTACAACTAAACGACTACAAAACAAGACAGGAGGACCGGGGAGGGCTGAAGACCTGGATAAACCCACCCTGACCAAACTAATCTGGTAGCTTCTTCATGGCTGGATGTGGTTTTAGGGGCCTGATGGGCAAAAGGGGAACTTTACAAAATACACACACAAAAAACAACCACAATGTCATCAAACTGGCTGGTGCTTTGACAACATCCTCACCTTCATCCACCTCAGTCACCACCAGGACAACCATCAGCTGACCAGAAGACCATGGCATTGATTCAAGACTAACATTAAAAAATCGGATGCATGAAGTTTCAATAAAATTTCAACTTTCTAAGACCCTAAATTCACTTCAGTTTCCTCTTCTTTAAATTCTGGAGACGTCTTAAAATAGAAAACATCGACGACGGCGGAGAAAAGGGTCCAATGATTCAGTTGAGGAGAGATTTGTAGGGTTTTGGGGGTGACACTTTGGTGAACACAACAGTTTTGGTTTACTGAAGCCAAAGATTAAGAAAAGCAAACCCCACTTTTCTCTAAAGCTGAAGCTAGACATCAAGCGCATCACAGACATCTAAAGCTAACGATGCTAACCTCTACGTCTAAAGGAAAAACACGTTTTACATTACACAGCGACTACTTTTCTAACTCTGTTGATTGAATCTAGACTTATAGCTCTGGCAGAGAGTGCAGAGGGGATCTGGAGGTGGTTTGTCATTCAGCGTAGGCCTCAACAGAAGAACGTTAGCCTCTGTATCACAGAGCCTGAGCGCGTTCCTCCTCTGGGCTATTCTTACCCAGCATCATGGCAAATTACAAAAATGTTACCAAACACTTTTTTAAGGGACACAGAATCCTTTAAAATCTGCTGTTATGTAATAAAAAGTCGCCTCTCTGGAGTCCTGCCACTTGGACGTTGCTACAATAGGCTAATGTAGGCTAATGTTAGCACTGGAAAAATGACCTAGATATAAATAAAAAATCTCTTAAATAAAATGTATTTATGCTTAATTTGAGCAGGTAAATGAGATAGTTTGCCAATGAAATTAATATTTCTACACTTAAAATAAGATAATTGAATAATGTGCACTTGAAATAAGACAATGCAATTATTTTCCCTATTTTAAATGTAAATTGTCTCGTTCCTATGGCAAAATGTCTCTTATATCTCCTCAATTCAAGAAATAAATAACTTGTTTTAAGAAAAACTTATCTAGATTTTGATTTTCCCCAGATTTTAGCAGCCAAACGCTGTTAAACTCTTATCTTTTAATGGCCCAGTGTGGTAAAAATGTGTCACTTAGAAACATGTGAAGTTAAAGTTTTAATCCATGAGACGACGTTGCTGTGTGACATCAAGCGCGCGTTTGTTCATTTTCAGCTTCTTCTCCAGTGTGGAAAAATCTTTCTTTTTAACCTTTTTAACAAACCCTAGATTACAAACAACCGAACAAAATGTCTCTACAGCATTTTTATTCTTTTTATTGTTTCACACATCGAGTTAAAGATTATGTGAGAGGTACCTAGCATTAGCTTGTGATTCCATTTATAGATAACGCGTAGAATGCTAATACTGACCAAGATTAAATCTCAGTTAAAGTCGCTAACTTTTTATTCAAGTGATTTAAATAGATAAAATATTTCTCATGTTACAATTATTTAACTATTAGCTACAGTTAATCCATAAGCAGTGAGAGCTATGCTACAGATTAACAAGGAATACCTTCCAAGCTAGCATAATTTGGTTTACGATTGGAGGCTAACAGTTTGGTGCTTAAAACAACACACTTGTATCATCTATTTTGATTAGAAAAATGTATAAATACTGTTTATGATGTAGTATCAAATATTTCTAGAGTTAGCCTTCCGTTAATTTAGAATTAGCCTATGATTAACCAGTTAGCCGCTAGTACAGTCACAGTACAACTAGAATAGCTGTAGAAATAGATAGAATAGACTTCTGGATTAGACAGAGATCATTTAAAAGCAATTGGAAATAGTTTCCAGAATATAAAGGATCGAACCGTGATTAGCTGTAAATACCTTTGAATAATTAAGAAAATAATTTTCTTGCATGACACTGGGCTGAACAGCAATAATGCCATTCAGAGTTTGAGAAAACTTAACTAGATAACAGACAATTAATCTTCATTAAGCCTACACAAGTACAAGCTAAGCCTACATCATGCAAAGCAGGTGAGACTAATCCAAACACTGGCAGGAGCACAACATTCATGGGGCCAGTCTACCTCAGAAATGAAACATGTATGACGTGTTCATGTCAGTGAATGCGTGTCACGTTGGTCCACCTTCCAGAGAACAAAATGCACCAATAGAACAGGAAGTGGTTGTCAGGCATGTTTTTAGTGAAATGCTACCATACTCCAGGACTTCCAGGAAAGGAAAGGTAAAGAGTCGGACGGTGCTTCCTGTCTCAGCATCACGTTATTCCCGGGAAGGCCTTCGGGTGTGGCAACCGAAACATCACAGCCCTCCAACACAAACACACCAGACACATCAGATGCCTACAACTCAACGGAAACACGATGTGAAGCAGATACAGCACAGGATACGTCACACGCAGCGCAACAGCAGCACGACAAAAGCAACAAACGCTTGCCATCGAAAAACACGAAACAACCGCCGCCACACTCAGGGAACCTCAGTTTGCTTGCTTGTTGGTTTTGATGCTTTTCCTTTATTTTTCTATTATTTTTTTTATTTTTTTGCAAAGTCTTCCAGAAGAACAGCTTGAGGATGACGCCCCCTGCTGGGATCAGGCTGTTTTTTTTTTTTTTTATGAAGTCCAGGTTCTCATCTGCTTTTTCAGTGTTGGTTAGGCGGGACCAGTGGTCTTTCTCTTATCTAGACTGCATAGATTAACTGTCCATCTCCCCCCACCTCCTTTTAAAATCTCCTTCCCGACATCCGACCACTGCTCACCTAGCCCTCCCTTTACACCATAAACTGGCCGATCGGCACAACCAGGACGATCAGAGGCCCTCCCTCCTCAGCTCTTTGGTTGGATCAAGGCAACAATATGGGGAGTCTGACCTCCCCCCTTATCGATGTGGTGTTTCCCCAACCAGACAGCTGGCTGTGAACGCATCTCAGGGCGCCTATCACGGTCTAACAGTAGCACGCTGACCAAAGTGATTGATGGGACAAAGCAGCCAATGAGAGGTGGGCCAAAAACGTTCCTGGCCCCTTCAGAAATGAGCATTGTACGGCAAGCTCTAGAACGTTCCCTTCTAGTACATCTGGAACGGTTTTTCTCCATGGACGTATTGGGTGTTTGTGTCCTGAATTGGACGGAAGGAACCCTAAGCACAGATTTTCCCCACAGAACTCCCACCCAGCAGCCGTCACTGTCCTTGGAGACTCCCGAAAAACAAACAAAAAAACCTCAAAACATAACAAAACAGCCAAACAAACAACAACGAAAACTTCATATTATAGGTTATCATTTTTTACAGGTAGCTAACCCACATGTTGCTTCATATGTTCAATACATTTACATAGATAGGTTTGTTTTCCCCTCTCTTTTTATACGTTGTGTGGATAAGTCACCTATAATCTGGTCTTACTGTGTTTTCTTCTTTGCTTTTTGTACCCCGCCCAAACCCCTGGTGTTTCCTCTTATCTGTGATTGGATTATCTCTTTCTAGCTGATTGGTAGTCGGTCTTGCATTTGTGTTTCAAGTTTTTGTGTTGTCGTTGCTGTTTCTTTTCTCTGCTGGCTGTCGGTCAGTCGGTCGGCGTCAGTCATCATGGCAGCAGGTGGAGGAACGTCCTAGAAGCCCAGCGTGCCGCCGATGGTTGACGCCAGGACCACGCCGAGGATGACGCAGCAGATGATGATCATAATCTTCTTCTGCAGGGCGACAGTAGAAATGGACACGGATGAACGATGACGAAATGATAGATTACTGATACTTTACATTTTTAAACCTTATAATCTGTCCTTTGCTGTTTGAAACCACTTTAGAATTATTATTTGGTTAATGATTTGAAAGACATATCAGTTTATTTCCTAAGCAATGCTCTAACATAATGTTAACACAAAGGTTAAAAATATAACAGAAACAAATCACAGCTTTATTGAACTTTTAAGAAAAGCATAGAATGAAACCTGAGTAAAGGTCTTATATCAGCAACATATAACTGCTTGTTACAGAACAACACTCACTCCACAGTTTATATTAAAAATGAGAAACAGAGAATGAAATATCAGATGAAGAGTGGAGAAGAATACGGCGTTATCAATGGAAATGCTCCGGTTCAATGACCTGCTGGGAATTTAACTGGAAGAAATTTATTAGATATTTTATTAAACCATCCCAGAAATATAAATTCAGGGATCACCATCATTTCTTTTGGGATTGTCCAAAAATTCAAGGTTTTTGGTCAGAAATACATAACTCGCTTTAAGACTTTGTATTTGTATTTGTCCATCAAGATTGGCTGAAAGTGGACAAATACTTAAAGAACATCCTTTTGGTGGCCATCAGAAAAGCTATCAAGAGGTACGTGGAGTACGACGGAGTATTAGGTTGAGAATAAAGTTGTTAAATTAAGAGAATTAAGTCATAAAATTATGACAACAAAGTCATAAAATTACAAGAATAAAGTTGTATTTCATGACAACTCTTCCAAGAAGCCCTTTCTTCCCTAAAATGAGGAATGTGGAGCATCATGGGAAGTTCTACTTTAGCGTCGGTTTGACAAATCAGGAAATCTTTTAGCAGCAGCATCAAACTGGGCGGGATGTCAAAGTGGACTCTGGTTGCTGATTGGTGGAGCTGGTCAGCCGTCATCAGCTGGGCGGAGCTCCAAGCTTTCTTTCTGAAACGGGTTGTTCTATGATGACTTTATTCTCGAAATAGAAGAAAAATCTCGAGGCTGGCCTTAATACTCCGTCATAGTATTAGTACATCGGTCCTCTAAAATTTCGCACAGCTCTGCCAGTCTCTTGATGCTGCCTGCAGTGACACCTGGTGTTTAAAATGAGAACTGCATTGAAAGTCATGCGCTTCAATTTAGCCAAAAATAAAATGCTTGAAAACTAGATAATTTAAGGAAACCTAAACCTTGAGTTCCCCACAGGGATCTTACAGAGGAGCTGCAGGAAGGACGTTCCGGAGCTCTTACAGATTGACTGTACACTTTTTTATATAGCAAGAAATGAGTAAAGGGCTGCATGGGGGTCTTTCAGGCTACGTTCACACAGCAGCCTGCAGTGACCCAAATCCGATTTCTTTGCATATGTGACCTGGATCTGAACAACTCGGTCAGAAGAACTCTTTTTCCAGTGCGACCCAGAATCTGATACGAAGCAGATTTTTTTCAAATGCGACCATTTTTCATTTGGATGAAATAATAGCTGCATGAATCATGACAGCAGACAAGATAGAGGAGAGCAGGAGGCGGGGTTACCAATCTACTCGCTCTGGAGAGCAGAGTTCGCTGCTTTTAGATGTTGTCTCCAAAGTCTCCAGTAGCAGAAAAAAGTCTCTAGATTTGGCGCTAGGAGCTTTTTAGAAATCAAAGTGCTAGAGGGGTCTGAAAAGTGGCTAAATATAGCGACTAAAGCGCTAAGTTGGCAACACTGCTCTTTGCATGGTTTGTTTTCAAATGGTTTGCTGCTGTCTGTTTGGACCTTTCTGAACATGTGCAGCAAATGGACTGATCCAATATGGTGGACACTGAAGGGGGGGGCTGAGACACACTTAATATTATCAGCGTTCTGATGGCATTTTAGCCAAAGGATTTTTATCAAAAACATAATTAATGTGCATAAATAAAAAGGAATAGTTGTATTAACCTTACATGTAAAAGGAGTTCTATTGGCCCCCATAGAACTTGGGGCCCTAGACGACCGCCCAGTTTTGCCTAATGGTAAATCCGCCCCTGTATGAATGCAGTTAACGCAGGAGATCACGTTGAAATCTCATATATTTGGAAACAGCAATGCAAAAAAATCAGAGTTGAGCATTAAGGCCTGCAGTGTGAACGTAGCCTTGGAACCCAGTCGGACCAACGACAGGAGTCCCAGCCTTTGGTTGACCCTGGAGACTCCTGCGACATTATACTGAAATAAAACAGGACAGAAATGTTTTACCTTGCGAGCCTGGCTCTGGTATTTTACGGCCTTCTTGGTGTCGGAAACGGCTCGCTCCACGTAGTCCACGGAGTGTTCTACGTTGTACTCAATTCTGTCAATCATTTCTCCCTAAAACAAACGTGAGAGTTTAATCTAAAAGCACGGCGGATGAACCCCTTAGGCCTACTTCATGGTGCCTGACGTCACCTGGCTCTCCACCAGCATGGCCATGTCCACGAACATGTCATGCAGCTCCCGGATGCTGTTTTCCAGCTTGATGATCTCGGTGTGTCGGGTCTCGATCTCGTTCAGGGCCTGTTTGGTCATCTGAGAGTCCATCTTGATCTGCAGGGGAAGTTTGGAAGAGACATTCTTGCTTCTTTGCTTTCTAATTTTCTGCAAAGATTATCTATATAAACAGGTTATAAAAATGGATAAATGTGGTCAGAAAATGTAGTTTCTCTTTTTTCATTTATTGATTTATGCTATTTTTTGATTTATTTAAAAGTTTTCACTCAGCCGGTTTCACCTTCAGGCCACACAATGCCGCTGAGTTTGGGTGTTTGCAGAGCAGACAGAGAATGTCCCATTATAACCACCGCCCACATTTTATTCTATGCTGATGACCTTCATCAAAAAACATCAGATATGGTAAATATTGTCTTCTTGCTTGTCAAATATCACACATAAATGGTTCTACTCCTTGTTTTCATTCTTTTTCTTCACCAATTTAAAATGTCTTATAACTCATCAAAACATTTGAAATCTGTTTCTGCAAAAGAAGGAACTGCCAGTATTTATACTTTTCTTGCCCTATTTTATTTTTCCGTTGGCGTTTCTGTTAATGTTCAAATTTTTTTCTACCATGTTTTAATGTTTGTACCTCGACTAGTCCTCGTATACTGATTGTTATATAAAAAAAACTAATTAGTTGCTTCTAAGTTAGCTAGAAGGTTTTTTTTTTATTATATTAACTTTGTTTATATTTTTATCCTTTGTAGACTAAAATGAAATGAAAATATAGACAAATATTGATCCGAAAGGATTAACATCAGTTCAATTAAAATCAGATGCTTCTGAATTGAAGAGAAAAATCTTATAATTACTAAATTAGGGAGAATATTTTTAATCGTTTGATTAATCAGAAACAGATTTACTGGAATTCTTTTAATAATAAGTGAGAAATTAACTTCCTGTGTTTTTTTCAGTTAAAAGTGCTGCAGTTAGCAGATCGTTAGCTTTAATTAGCTCGAGAATAAGAAGGAATATTTTATAATACTTTTTAATAAACCTGCAGATTGTTAGCCTGGTTTTATATTAGCTTGAATTAGCTTTAGATGATTAGAATCAGCTTTAATTGGCCGCACTAAGTGTTGTTAGTGTTCCAGACGTGTTTCATTTTTATTTCTGTTTGCAGACCTGATCTCGTTATCTTTGGTAGTCAGACCAACTTACCTGCTCAGATTAACTCAACACCTGCAGTTAACCTGAACTTTACTGAGCTCTTCTGATTGGCCGAAACACTGTGACATCACAGAGGATGTGGCAGCAGTCAGAGAAGCTATATTTTTGTTAACATCCAGGTGTTTGGTTACATCCCATATTTGTACCTCTGCAGCCGAGGGTGCTTTTAATTTGAAGGAGAAGGAAACAATGAGTCCTCCTTCAAAATAAAAGCAACAGGTGCTTTTCTCTAAAAAAAAAACTTAATGCGATACGACAAATGCCGTCTTCACTTGATGTTTCAGCGCACCTTGCAGCCGCTCTGCATCCTGTCCACATGATGATGCGTACAGGAAGCAGAACGCTGCAGGTTTAAGTGACCGCAGGTGCGGTGCTTACATCATCGGTGAAGATGGCCAGTTTGCCGCTCTCCAACATGTCCTCCAACTCCTCGTTAGTGGTGGTTCTTCCAGCTGTGAACAGAGAACAGAGAGAGAAACAGACGGTTATTCAGAGACGCAGGAACCTGCAGGTCACGTGACGGATGAGGCCGGTCTTCTGTTCCATCAGAAACACCATTCCTAGTTTATCCGAGTCACAGAAAGACTTGAACTTTCCGCAAGTTCAGAAATGTTTTCCTCAAGCAGAATGTCAGAAGTTTGATTTTTCTGAGCTGCTGAAACATTCAGAACCATCATGGCTGAATCGCTCTCTCCATCTGCAGGTATTTCTGCCTGTCAGATGTAATTAGTGGTACTGTGGGCTCTCCATCTGTCTCAGAAAAAAGGAGAAAGTCGTCATAGCAACCGGTAACTACAGATTTTCTGGACCTTTTAAACCTTTTAGAAGCTTCTGCTGTTTTAGCATCGACCCGACAGCGACTAAGGTCCATGTGGAAGGCAGACATTGATGAATGATGCAGAAGCAGCTTTAGATGGAGACACTGACAACTTTAGGCTTTCTGCTCCTGAAGCATCAAACCCTCAATTTTAGATCCAAAGCCCCGTCAGGCCGGCATACCCTCAGTGATACACATGATGGTTATTAGCAGCTATCAGTCCCATAGAACGGCTTCAGATTGTGCCAGTAGGCCATTATCACTGAGTTAATCCTAATCCTAGTCATCCCTTTTCCCACTGAATTCATGATTCTATTCAAGTTTAATCTGTAAATTATTTCAGTAGTTCTTCATGTAAAAATAAATAAATTAAAATGATCCGCATGTCGTTCATGTTAAACAAACCAAAAACGAATGAATCTCATATCCTGATACTGAGTTGTAGAATCATCTCCCTGTAAATATTTAATTCTCTGTGAAAAAAGTCAAAGATCTTAATAAGATCCTCAAACTACGGAAGACGATTAGTGCCACTGAAAAAAAAAATAAGTTAACTGATTTTTTAATTTCATTTCAGTTTAATATGGTAAAAAAGTCAGAATTCTGAATTTAATCTCAGAATTATGGATCTTAATGTAGATGGGCACCATGAAGGAAGAGATGTGGAGCGCTCAGCTTCATTGACAAAGATGGGAGTTGTTTGAGGTGGCCAGTGACACATTGGTGGAAAATGACGGAAATAGGCAACTTTTTACGTGCCCGAGGGGTCCCCTCATTGATGGAGGAGCAGAAGCATGGGCGGTTCTAGACAGGGGCACACGGGGGCCAGTGCCCTTGTAGAACACGTCTTGGCCCCTGTACTGAAGACATAATTCTCATAATATATGCACTGAAACAGACAGGGTTACTGATTGGTCCTTTGAATCTATTTCATTTTTTTTCTTTACAAATTCTGTTTTACTGATTATTTAAATACAATACGGTGATAGCTTCAGTGGTACTGAGATAGGATCTTAGTTTTTATCTGTAAAATGTTTTTTTTTCCCCCGAAACAAATACAAAAAAATGCTATAATTTTTACAACTAAATTTATCAGTTTTTGAGTTCTAATTCAGATTTTATCAAAAATAAGTAAAATTCCTAAGTTATAAATGTATATTGATCTAATAAGACAGGATTTTAATAAAAATGTCAATTCATGCAGCTCTCTTATTATTTTTGAATCCCTTGCTCTGATTTTTTTTTCATGCTTTTCTGGGCCCCCATGAAAATATGCTGGCCCCCTCCTGGCCCCCTGGTACATTTGGTCTAGATCCGCCACTGAGCAGAAGGTCATTAAAACAAGAGAGCTAGTCTGTAAATCAGACATGGCTATGGCTTGATGCTAACATGTTTGTTAGCTGTCAGAATTCTGAGATTAAAGTCAGAATTCTGACTTTTTTCCCATATTAAACTGAAATAAAATTTAAAAATCAGTTAACTTTTTCATTTTCAGTGTCCCTAATCCTTCCGTATCAAACAGACATGCATTGTTTGTTTTTTAGCTAATGTGTGGTCGACCTTTTTTCTTGTTTTCTGCACAAAACTGCAACAAAAACCTGAATAAATCTGGAAATAAAACGACGCGATTGGCTGAGAGGAGAGCGGCGAGAGGACAATCTATGTAATGCGTTTTACTGAGGGTATGCTGGCCTGATGGGGTATGCTGAGCTGATAGAACTCCAGGACTGTCTGACATAATCCTTCCTGTATCTTTGTCTGTTGTGCTTTTAGCGCCACCTGTTGGACAGTACTGTCAGTGAGCTCAGTTTGGGATCATAGAGCAGCTATGGAAGCAGGAAACAAATCTAAATAAATATTTTTTCTTAAAATAAGTGCATTTTTTTTTTTATTTGAGTGGGTAAGTTTGCCAATGGAACAGGATGATTTACATTTAAAATGAGTAAAAACTAATTAATTGTCTTATTTTCAGTGAATATTACCTAATGATCTTATTTTAAGAGTAAAAATACTAATTTCATTGGCAAATCATCTTATTTTCAAACTCAAATTAAGGGTAAATACACTTAATTTAAGATATTTGTACTAATTTATAGATTGTTTTTGCAGTATATAGAGAGAATCTGAATCTGCAGGTGAAACATCAGCTTTTAGAGACGCCTTAGTGCTGCTCAGCGTTTTCTGGGCCGATTTCGTTTTTCTTTTCTCCAGCGGTCAAACAGTCTGGAGGAGTTCAGCTCATCAATCATGATAGGTTAGTTCCCAGGTTGGTGATGGATCAGATTTAAGCTGAATGCAGAAGAAATGCTTTTGGATCCAGAGAGAAAAAGGAGAGCTGTGATCTAGAATGAACCTGAGCTTGTGAGGAAGGAGCAGCATGGAGCTGCTGGCGTGTGAAGGTCACAGTAAAACAGCTGCATCACCTACGCAGCTCCTCATTCCAACAGTCTGTCTGAGGTGGAGAGAAGAATGAGTCAGTTTTACCTGTTGGCTCTTTAGAAACGAAGGATGATGGAGACTGAGAGCAACGTTCAGGATGACATGAAGACGCCCAGACTGCTGTCAGCAGAAACGTCTCTAAGGGTTTTAGGTTTTGTGGCTCCTAAAGGTGTTTGCTTTGCTTTTTGATAAAGCTTCTAGTTAGAGTGGCTCAGGTTATCCTGAGCTATCTCTATAGTTCTGCTGCTATAGGCTTAGATTGCTGGAGGACATAGGGACCCCTTTTTCATCATTCTGCTTCATTCTATCTCTATTCTCCCACTCTGCAGAATCTGTTAGTTCAATCTCTAACGTTCTGCTTTTTCTCATAGTAGCTTCATCTGGTCTGTTCCTGTTTGGCTGTGACTCCATCCTGGAGAGAAATATCAGCTGTGCTGCTGCCATCAACACCTTTCTTTGTTTCTTCGCACACTGAGCCTGGTCTTGGTTCTGCTGGAGGTTTCTTCCTGTTAAAGGGTTTTTTCTCTCCACTGTTGCTTGGTGTGAGGGATTGCTGTAGAACCAGTATCTATCTCCTGGTCCTGCTCTGACCCGGTGCATCATGTGCTAAGCTGGTTCTGCTGTGTTCTGGTTCTGAACTCACTGATCTCCAGCTGTCTCTGGATGCGGTCCTTGCAGCGGTCGCGGTACTTGGACTGCGTGGTGTTGTACTCGGTCATCACCTCCACAAATTTACGTGACAGCGTCGAGTGCTGCAGGAAGACAAAGAGGAAAATGTCACCTGGGTGAACTGGGAAGTCTGGGAAGGGCTGATAATCAGACTTTCCAGCTGAATATGGAAACATTTCCACAGAAACTAAGAACAGGACTGATGGGAACAGTTGCTCTCTAGGTGGAGATGATGGATCTGAGTGTGAAGCTGCTGCTGATCCTGGAGCTGCGAGTAACTGCAGCTTCTTTCTTGTCCACTGGGGGGCAGCAGGAGAAATTTTTTCCAGCAGAAAATGATGTTTAGGTGGAATTACCTTCCATTAGTAGGATTCTATGACAGATTATCCTCATGTTTCACTGCTACTGTTTTTATGGTGTTTGAACAAGATGATGGGGAGGTTAAAATGCCCTGATTTCTAAAAGGTGTGAATGAGGATATATAAATATCTAACTGTGTGTATATATATATATATATATATATACAGTTACGTATATATTTCTAACTGTATATGTATATATATATATATATATATATATATATATATATATATATATATATATATATATATATATAAAATATATGAAGTACATTATTCACTGATTAAAGATCAAATGTTCACATTTGCATAATGATAAAAAAAACTGTTTGAAAAATAAGTTTAGACAAACTTAACTTTTGTTAGACAAAACATAAATTTACCATTCGCTACATTTTGTCAAAAAGTCTTATTAATGACAAGAAAAATTAAGAAAATTAGCATAAAATTAATAAAATACAAAATAAAAACTTTACTCTCTTTTGTTTCCTCTATAGATCATAATATTCATGATCAAAGAGCAATCCTTAAAAATACTGAATAATAATAATACTATACTAATCTATAATATTTGTATAAAATATTAATATTAAAATTTTGTGTTTATCATATTAATTGCAAAATATATAACTTTGAGTTTAGTCAAATAGTTTTTAATCAGAATAAATATGTTCTTTTAAGCGGTTGTGACAGATTATTGTAATATTATCTCTGACTCATCATTGATTAAACTGAGATCTAAGGCGCCTCCTGATCATTCTGACAGCAGCTGTCTGAATCGTGGTCTGATCCAAGATGGCCGCCCTCCATGCACGCTGGCCTCCCTGCCAACAGATGAGGCGTCTACGTATTAATGTCTATGCCTTCATTGGGGTCTTATTTTGGGGAACTCCGCCCACTTCTGGAGAAGTCCAGCATGTCTGACAGCCTGCTGATCAGAAGGAGACCCACCGGTAACGGGTTCGATCACATGCTCTGCTTGTTGGGTGTCCTGACCCGACCCGACCCACCTGCGTCTTACGGATCCGGAGGTCTGCTGATGATCTGTTGAGACCCTCTTCCTGCTCGATGCTCTGCTCGATTGCTGCACAAACACACAGACAGACGATGTTACAGAGGTTTCATTTTGTTTCCAGGTTCTGATCCATCAGTATGGAAGCGTATTGCAAAATAATCAGACAGCTTTTCTCTTATTTACGGGATCTTATCTATATATTTGTTCATGATTCCTTCAGCCAGTAGTGAAGCGTCTCTCAGAAAGCTGGTCTTCATCGTTGCTTTTTAAGGATCTCTGCATCTGTTCCACTGAGCAGTTCTCTGTACCGAGGTCTGACCTGATCCGCCTTGGAGCTCCGCTCCTGTTTTCCACTCCATCAATAAAGTACGCAGCTAGAACCCTGGATTACTACTAGTGCAGTAAGCATGCAGCCTTATTACTTCATATTTATATTTATTACTTCATATTTATATTTATTACTTCATATTTATATTTATTTATCTTACCACTGTTACCTGTCATGTCCCGCACTTTATGTCAGTTTTTAAATGTCAGTCTTGTATATTTCTTGTATATTTGTATATTGCAGAGAGTAAACGTAATTTCATTTCCCTTGTATGTCTTGTACATATGTAGAAAATGACAATAAAAGCTGACTTGACTTGACTTGACTTGACTTATGACCAAATGCCAAAACCTGTCAGCAGCTCCATTCATCCACATTCTGTTTGGTTTGAGTTTTTCATATGAATTGACCTGCTGCATGAAGCTGGGACCTGGTGGTTTTAAACCATGCTGGAGCCTCAGCTGTTCTCCTGGAGGATCTAGGATTTCTAGAAGGTACCTGCGGACATTTCTTTGGGACGCCACCAAGCGGCTGGAATGCATTTCAGATGATTTCTAAGCATAAAGCCTCCCCTGCTGGTTTGATTGCTCCTGCAGGAACAGAGCGACTTCCAGCAGGTCGGAGTAGAGCGGACTCACTGCGCAATGCTGACAAACTGAAACTAATTCCATCCACACTGAGGAAACTCAGGATTTACCAGCGTCGCTCAACTGAAAGGATATAAAAGCAGATTAAATCCCACAATCATTGTTCAGGTTTCATGTAGCGTAGCTCAGCAATGACTGTCCTTCCTGATCTCCTAAATATGACACATTATCTCTATATTATGAGATGAGATCTATAATAATGAGATAAGCTGTCTGATTGTTTTTCTTTGGTGAATGCAACACGCTTCCGTACATCTGAGACCGTTTGAAATGTCACTGACCTTGTTTGCTTTTTTAAATTTGATTTCATCTCAATAGGGGAGAGAAAAAAGCAGAACTAAATGTTTGATGACAAAGTTACCCAAGATGACCCGTGGTTATTGTTGGCCGCTGACATCAGTGAATGCACTGAGAAACCACCAGGTTGTTCACTACTGGGAACCAGCAGAACCTTCCCTCACCTCACTGGTCAGCCCAGCTGGGGGATCAGAGCCATAACCAGGGTTTGGAGAACCAGACAGAAGGTCAACCCCCACAATGCTGTGGACCAATCAGAGTGGTCTGATCCAAAAGCTTCTTAAAGATACATCAGAGCAGGAGAAACAAGGACCCTGATATTTGAAGGAACCACCTAGAACCTTTCAGATTGAGCTCCAAACATCGCCTTCATCCTCCCTGCTGTGAGGCATGGCGGTGGCAGCATTATTCTGTGGGGAGGACTATCTGCAGAGAGCGCTGGACCTGAGACCAATTCGTCTTTCACCAACAGACGAAGCTCAGAGTCCAGATAGAGGAAAGTCCTGAAGGTCCCTGAGGTCAGAGAGTCCGCCTGGCACTCCGTCCAAAACCAGGAGCCCAGCTTGGACAGACGAGGAGGCTGAGGCTCTACTGAGCAAAGGCTCATGGGAAATTTCAAACTTTCCTTTCAGTCATTGAGTGAAGAATTTGGAAGGAATTCCAATGTGATCTGGTTATGAAAAAGTCTGCAGCCGGGTTAAATCGGGACCAGATGAAGATCTGGTTTTATGTGGAGAAAATGCCAAGCACAGCAGAGGACCTGTGATGCTATGGGCTGCTTTTCTTTAAAAGACTCTTCAGTGTCATCACTGATTTCATGGCTTCATCGAACTAAAAAGCGATGGTCCAGCAGACATTAAACCGACCCGCTTCTTTCACCACCTCAGTTCTCCCACTGCCGTAGAAAACCAGCAGGGGGCGCTCAAGAGAAAAGAACCTCAGATGGGAGCAACACGAAGCTTTGGACGAATCATCAGCGATATTATTTAATGATTCATACTGAATGATCTCAGACCAAAGGTTGGATTTTTCTATCATTTCCAGATGGAGAAATTACCGAAAATAAAATATTCTTAATGATCAGACTTTAGTGGAGCTTGAAGACGTGTGAGGCAGCTTCTGTTTCAAAAATAAATGGAGACGTCCTCGTCGTTCCTCTCCAGCAGCCTCACCTCATCCCTCTGCTGGAGCTTTCACAGTTACTCAACTGGGAGAGCGGCTTTAATTACATGTCCCCTCAGAGGATGGCGGTGATCACTGCAGCTGCTAAAGAAACCATCCAGGAGGAAGATCCGCCACAGACGCCTCATCTGACCACAAATTCAACCAACGCCACTAAGGAACATATGACAGAGTGTTTGACATTAAATTATACCGGCGGTTCCAAAATCAAAAGGTTTGTGTCGGATCTGAACCTTTCAGGAAACATAGGAGAGTTTTGGAGAACAGCAGCCTGCTTTTAGAAACTAAAAACTGACCTGAAACATCACTGAATTTAGCTGAGATTAAGCTAACACTGGGGTCAAAGGTTAAGCAGTGTTACTTTAAAGTGTGAGCATTGTGCTAACATGCTCATAAACCCGGCAGAGCGCTACAGGCTACCTTTAGCTTTAGCTTAGTGAGTTCATGCAGGCAGAAAGTAGAATGGGAGGCAGATCTTTTAGTTATCAGGCTCCTCTCCTGTGGAACCAACTACCAGTTTTAGTCCGTGAGGCAGACACCCTGTCTACTTTTAAGGCTAGGCTTAAAACTTTCCTTTTTGATAAAGCTTCTAGTTAGAGTGGCTCAGGTTATCCTGAGCTATCTCTATAGTTCTGCTGCTATAGGCTTAGACTGCTGGAGGACATAGGGACCCCTTTTTCATCATTCTGCTTCATTCTATCTCTATTTTCCCTAACTAACCTGGAAGCTGCTGCTGCCGCAGTGCATTCTGGGACAGCTGTCAGTCTGGACAATGGACAGGTCTGCTGTGATGCATGCTGGGTAAAGAGGGAGGGGCTAGAACTACATCTGGGGACAGATTGAGAAACGGTCTAAGACTAAATCTAAGATGGCTGTCAACAAACAAACAACACTGAGCACCATGTACCGTGATTTTAACACGAAAGGAAAACATAAAAGACTAGAAAGACTAGATTTATGTTAAAATCCAAAACTGGAAAAGTTAGCTCCTGGAAGTAGCGTAGCATCCCATTTCCGGAACAGATTGACAGACAAGTGATAAAATAGGAAGTATTTAAATGCTGGATGCTCAGTGGAGCAGTGGGTAGCACTGCTGCCTTGCAGCAAGATGGTTCTGGGTTTGATTCCCGGCCCGGGGTCTTTCTGCATGGAGTCTGCATGTTCTCCCTGAGCATGCATGGGCTCTCCCCGGGTACTCCGGCTTCCTCCCACAGTCAAAAATTAGGTTAATTGGCTTCTCTAAATTCTCCTTAGGTGTGAGTGTGAATGGTTGTTTGTCTCTGTGTTGCCCTGTGAAGGAATGGTGACCTGTCCAAGATGGAGGCCGCCTCTAACCACCTCAGCTGGGATCGGCATTATTGTGTAAATGTTTCAGAAAATAAACCCTGGTTGTGGTTTTGCTTTGGGAGGATTTTGGGTTGAAGATGTCTTTACTTTAAAAACATCTCTCTCTGTAAAGCAGCGTTCCCTCTCTCTCTATTATTATTTATTGGCTGTTTAATGGGACAGATTGATCTCTGATCTGATCTGACACACGCTGATAAAGGTGCTTATTGTCGTATGTCAGCGTAAAACAGCAGCTGCTAATGAGGTTTTCCTAATTATGAGCTGAACGTCTGAGATGATGATGATGATGATGTTTGATTCTGCTTGAACGAGCTCCCAGCTCCACGGTCAGGTGGTCAGACATGGTGATGATCACTTCCTGAATTCTGCAGACCTTCCTGAGGGCTTTCACGTCTACAGTAAGGGACGCTGCAGTTTCTGTCAGCGTGGGGACAACAGCACTCTGCTGCCTGCTGGGGATTCCAATTATAGCTGCATTGCTATTCTAAGTCTGCATATCTACACCCTGTGTGTGTGAAGTCCATCTACTGGCTGCTCACATTAAAGCAGGGATGTCCTTGAACTTCCTGTATGGACCAGTGCTGCAGCAGCTCTCTCTCCCTCTCTGTAGCTTTAAGCTTATTGGCTTCTGTCTCTTTCTCTCTCCTGCTGATAAATTGCTGCTTCGGTTTCTGAATATTTCCATGTTGCAGCTGAAGGTCAGCGTGCATGGTCATCTTCAGAGGGAGAATAGATATGAATGCAGCTAGAAGAAAAACAATCAGCTCTGTTTTCTCTGACAGAAACCATCATGAACTGGAGACACGGCTTCACTGCTCAGTAAACTGTGAGCCTTTTAATTAGAGCTTATTCTCATTGTTCATAACGCCACAAAAAGAATAAGAATCACAATTAAAATCATAGAAAATAAATCAAATTCCTGGTTTGGACCCTGATGATTAGTTACTGTTTTCTCAGAGTTCAGACAGTGGAGCCAGAACCTGGTGGTCTGGTTCCAGCAGAACCTCCTCCTGATGGGAAACCAAGGAGCTGGTGGACTTTCACAGAAACAGATCCGTCCCACTGACACCTTCTAAGCACCGAGGTGTTCATCTGAATAACAAACTGGACTCCCAACACTGAGCTCTGGATCAGAAAGGTCAGAGCAGACTCTTCCTGCTGAGGAGACGGAGGTCTTCTGGACTGCAGGGGGCGCTGCTGAACACCTGCTCTGACTCTGCTGTGGCATCAGCCATCTTCTATGGAGCTGTCTGTTGGAGCAGCGGCTCATCTGTAGCTGAGAGGAAGCGGCTGGATCAGCTGATCAGGAAGGCCAGCTCTGATTGGATGCCCTCTGGAGCAGGAAGTGGGAAACAGACGGATCCTAAATGAAGATCTCTGTTGGATGATAGCCGCATTCCCACTACACTCTGAAACCGATCCGTGCCGAGTTCAGACCGAGCTCAGATCAGTTAACTCGGTTCCTTACGACCGTTTACGCACCAAGCTAGCACGGTTCCTCGCATCCTAGTGGCGATCTACGGTACTACTGCTCTCTGGACGTAAACAAGCAAACCAACATGGCAGCGCCCGTAACATTCAGGAAGTTTGTGGAGAGTCAGGCGAAGAAGGCAGCCTTTGGTGAATTTACTAACAGATTCGGCTTTAGGGAAGCGGATACGACAAACGATCGTCTAATCAGGGCTTCTAGATGCAGGAAACACCACAGACGTTAAGGTTCATCACTGCTAAGCAGAATCGTCACTGGAAATAATGTGGCGCGGTAGGAACGTTTCCTGATTACGGAGGCTGGCTGTAAGGAGATGAGGCCGTCTGCTCACACACTTCGCTGAACGCTACTGATGGACTAGCACCATGTTAGCACGGTTCGGTTGTGTCTGGCGCGGTCCGGTTCAGTTGTGCGTACCATTTACACTCCCCCACCCCCAATGCATGAAGCTGGTGCTGAACTGGACAGCTCCTTCAGTGACAGACTGCTGCACCTTAAATGCACCAGGGTGCGTTATCACAGATCCTTCCTCCCAGCAGCTGGAAGACTCTAGAACCACCATTGTTCCCAACAACCTCAACCATTTCTTCCATTCATGCTGATTCTGCTCAGTTTCTACCTTAGTCAGTTAAATAACCTGCTGCTGTCATTCTGCACATCTCTGATGTTGCTGCTATTTTCAAATTACTGTAAAAATGTCCATAGCTGCATATTGGTTATTTATTCTCCAGATACAGAATATTTCTATTGTAAAAACAATGTTTTATTTTGTTTATTTTCTTAGCTCTATTACTTATTCTGTTATTTTACTTTTTAAGGTCCCCATCGTTTGACCGATTCTGCTATAATGCTGCTACTAAACTACAGAAACAAACAAATGATTGTTTCATTAAACATTACCTGCTCTTCACCACAGATGAACATCATTTAGGATTTATTGATATCACCACTGATTAACGATGCTCCTTATCAGCTGGTATTTTATCAATACTTTTAAACAGACAATAAATATTTCTAAACATTTGGAATGATAAATCAAAAGTAAAAAATATATGTATTTTTGAAATAAAACAACATAGAAAGAACTTTAAATATATAAAAGGACAAAACATTACATCTTAAAAAAAATTAAGTTGTATAATTTTAGGAATGAGGAATATTAAAATTGAAAAACCAGGAAGTGAACAAAAACAATGAATACGCCAAAAACTAAAAGAAATTAACTTAATAAAATAATTCAGTCATTTATATTATACCTGAACTAAATATATTCTACTCTATAAACTCAAACAGACGGCAAACGGTCCCGACTTTCGAAAACAGAACAGTTTGAATTCTGGGAAAATCTGGGAGAAAAAACAAGGAAATCTAATCGTTCCATAAGAGCCTGTTGGATCCAAGACACCTGGATTCCTCAGGTCACCTGAGGAGACGAGGAACCCGTCAGCATCAGAGCGCGTAGGCTAGTGTCTGGGAAGGAGTCCTACCTTTTAATTTTGAGCGAACTTTATTGGCTGTCTTCTTGATGTCAGCTGTGAGGTCCTCCAACTCCTGCTTGGTCTCTGTGGAGAAAAGATGCGTTTCAGCTTAAAGGCAACAGAAAGTTCTCTGGATTCACTTATTTCTAAGAGGAAATCTGTCCTGATTGAGGGAGGAAATGGAATTAATGAGCCTCAGACCTGAGCTCAGAGTCTGCACTGCAAAAGGCATCAAGAAGTAACTGAACTTTTCTTACATTAAGTTTATTTACCCCTAATTTAAGTAGATTATTCCCACTAGAATGAGAAGTTTTATCGTTAACCCTTTATAGGGCACTCAGAGAAATACTTTGAAAATATCCATTTCCAAAAAAAAATGGATATTTTGATGGCAAAAAGGAATTTCGATGTAATAACAGGAAATGCCAACTTGCCCGAATATATTAGGAATAATAACAAAGTGCTTTTAGAAGAAATTCGTGAAAAGAAACACATTTTGTTTGGTACATGTGAAGTTAGAAAGCTGAGGCATATTTAACGTCCTCTAAATATGCCAGATAGAGCTCTGACTGGGCAAAGCTCACTACATACTTTTATACCTTACTCCCCCCAGGGGAACCATCCCACCCCCTGCATAAAGAACTTTCTCACACAAGAACAATTGGAGGAAAAACAAGTTGAGTTCATCAAGGCCGTTCCCTGTTAGGTTTATATATCTTTCACTGGCCAGATGGATCTCCTATTTGTTGGGGGGGGGGGGGGGGGGGGGGGGGGTGATCAAAAAGTCTAACTTGCCCTATAAAGGGTTAAAATAAAATTCATTAGATAATATTCACTTACATTATCACAATTCAATTGTTTTTTTTTCACCTTTTTTTAAAATGTTAATAGTCTTGTTCCATTGGCAAAGGCGTATTTTCTCATGGCTTTGGTTCTGTTTATGTTTTATCTTTGAGTTTTCATTGGTCTTATTTCCATTTTGTGTTATTCTAGTTATTTTAGATTGTATTTTGGTTCTCAGGTATTTCCTGTTTGCCCTCTGCTGCCCTCTTGTGTCAGTCTATTTTCCCTCGCTCCCTTCTAGACTCCTCTGTCCACACCTGCTCCCAATCTGCTGATTAGCCTGGTCTTTGTTTCTAAGGCTACATTCACACTGCAGGCCTTGATGCTCAATTCCGATTTTTTTGCGAAATCCGATTTTTTTACGTTGCTGTTCGTATTTCCAAATATATGCGACTTGTATGTGATATCCTGTGTGAACAGGTGTCATACAACACAAGTGTCCCACATGCACAGTAGAGGACGCAATGATGTCACAGGCCAGCGTGCTCTTTTTTTCTGGAAGTAAACATGGATGGTAGTGGCGGCGGCGGCGCGCATCTAGCGGTCTTTTCCAACCATAAAAACACAATCTTTTCAATATAATTAAACATAAATACTATTTTCCGCATCACCATCTGCCATGGATTTTGTTTTTCTTGCCGCTTCTGTGTAGCAAGATGCAGAATAGTGACCTATGTCGGGTATTAATGACGTTCAGGTCAAACGTTCACACACAGGTCGCATTTGAAAAGATCAGATTCGTATCGGATTCAGGACCACAGAGCCAAGTGGCCTGGGTCCGATTGGAAAAAATCGGATCTGTGTCGTTCAGACAGCCATGAAAAGATCAGATCCAGGTCGCATATGGGCAAAGAATCGGATTTGGGTCACTTAGGCTGCAATGTGAACGTAGCCTATCTCTCATATATATGCACCTCCTGTTCAGTCACTGTTGCTGGTTTATCGTCATTTTATCCAATTTAAGTTTGTTTTTCTGTATTTTTTTTAATACTGGGGATTTATGTTTTGGGATTTTTGCTTCTGTTGCCCTTTTTTTTGTTATTAAATCTGGTTTAGATTTTTTTGCAGTGTGCTGCTTTTCTGGGGCCAGGTCACAGAAAAAGCAGCAAATTTTATTTATTAACTTTATGAAGAGAAAATTTCCCAAATGTAAGATTTAGGTTGTTAAATTGTTAATGAAGCAGCTTTTTTGCTGAGCGTCTGCAGACTGAAGCTGTGCGTCTGGACCTGCAGCAGAAGAAAAGCTTTGAGGGTCAGAGGGCGAGGAAGACGAGCATTAACACCTCATCATGTCAGCCATGTTGGAAACGGCGAGCTGAAACTGCAGCAGTGCAGTCAGATTTACGAGCGCTGCAGTGCCATTCAGCCTCCTCTACCTCTGACTCACCCTGCTCCTCTCTGACCGCCGCGCTGCATCGCTTGGCTGCGGCTCCCTAACCAAGCGGGGCGTTGCTGCAGCTCTGACTGCAGGCTGCCTGCCTGTGTGTTCGACCCACTAATGTCTGCTTGTATCATCGTCTGTGTGGATGCTGAGAAATCGGTCTGACATTGAATATTCAGCAGAGGCCTAAACTGATGATCTGTAGCTGTTTCTGATAGTGAAAGAGCTTCAGGTCCATTTGTCAGCTGATATAATTACTTCAGAGGAACATTTTTGCCAGAGATCATCAGAGAAAACTCAAATACTGGCAGAAAACAAGCCTTTTAACGGCATTAGTGCCATCAGAGCGTTTTAATTGGCTGATCGTTAACCAATTAGCATTAATGAAGCTGATTGATGGGGAGACCTGCCGTCAGATCTTTATTTTCCCATCAGTCAGCAGGTGAGTCATCAGAGCCCCAACAAACGCTGACAGTTAACAGGCTCATCAATGCGCTAACGATCAATCAGCAGCTGCTCTCATCAATAACGTTATGTCACTGATTCTGTTTCAGATGTTTACTCAAACATCAAAGACATTCTGGATCCTTTGATCTTCTTCCTTTCCTTTGTTACATATTGGTTAATTGTTTAAATGGATTTTATTGATTTTTCTATTAAAGATATATTATTTGTAGGGCTGCAAATAACAAGCATTTAGCAAATTAATTAATCTGTCGATTATTTTTTTTTATTAATCGATTAATAATCAGATAGCCAAAGGTTCCGAAAGAAAATATTTTAGAAATTAAACAAGGTGAAACTGAAACTTTTCCACTTGAGGAGTTCTGCATTATAGAGCAGATTGACAGAAGGGAATGTTTTTATCTTAAATGTAGAATGTTTATACATATTATTTTACAATCTTGGTATAATTCCTGCTCTAAGTGGGTCGCTCTGTCAGAAAGGGCAGCTTTACAGTCTCTAAACTCCAGTTAGTGATTAATCAGTTACTAAATTAGTGTCTTTCAATAATCGATTAATCCAATTAACTGTTTTAGACCCAATTATTTGTGGGTTAAATTGAATATGAAAATATACATGTATTATGATTGAATTGAAAATACTTAACTATAAAGTACTGGGAATTGTTTAATATTGCGGATTTTTTAAATGACCAACGTCGTCCGGCACTCTGCTGCAAAGAACCAAAGATTGACATATTTCTGTGCAGAGAAAAAGCTGCAACTATAAGGTTTCACCTCCTAGTGAGCAATAAATGGCCGGCATGTCATTTTGATGGTAAGCAGCTGAGACGATGTTTAGCACTAATGCTAACACCGACGGCACAGACAGCAGCCTTAGACGGAGCTGATGTTTGCCTCCTTTCTCACTTTAACTTATTTCAGATTTTCTGATAAAAAAATTCCAAATATCTAAAGGAGAGGATGGGAGCGGCCATTATTATTATAGCTTATATGAGCTACGATAGCAAGAGTGAAGAAAACTAATTAACATTTTTACACTAATGCTAAACAATGACATAACCGATATGCTAGCTGATAGATTCATTCCTCTGAGGGATTAATGAACAAGAAATATGGAGGCTGTGGGTTTAGTGCAGCTGGTTTCAGGGATCAGTTAGCGCATTGTTGATCAGTTAGGGTATTGGTTATAGGGATCGGTTAGCGTATCGGTTTCGGGGATCGGTTAGCGTATCGGTTTTGAGGATCGGTTGGCGGATCGGTTTTGGTGATCTGTTAGCGTATCAGTTTCGGGGATCTGTTAGTGTATCGGTTTCGGGGACCGGTTAGCATATCGGTTATTGGGATTGGTTAGCACATCGGTTTCGGGGATCAGTTAGCGTATCAGTTTCGGGGATCGGTTAGCAATTCGGTTTCGGGGATCGGTTAGCGTATCGGTTTTGGGGATCGGTTAGCAATTCGGTTTCAAGGATCGGTTAGCGTATCGGTTTCGGAGATCGGTTAGTGTATCGTTTCGGGGATCGGTTAGCGTATCGGTTTCAAGGATCGGTTAGCGTATTGTTTTTGGGGATCGGTTAGCACATCGGTTTCGGGGATCAGTTAGCGTATTGGTTTTGGAGATCGGTTAGCACATCGTTTCGGGGATCGGTTAGCACATTGGTTATGGGGATCAGTTAACGTATCGGTTTCGGAGATCGGTTAGCGTATCAGTTTCGGGGATCGGTTAGCATATCGGTTATTGGGATTGGTTAGCACATCGGTTTCAGGGATCAGTTAGCGTATCGGTTTCAGGGATTGGTTAGCACATCGGTTTTGGGGATTGTTAGCACATTGGTTTCGGGGATCGGTTAGCGTATCGGTTATTGGGATTGGTTAGCACATTGGTTTCAGGGATCAGTTAGCGTATCGGTTTCAGGGATTGGTTAGCACATTGGTTTTGGGGTTCGTTAGCACATTGGTTTCGGGGATTGGTTAGCGTATCGGTTTCAGGGATTGGTTAGCGTATCGGTTTCAGGGATCGGTTAGCACATCGGTTTTGGGGATCGGTTAGCGGGGGAGCAGTATTTCAGGGTGTGTTTTCTGTTCTGCAGCCCAGTGGGGATCAAAGGCCATCAGGGCAGAATAAATTCCCCGATCGGTGTGAAAAGCAGCCTATAGGTCTCTCTACGGGTTTAGCTCTTGTGTTGAAGAGTGAGTTTGAATTTTTCTGTCTGGAGGCGATTTAGCGAGGAATCAGAAGTGGGTCATCCAGGTCCAGGAAGTAAAAACTCTGCCTTGTTTTCCTTCATCCCGTTCAGCGAAGCAGGTGATTGGTCTTCAAAGTGGAGCCAGAAATGAGGGGATTTCTGAACAAAACCTTTACTTTCTGGACCTGGATTATCCACCTCTGGGAGGACATGGCATGAGTGTAGATTAAATTAAAATATTACAGTGAATGTTATGTTTCTGCTGCATTGGAGGCATCTGACACATTATTTATGATAACACCTCACTCATATTTAAAAGCAAAGAATCTATCATTAAACCTAATAGTAAGGATTATTAAATTGGATTAGGATTTCAGAAAAGGTTTCCTATCATATATAATCAACAGAAGCCTGTAAACCTAGATTAACAGAATATCTAATTCAAATATTGCTCCTTTTTTGTAAAGACCAATTTTTTTCCTCTGGAGATGCCAATATGTTCTGACAGAAACCTTAAAACCATATTTAAAACCAGTTTGGCCGATGAGATTAAATATAAAGAGAAAACAAAATGAGGAGTTAGTTTGATCTCAAATGGCTGCGGCGTACATCTGTACCCCTCCGCTCTCACTACAACTCCCATCATGCATTATTCAGGCTGAAACATGGCTCACTGGCAGCTGAGAGGGAGCTGACCCAGAACTGAGGAGAAAACGGAAAAACGAGAGAAAGAGATGAATTTTCAGCAGGAGGAGGAAGGAGAACCGGAACGTCAGCTCAGATGAACGTCAACAGACGGCTGGTATCTCACTCTGAGTTTTAATCACTGAGACCAGACTCAGAACAATAAAACATTTCCAGAATGGGAATGCTGGTAACACCAGGAATGTTTCAGTCTGGATGGGATCAGAAACGTTGGTCTTGTTTTGTTGTTCAACTTTCTGACAGAAAAACATTGATTCCCTAATAATGTATTTTTCCTCAATAAATCTTCAAAACTGTTTCGATTGTGGGTTATTTTTCAAAAAAACAAAACTATTATCAGGCTTTTGACAGTCTACGTATTAAGGGCTTCAGCAGAGGTTCTGTTTCTGTCCACAGAAACCGGGGGGGGGGGGTCAATCTAATCAGCAGAGCTGCTGCTGTTACTTTAATATTAGTGAGGAACGTTTTCTTCAACCAATCAGATTTCAGATTTGCCCCAGAGGGCCGGCAAGAGGGCCCGCCCCTACGTCAGCATTTTCTGTCCTCTGATTGGTAAGAGCTAAATGTTTACAGCCAAGTTAAGCTAGCGAGAGAGAAGGCTAATTTATGCTCAGAAACCAGGCTGTTTGCGTGTGTGTTGCAGTTAACGCAGATCATTTCTAGCTGACTGCAGACAGGAGGCCTCTGATTGGTCAGTTCTACATCCGCTCTACACTATGCGTATTTCCTGTTTGGTACTTAATAGCAGAAACTCGTAGTTACTCGCGAGGAGAATAGGACGAGACTGCAGAGTTTACAAATCTCCACCCCACTCTGCAGTCTTCAGCTTTCTCCTCGCTATTTATTGAAGAAAGGGGATGTCCCTAATTACACCAGCTGAGGTTTAACTAAGGGGAAGGGAAACAAAAGGATCTTACTTTAAACCTCAACACATATGTTAAAACAATTGAATTGTTCCAAGAACACATGTTTAGAAGAAACATGTGATAGAGGATGTTCAGGCCTCTTTCACAACCCGTCCGTTGCATGACCTTTATCTGGAACGATCTTTAGCAAGAGTTAATAAACGATGAATCACACATTATACATCATAATAGTTCATTAGAACACAACCCATGAAACACAAACGGAGTATAAATAAAATATTTCTAACACAGAAACTCCGGCTGTAGCTCCGTCCACCATGCCTGGCACACCTCGGACACTATCACAGACACCGTGCAGCTAGTGCAACGCTAGTTTGTAGCTCTGTGCGACGGTCTGTTGGTTTGCATCCGAAGCCAAAACACCCAGCGCCACGGCCAGACTTTGGGGAACACTCACGGGGGAACCGTGTGTCGTCCGGCGTTCGATGAGGGGTTGCATACGGCGAACAAGCTCGTCAAACTGACACAAGGACACCTACGATTTTATTGGCCATAAATCAAAAATACCTGTGTCACACCTGCGACACACTACTGTCGGAGGATAACCAGCCCTAGAGAAACACCCTCCTGCATCCGGACCTTTAAGGAACAGACATAAAGTCTGGTTATCGTCCCGCAGCAGTGTGTCGCAGTGAGCTTGATGCAGATATTCATGATTTCTGCCCAATATTGAAGCGTGGTCTGCGCTATGTTATTCCACGCCACAACGCCAGAGGGCCAATCAGGAACTAGCTGGGGGTCTAGATACGGCCGAGGCGGTGAGGAAGTGGGGGCAAGTTTGTGTGACAACAGAGGGACATGAGGGCCAAAAAGAGCGGGGATCCAGGTGGAAAAAGGGTCCCAGCGTTCTCGCGCACCTCGCTTTGCTAGCTGCTCCATCTTCACCAGTAGTTTTCCATAATGGTGGTCAGACAAACAAAGCCAGCCGGTAAGGAACCAAACAGGAAATACGCATAGATTAGAGCGGATGGAGATCTGACCAATCAGAGACCTCCTGTCTGCGGTCACCTACAATTTGGGAGAGGTGCAGGTGTCTGTTGGGGTGGGGGGGTTATCTGCGTTCACTGCGACACACGCAGACCACCTGATTTCTGAGTATAAATCAGCCTTTTGTGTTCTGGTGTAAGAAACAGACGTTCCAGGTGGTTTAACTCTAAATTCCAGCAGTTTAACCTTTAATTTCTTTCTCTAGAAGTTTCATTTTTATGTCGACGTTAGTTTCAGGTTAATTTATCTTATTGTCAATAATAATACTGATTACATTTAACTTGATATCATATGTTTGATAAACACTAAAAATCTCCTCAGATGAACATTTGTCAGTGGAAATGAGAACCAATGCAGGGCTGGTCTACAGACGTTACTCACATGTGGTTAAGCTCAGGTCTCCTCCAAGCTTAACGTCGCGTCATGCAGTTTAAAAAGCAGGACCATGCAGACACAACAGGAAGAACAGAAACTAGGAACATATGGAAATGAAAACAAAATATAATCATTGTTCATCATGCAGGAAAAAAAACACACATGGAGAAAAACATGCAAAATGATCAGAAGAAAAAAAAAATCAAAGACGTTTGGAAAGAGAAACATTTAGGAGGTTTGACTGCCTGACATGTTGGATTCTGGTTCTGACAGGAGGCTGAAGGTTGGAGCCTGATGGAGGTTCTTTAGGTTTAATCTGACCCAGAACCGGACCAGAATCTGACCCAGAACCGGACCAGAACCTGACCCAGAACCGGACCAGAACCTGACCCAGATCCAGACCCAGATGCTGACTCGGCTCCACCCGACCGTCTGCAGCAGGCTCAATGACAGCGAGTCATTCCAGCTGAGTCACAGCCTACCGGGTCAGAGCGCCGTGCCCTCCCATCCAAAACACTTTCATTTCTTCTTCAGGTGTCGGGAGGAGCAGCGGAGCGACGGGTGGAGCGCTCAGTGGCGTTCTGCCAGCAGGCTCCTTGGAGGATTGGATACGGAGCAGCAGAGCTCATCAGGAAGCAGTTAACAGGATGACATTTCACTTGGAGGCTCCGGGTCGAGCTGCTGAAGGCTTTTAATGCGATGATCAGAACCATCCGTCTGTGTTTACTCCAGAGAGACGCTCAACGCAGCCTGGAAGCGTCTGTCTGGTTTTACCAGAGAGCCAGAACTCCGACCACTGGGTTCCAGTGATCTGGAACCACATAGGATACTGGTTCATTTGGTCCAAGCCAGAACCATAAGTTAGGTCTAACCCAGTCCTGGTTCTAAAGGTTTTCAGAAATGAACTTTGGCAGAAAGTTCCTATTGGCTCAGAGACGAGCCAATCAGGAGCTGGGAAAGCCTGACCAGTTCTGAGCTCACCGGATCAGGAATGTTCGCTCACAATTCTGGAAACATCAGGAACATTCAGCAGGAATGACAGACAGCGGCCTGTGGAGCTGAACCAGTTCCTGCTGGGATTTGGATCTAGAAGAACAGGAAGCAGCTGATCAGCCCACTGAAGCAGAACTGAGCAGAAGCTGGAGGCTCCAGCGGGTCCCTGCAGATCTGCAGCATGTTGGACTTTATGGACCTGAAGCTTAGCTGCATTACAGCTGAGGGGGAAAATGGGTCGGCTTGGTGACCCAGGATCCAAGCCCGGTCAGAGGGAGGTCAGCAGGTGGTCATGTGACCCTCCTTCCAGCACCAACTGCTCAGATATTTTAATGTTGTTTCATTATGATTCTAAAGAACCTTCCTGTGATTCTTCAGGCTGTTTTTCCAGCCTGAAGACCAGAACCAGACTCTCTAGGTGATGCAGGCGTCAGCGGGGGGGAAGAGGCTTAGCGGAGGTCTTACTTTCGTCAGGGTTCGGCGCGGCAAGGATGGCGCTGTGCTGCTTCTTCACCTGCTCCACATCCTCTGACAGCTTCTCTATGCAGCCTCGGATCTCCTCCACCTGAAGCAGAGACAGGAACCCAGTGGATCAGCCTCCAGGACAGCTTCACACAAGGACAGCTAGCTTTGGCTCATTTAGCATCAAATAAGTAGTAAAACTAAGCCCCCTTATAAAAAAGTTCAACATCAATCCACTGGACTTTGTTTCAGCCCAACAAAGCCTGGTTTAAGGTTAGAAAACATGCAAATAGAAACGGATGAACAGGTTTGGAATGAGGTTCGAAAAGAGGCGGACCTGTTCGTCCAGTTCAATTTGCATTTGATCTGAAGAATCGACCCGAAAAGGGCAAAAATCGTACAGTCTAAGCCCGGCTTTAGCAAAACTTCATCTAAGCCTTCAACTTGGATGTTAGATCCAGTTCAAACCAGGTTATTTAAGGAGGTATTCCCTTTGATCTCCTCCTCCATTCTAGATGTGATTAATCTATCTCTGTTACAGGGATACGTACCAAAGGCTTTTAAGGTTGCTGGAATCAAACCTCTGCTTAAGAAACCGTCTATTGACCCAGATGACTTGATAAATTATAGACCTATATCCAATCTTCCGTTCTGATCTAAAACTATGGAATATTTTGGCTAAATGAGTGGGTGACCACTTTCAGAAAGGTGTCAGCCACTGCTGTTCTAATCTAGCCATCTGCAAAATAAAAAATATTCAAATTATTATCCCAAATATATATTCCCCCCAACCTGACCCCTACGTGACCCCAGTGTTTTATACTTCCTCTCTTCCTAAAAGCTCAAACTAGCAGAGCTTCTTCAGGATCAGAATCAGACCGTCTCTCTGTGGATTGTTGTGAATAAACTCTGTTTCTTTTCCGCTCAGGTGAGTTAAATTGACACTCAAACGGATGGATCAGCTGTTTGCGTGTGAAGCTGGAGCCTCGAGGGAGGATCACTCACTGACCACTGGACGTGCGTCTCCGTGTCTCACCTGTTCGAAGAACTCATCCATGAAGTGGTCCCTGTCCACTTGCACCACCTCTTCATCATCATCGCTGTCCTTAGCCTGCAGACATGAAGACAGGATGAAGGTGAGAACCTGAATGACTCTGATTGCTTCAAACCGATCACATGAAATCCATCAGTACAGAAATAAACAGGAGCTTAAAGCAAAGATAAGAAAGAAACCAGGAATCTGCTGCGATGCACCACGAGTCGTTTGGATCGATTGTTTTTTCCGAACTGACCGCTGCTTTCATCGGTTTCATTTCCATCAGCTTGATTTGTTCCTTTCATTATTTCTGCAGACTTTGCCTCCAGAGAATTCTTTTTTTTTAATCCTGTTTTTCTGTCGAGCTTCAGACCTCTGGCCTGGATTTAATGGCTCCATGTTTCACACATCTGAAGGAAGCGTCCATGAAGACAATGAGAGTCCAGGGAGGAGCTGATCACTGCAGATGTTCAATTATTAAACATGTGAAAGGACAGCCAGTCCGAGGAGAGTTCTGGATGGGTTCTACAAAACCAGTTCCCCAAAATGGATCATCTGGCTGCAGACTACCTGGTAACTGGACCAGACCGAATCCAATCACTAAAAAAAGCTTGCTCAAAAATCTCCTTTCTGTGACGATGAAGCAGAAGGAGGTTCTACTGACTGAAGGAGGAGGTTCTACTGACTGAAGGAGGAGGTTCTACTGTCTGAAGGAGGAGGTTCTACTGACTGAAGGAGGAGGTTCTACTGACTGAAGGAGGAGGTTCTACTGTCTGAAGGAGGAGGTTCTACTGACTGAAGGAGGAGGTTCTACTGACTGAAGGAGGAGGTTCTACTGTCTGAAGGAGGAGGTTCTACTGACTGAAGGAGGAGGTTCTACTGACTGAAGGAGGAGGTTCTACTGTCTGAAGGAGGAGGTTCTACTGACTGAAGGAGGAGGTTCTACTGTCTGAAGGAGGAGGTTCTACTCACTGAAGGAGGAGGTTCTACTGTCTGAAGGAGGAGGTTCTACTGACTGAAGGAGGAGGTTCTACTGTCTGAAGGAGGAGGTTCTACTCACTGAAGGAGGAGGTTCTACTGACTGAAGGAGGAGGTTCTACCAGCTGCTGACAGACGTTCTAAAGCAGGTCTGCCCAAAGTTGGTCCTCCTGGGTTTAAAGGTTTCCTGCTTCACAGGAAGTCTAGTCTACTGACTACAAAGGAGGTTCTACTGACTACAGGAGGAGGTTCTATTGACTAAAGGAGGAGATTCTACTGACTTAATGAGGAGGTTCTACTGACTACAGGAGGAGGTTCTACTGACTGAAGGAGGAGCTTCTACTGACTACAGGAGGAGGTTTTACTGACTACAAAAGGAGGTTCTACTGACTACAGGAGGAGGTTCTACTGAGTACAGGAGGAGGTTCTATTGACTGAAGGAGGAGGTTCTACTGACTACAAAAGGAGGTTCTACTGACTACAGGAGGAGGTTCTATTGACTGAAGGAGGAGGTTCTACTGACTACAGGAGGAGGTTCTATTGACTGAAGGAGGAGGTTCTACTGACTGCAGGAGGAGGTTCTACTGACTTAGGGAGGAGGTTCTACTGACTGAAGGAGGAGGTTCTACTGACTTAATGAGGAGGTTCTACTGACTACAGGAGGAGGTTCTACTGAGTACAGGAGGAGGTTCTATTGACTGAAGGAGGAGGTTCTACTGACTGCAGGAGGATGTTCTACTGACTTAGGGAGGAGGTTCTACTGACTTAGGGAGGAGGTTCTACTGACTGAAGGAGGAGGTTCTACTGACTGCAGGAGGATGTTCTACTGACTTAGGGAGGAGGTTCTACTGACTTAGGGAGGAGGTTCTACTGACTGCAGGAGGATGTTCTACTGACTTAGGGAGGAGGTTCTACTGACTTAGGGAGGAGGTTCTACTGACTGAAGGAGGAGGTTCTACTGACTGCAGGAGGAGGTTCTACTGACTGAAGGAGGAGGTTCTACTGACTACAGGAGGAGGTTCTACTGACTACAGGAGGAGGTTCTATTGACTGAAGGAGGAGGTTCTACTGACTACAGGAGGAGGTTCTACTGACTACAGGAGGAGGTTCTACTGACTACAGGAGGAGGTTCTACTGACTGAAGGAGGTTTTACTGACTGAAGGAGGAGGTTCTACTGACTTAGGGAGGAGGTTCTACTGACTTAGGGAGGAGGTTCTACTGACTGAAGGAGGAGGTTCTACTGACTGCAGGAGGAGGTTCTACTGACTTAGGGAGGAGGTTCTACTGACTTAGGGAGGAGGTTTTACTGACTGAAGGAGGAGGTTCTACTGACTGCAGGAGGAGGTTCTACTGACTTAGGGAGGAGGTTCTACTGACTGAAGGAGGAGGTTTTACTGACTGTAGGAGGAGGTTCTACTGACTGTAGGAGGAGGTTCTACTGACTGTAGGAGGAGGTTCTACAAGCTAATTTCAACCCGGAACCAGTAGGAAGTCCAACTTGTCTGTGGATCGTGAGTCGGACTCTAACAGGAACCGTTTTTCAGCTCCTTGCAGGTTCTAAAGATTTAGAAGATGCTTCTGGTTCTGACTCAGTTCCAGGTCCAAAAGAACCGCAGGTTTGTTGATCAGCTGCTGCTTTTAATTAGTAGATCCAGAACATCGGTTCAAACACGTCTTCCTCTAAATTGGCTTGGAGATCAATTAAAACAACAAACGGCCTCTGAGGATCTGGACAACAATCCCACAGCTGCTCTCAGCTGATAAAGTCCGGTCGGCTCTCGTCCAATCAGCATCCTCCGTCAGCGACAGCAGAACAAACAGCTCTTTGTGTCTGAGGGAGGTTATCTGCTGGACGCACCTCAGCCAAGGAGCAAAGCCTGATGGGAAATATTTCACCTCCTCCTTTGATCCAACCCAAAGGTTTAGAAGAACAGGCCATCCTACAGCAAACTGGGTCCAGCAGCAGGAGGTTCTTCTAGATTCTGATGTTCTAGAGTCTGACTGAAGGAGGAACTGATTCATTCTGATGTTTTAGGAAATATCTGTCCTTTCAGAACCACGGAACAGCGACGCTGCCGAACATCCGGGTCACAGGTTCCTCCTTCAACCTCGAAGTGTCTCTAATACAAATCACTTTATCATTTGAAGGAGAACCGATTCGACTGGATCCGACCGGTTCTAACCTGATCCGAAAGAGTGAATCAGGACCCGACTGAATTCTGCCGGATCTGTTTAAGCGGTCATATTTGGGTCCAACAGGACCAGGAAGGGACTAACTTTGTCCCCAGTGTGTCTAACTGGAGCTAACAGAACTGATCTGATACCTTCTGATTTGGTCCTACTGAATCTAGAAAAGTCCATCTTTATTGACCCTTATAAACGGGACAGTTGTTCATCCCCTCACCTAGAAAGCCCAGCAGAGGATGATCTTCCTGCAGCAGCTGAAACAATTCAACCTGCCTTAAAATAAGGAAACACAATTGAATTGTCTTATTTTAAGTGCATATTATCTAATTATAAAATTCCATTGGCAAACTATCTAATTTACCTACTCAAATTAAGGGTAAACACTCTTAATATAAGACATTTTTACTTCTTTCTAGATCGTTTTCCAGTGTTGGATCTAAATCCTCCAGTGGAATCAGAGTTAAAAGGCTGATCGAAGAACAGACTCATTCTAAGTGTTAAATTTCTGTCTGCCTGCCTGCAGCTGGGCATCGGTTCTGCAGATGGTTCGTTGTTCCCAATCGCTTGGGGCCAAAATGCAGCTCATCTGAAACTGGGTCGTTCTACTTCTTGAATTCACAGCTTTAGAGATAATGAGGAAGGATCTGCAGGCAGCGATGAGTCGCTCATCCTTCAGCTTTAGTCTGAGCTGCAGTTTAAACCCGACCCAGTCCTGCCTCCTGATCACAACCTGCAGCTTTTAAAGGGAAACGACTCGGACTGGTGGCCTTCCAGCCTCCTGTCCTCCCACTGATTCAGCTGTCGGCTCAGAACCTTCCAGGGTTCAGATCTGGTTCTAGGGTTCAGCTGGGGATCAGGTTTCAGGGCTGAGAAACGCGGCAGCGTGTCACCAATCGTCTGTGTCTGACTCAGACAGCGTCCCTGAAGGCACCACGGGCCCCTGTGGAAATCCTCCACAGAGGATGTGACAGCAGAGGAGCCGATAACCTTCAGAGAATCAGCTGATCTGAGAGACATCCAGGCATTAGACCGAGCCCAGACCGCTGCTGAGATCACCTCTCTGATAAACAGAAACTTTATCAGGAAAATTAGGTTATGGGGAAAAATCATTTCCCAGAATATAAAAGTAAAACATGCAAAGAGACTTTAGATCATCTAAAAACAAAGAAGTAAAATAAACAAAAGGAAACAATTTAGAACTAAAAAAACTATTATATAAAGAAAAAAAAACAGAAAATAAGTTCAAAGAATATAAAAAATGAATAAAATTAACTTCCAATACAAATATGAGGAAATGATTCCTTAGTATTTGGAATATTTTTTTTTTATAAAAAAAAAATAAAATAAAAATATTAGGACTATTATCAAATTTAATCTAACTTTAAATGAGGAAAAGAAAAAGAACTGAGAAAAAATTTAGAGATTTAATTCAATTAAATGACTGATTTGAAATCATTTATATCCAAACTAAATTCTGTCGTTTTATTGCTTGTAAAGTTATTGTGGACCCAGCAGCCAATAAGCATTAGCCCAATGGAAACAGCTTCTCTGTGACTCCTGAGGGGGGCGCTGCTGAGCTGCTGATCAACGACTCCATGCAATCTGCTACTAGTCAATGACTCAACACAATCTGGTACTAGTCAATGACTCAACACAATCTGGTACTAGTCAATGACTCAACACAATCTGGTACTAGTCAATGACTCAACACAATCTGGTACTAGTCAATGACTAAACGCAATCTGCTACTAGTTAATGACTCAACGCAATCTGCTACTAGTTAATGACTAAACGCAATCTGCTACTAGTTAATGACTCAACACAATCTGGTACTAGTCAATGACTCAACACAATCTGGTACTAGTTAATGACTCAACACAATCTGCTACTAGTCAATGACTCAACGCAATCTGCTACTAGTTAATGACTCAACGCAATCTGCTACTAGTTAATGACTAAACGCAATCTGGTACTGGTCAACAAGTCATTGCAATCTTCTACTAGTCAACGACTTGATGCAATGTGCTACAAGTCAACAAGTCGATGCAATCTTCTACTAGTCAACGACTTGATGCAATGTGCTACAAGTCAATAAGTCGATGCAATCTTCTACTAGTCAACGACTTGATGCAATGTGCTACTAGTCAACAAGTCGATGCAATCTGCTACTAGTCAATGACTCAACGCAATCTGGTACTGGTCAACAAGTCATTGCAATCTTCTACTAGTCAACGACTTGATGCAATGTGCTACAAGTCAACAAGTCGATGCAATCTTCTACTAGTCAACGACTTGATGCAATGTGCTACAAGTCAATAAGTCGATGCAATCTTCTACTAGTCAACGACTTGATGCAATGTGCTACTAGTCAACAAGTCGATGCAATCTGCTACTAGTCAATGACTCAACGCAATCTGGTACTGGTCAACAAGTCGATGCAATCTTCTACTAGTCAACGACTTGATGCAATGTGCTACTAGTCAACAAGTCGATGCAATCTTCTACTAGTCAACGACTTGATGCAATGTGCTACAAGTCAACAAGTCGATGCAATCTTCTACTAGTCAACGACTTGATGCAATGTGCTACTAGTCAACAAGTCGATGCAATCTTCTACTAGTCAACGACTTGATGCAATGTGCTACTAGTCAATGAATCGATGCAATCTGCTACTAGTCAACGACTTAATGCAATCTGCTACTAGTCAACAAGTCGATGAAATCTGCTACTTGTCAACAAGTCGATGCAATCTTCTACTAGTCAACGACTTGATGCAATGTGCTACTAGTCAACAAGTCGATGCAATCTTCTACTAGTCAACGACTTGATGCAATGTGCTACTAGTCAATGAATCGATGCAATCTGCTACTAGTCAATGACTTGCTGCAATCTGCTACTAGTCAACAAGTCCATGAAATCTGCTACTTGTCAACAAGTCGATGCAATCTTCTACTAGTCAACGACTTGATGCAATGTGCTACAAGTCAACAAAGTCGATGCAATCTTCTACTAGTCAACGACTTGATGCAATGTGCTACTAGTCAACAAGTCGATGCAATCTTCTACTAGTCAACGACTTGATGCAATGTGCTACTAGTCAATGAATCGATGCAATCTGCTACTAGTCAACAAGTCGATGAAATCTGCTACTTGTCAACAAGTCATTGCAATCTTCTACTAGTCAACAACTTGATGTAATGTGCTACTAGTCAATGACTCGACACAATCTGGTACTAGTCAACGACTTGATGCAATGTGCTACTAGTCAATGACTCGATGCAATGTGCTACTAGTCAACAAGTCAATGCAATCTGGTACTAGTCAAAAACTCAATGCAATTCACTAGTCATTGGCTCTATGGAATGTGCTCCTAGTCAATGGAATGATACAATGTGCTACTAGTCAACGACTTGATGCAATCTGCTACATTCTCTGAATAAAAAAAACCTTCGTAACAATAACTGAGGATAAATTCATGAACGGATCATATAGAGAAGAACTATCAGGGCCTCTGTGGGGGCCTCAGGATCAGGGGCCTCAGTATCAGGGGCCTCAGCATCAGGGGCCTCAGGATCAGGGGCCCTGGATTGTTACCTAAAAAATGAAATCTAGCAAAGACATCAGTAAGAACCACCAGAACATGCAAGAGAAACTGAGCTAAACCACAAATATGTTTTCTGAATGTGATCTGAATGATTCCAGCATTTAGCCAGAGCCAGAATTTAACAGAGCAGATGAGGCTCAGACTGTTTAGTTCCTGAAATAGCGGGACCCGGCTAATATCTGAACACAGTTACATAGCAGCGGGGGCTCAGAATCACCCGCCGCTGGTGACTCTGAGCCCCCGCTCTTCTGACCGAACCGGAGGTTCTTCATCCAGGAGGAGGAGGAGGAGGAGGAGGAGGAGGAGGAGGAGGAGGAGGAAGGTTTCTTAGATACTCTGTGAAGATCCTAAATGTTGCTTCTTCTCTCCTCAGAGATGAAACCTTTTTTTTTCTCTTGTTTATTAGTTTTCTTCCTCTTTAAGAAAACTATAAAAACTGTCATGATGTCATCATTTAATGATGTCATCATTAAATGATGTCATCATTAAATCATTCCTACCACTGAGTCTTCATGCTTGCAGAAGAAAAGGAAGGCCCAGTGAGAAAAGTTCTGATCAGACCCACAATCACAGTTTTCCTTCCTCTAATCCAGGCTAAATAAAATTAAACATTTTTTTTAAATGTGGAAGTTTAAAACAGGGGCGGAGCTAGATGGGGGGCGGGCCATGGCCTTAGCCAATCATTGGCCACCCCTATTATAGTTCCCCTCTAATTCAGATGGTGGCAGCAATAATACTCTCAAGTGGAATATTCAAAACATTTTAATTTTTCATATATTAGTTACCATTTTTTCATATATTAACTATTACTTGACAACAAAAATAACTATTTTAATCAAACGTATTAAATGATCAATTCATATAGATATTAGTGCTTGTAAATATCACTTTTATGCAGCATGGTTATTGATAAAAGCAGTTAAGTAATGATCTGAAAAGATGTTCGCCCCAGAACGCAAACCTGAAAGAATTTTATCCACTAAACCTTTTATGTAGACGGATGTTTAAATAAACGCGTGTATTTGTTAGCAAAGGCTGCAGGAAAGTATAGTTTTTTTTTATTTGGATATTTTGCTCGTTTTACGTTTAACCCTTTTTACCTTAAAATTTCCGTTTTTACGGCAACAGAACATAACAGGAGTTCTGATCTCATCAGATATTTCTGGCTCTCTTATCCCTTGAAGAATTCTCACCTCTAACTTTGGTGGAGTTTTTAAATCCAGCTTTAGGAGTTTAAAACATCATATGTCATATTTTAAACTCCTACAGTTGGTGTCTTCACCCTCTGATCAGAAATCCCATCATTTAACCTGTTAGCTTCTGTTAGCGACCAACAGCTGCAGCCTGAGCTCACAGAAAGGTTCCTGAAGAGAAGCTGCAGCTCAGCAGCAATGTTTTACCAAACAGCATTTATACATTTAAATTAGAACTTCAGTCTAATTTAGAAATGTTTCGCTGATAAAGTAAATATATTTACTGATTTTCACATTTTTACAACATTTTTCTTTTCATTTGAGAACCAATAATCTGCAAAGTTTTCATAAAGCGTCTCTGGCTCTTAAAACGATGATTATTAAATCATAGATGCTGTTTTTGTTTATGATTCACATCATAAGTAATTAAGTAATTAAGTAATGAAGTACTTTCCCTCTGGGATTATTAAAGTATTTCTGATAATCTGCCATTTTTCGTCCTTTAATTCAGAAATCAGAGAAGCTGTGTTTTCCTCTTCGTAGCTTCGTGTCCTTCATAGATCCGTCCCTTTTGTCCTGTTTGGTCCCGTCTCTCCTTCCTGCCCCCCCCCCGATAATCACTCTCCTCTTCCTCGCTCTCCTCTTCCTCGCTCTCCTCTTCATCGCTCTCATGTCACACACGCTCAGATCAGGACGCTGACCTCAGGTGTCACAGCCGGCTCTGATGCCAGCAGAGTGTGTGTTAGCATGCATGGATACACACTCGGCGTTGGTGTGTGTGGAGGCAGCACTAAGCGCCAGCAGCATCTTACCCACAATCCTCTGGGAGTGCTGGCTTGACCCAGAGTCCATCTGTGCTTCGAGAGTCTGTCCCCCTACGGACCGAGTCCAGGACTCGGACTTTAACAGCCAATGGGAATGTCTTCTTTATGCTGAATCTTCATCCTGAGTCTGACACTTAGATTTCAGAGCCTGGCTTGAACTCCTGAAGGCACCGCGGAGCAGACGGCTGCTGCAGCACAACGAGATCCCGAAGGACAAAACCGAGCAGAACCAGCAGCCTGAGGACAGAACCGCAGCATGAAGCTGCTTCCTGAGAAGATAAACCTGCTCAGCATGGACCACCTGACTGCTCCACTGAATGATCAGAACCACGGAAATTCATTCATGCAAAACAGTAATAATTCATTACATCACTGTCGGTAACATGTTGTGGAAATGCAGCACACCTTAACCCAACTTTATGAACTAATGTTTGTATCCAGTGGCTGAATCCACCGTCTGAAATAACAGGAGTCAGTAATCAGAGTAAGATGCGTTACCATGACGATTAGCAAGTTTGCTCATCAGGTAGATCATTTAGAGAAATTAAAGAGACTAGATTAAAAAACTGCTTTGTAATCCAGGGGAGAATAATCTGCAGCTTTCAGGACGAGGCAGCTGGCTGTCAGCTGGGGAGTAAAACATGTTGAGGTACGTCAGATCTTAGCCTCACGGCGCCAAACGAAGGTCATGAGAGAAAAGGATGAGTCACAGCCGCCTTCATGGCATGAAGGGGAGGACTGCTGTAATTACACTGTATTCTCATTATGAGTTCGTATGAAATCGTACGAAAAGTTATGCACCGTAATTTCGTACGTTTTTGACGTTTTTTTCGTCGTATTTCATCGTATTTTTACGTCTTGCCTCGAGACAAGATATCCTTGCGCATATTACGCACCATTAAATAACATAGAATTTAAGATACAATTAACCCTAAGATACAAAACAGCAAGCAACCTAGTTAGAGACATGAAGAAGTAATTATTGCACTGTTTTTCCCAGTTTTACATCCGTCCGCGGATCTGCTTTTTTCGTCTGTCTGCCTGCGCATGCGCACTGATGTGTTGTTTCGAGGACAAACGTCAAAAACATACGAAATACTGTGCATAACTTTTCGTACGATTTCATACGAACTGATAATGAGAATATGTTGGTTATTAGGAGATCCATCTGATAGATTAACCTCACAGGGAACGGTCCTGATTAACTCAAGCTGTTTTTCCTCCAAATGTTCAAATGTGAGAAAGTTCTTTATGCAGGGGGTGGGATAGTTCCTCTGTTGGGGGGCGTTGCGATGTTGTGAGGTATAAATGTTTGTACTGAGGTTTCCTCGGTCAGAGTTCTATCTCTCCATCTGAGGACGTTAAATAAATTTGAAACGCCTCAGCTTCCTGACTCCACACAGCGCTCAGGGAAGCCGGAAGAGGCGCAATCAGAATGCCTCAAATCAGGAAGGACACTTTAGCTACGGAGGAATGAAGCAGGCAGTTAGTAAGGAGCAAAGAAGAGGAAGCACAATGCTTCGCAGCGCCAGTGCAGGTTCTATAGGGACCTCCTGACATCAAAGAACTGTTTCCCACAATCCTTTGCATGACAGATTGCAGAGGCACAGCCTGCCTCACAGAATGGACAGAAATCTGTTATTTTCTCTCTGTATTCTGTGGGAAACATGCTAATGTCCTCACCTTCAAATACTGGGTGGTTTATTACATTTGGGGAACTTTTGTTTTTGGGTTGAACTTTTCCTGAAGGCCCAGTTAGAGAAGCATCATTCAGGTGGAGTCCGTTTCATAACGCCTGTAAGGCTGTCCGGATTCAACAAGGACTCTAGATAGAGTCCTATACTGCAAAAATAATCTAAAGATAAGTTGAAATTTCTTAAATTAATTGTATTTAGCCTTAATTTGAGTATCTAAATTGGACAATTTGCCAATAGAAAGAGTAATCTGACTCTTAAAGTAAGATAATTAGATAAAATGCACTTGAAATAAGACAAAGCAATTGTTTTATCTTATTTTAAATGTAAATTGTTTTCTTCCATTGGCAAAGTGTCTCACTCTCCTCAATTCAGGAAAAATGACTTATTTAGATTTATATTTTCTGTAGTTGCAGAGGTCCAGATGTAGAACTTGAGGCAATGCTGGATTATCCCAGATTTACCTGAAGGCAACATGTCTGGTGGTTTAGAGCAGAACCACAGGAACCTGGTTCTGATTATCGGGACACGGTTTCTGTTGAATTATTGAAGCTCTGACCGAAGCGGAGGTTCAGCCTGAGAGCTGAGACGGACCGGAGCCTCCAAGAGGAGGCGCTCAGCTCCTCCTCTTTGTGTCTATAAATAATCAGCCCGTTTCTCTGCTCAGGAGACGCCAGAGGGATGAGCGGGAAGAAGAAAAGCAGAGCCGTTTTCTTTAAGAAGAGTCGGTGTAATGCACTTAAGAGGAGGAGGATGAGGGTGAGGAGGAGGACACGTAAGAGGAGGAGGAGGAGGTGAACACATGAAGGTCTGATCTGAGACCTGCTCGGTAATCAATAGCTGACCCCCTTTTAGCTGAGCTGACTGCCTCCCACAGGAAGTGTTGGTCCTCAGCATGGCTGCTTCCTGATCAGACTAACTCTCCTTTTAGCTTTTCAACCACCTTTAGGATTAAACTTTAAGGATTTGGCAAGTTTCCATAAATGCACCACTAACATCCAAATCAGAATGGGAGGCAGATCTTTTAGTTATCAGGCTCCTCTCTTGTGGAACCAACTACCAGTTTTAGTCCGTGAGGCAGACACCCTGTCTACTTTTAAGGCTAGGCTTAAAACTTTCCTTTGTGATAAAGCTTCTAGTTAGAGTGGCTCAGGTTATCCTGATCTATCTCTATAGTTCTGCTGCTATAGGCTTAGACTGCTGGAGGACATAGGGACCTCTTTTCATCATTCTGCTTCATTCTATCTCTATTCTCCCACTCTGCAGTGTCTGTTAGTTCCACTCCTAACTTTATGTTCTCTCTGCTTTGTCCTCATCTTAGTAGCTTCATCTGACCTGGTTCTGTTAGGAGGGAAAAATAAATTAAGCTGCTGAATAACCTGTTACCATGGCGACTCCCCCCTTTTCTGAGGGTCAGAGGCAGATAAAAAGAAATAACTATTTAGAAAAGAACCAACTATCCTGCATGTTTAACCACCTTAACAAGAAGAACAGTGTGAGCAACCAAAGTTTAGAGAGAAACAGAAACCCTGACAGCTTCGTTTGGACGCATGCAGCAGACAAACACGATACCCGAGTCAGTTTCTAACAGATAATTAATCAGTTCTGGCTCTGATTGGATAATGAGCACACACCATCTGGTTTTGCTATATGTAGTGAGGACCATGTGATGACTCCCATTAACTTCCACTCATCTTCAGCCCTTTTTACGCCCTAAATAAATAACCCTAAAAAGCATTATCAGAGCTAACCTGACGATTTTGCGTCCGATCCGACAGAAAATCGTGTCAGACATTTAAAGTCAATGGGGATGATGTCCTGCAGGGGGCGGCGTAGCTCCGACTCAGATGGAACCCAGGTCTGTTTTAGTCGGACTACACAATACAAACAATAAAGGAATAGACGCCCACTGAGGTAGTTTAAAGTCCATTTTTCATACAAAACTAAAGGAATAAACGCAAATCTGACGTCCTGTACATGTGTATTGAATATAGGTATGCTGGTCTGACGGGGTATGCTCACCTGACTCCTCCTACAGGCGTCAATCCCTAAGCAGATGAAAGACGTGTTTCAGGCTAACTGGCTAAAGCTACATCCTGCTGAAACGAGCTGATCCATCTGTAAAATGTACGCCCCGTAGCCTTTACCCAACAAATTTGGAAAACCTCAACTATGCGCTGCCGCCACGCTGACGGTGTTTCTCCCAATTTAAGCTAAAGATGTCATCATGACCAAAGCTATCCATGATCCGCACGTGCAGCATAAAAATAAAATAAAGGGGCTTCTTAAAACGGCTCACTTTGTTGCAGAAAACAAAATGGCCAAAGCAAAATATTATGGAAAGGTTTCCATCCTAAAAAACATGTTCTTCCTTTAACCCAACAGTTAAGAGAGAAAAATAGATCAAACAGGGAAGCAAACCATTTGAAAACAAACCATGCAAAGAGCAGTGTTGCTAACTTAGCGCTTTAGTCGCTATATTTAGCCACTTTTCAGACCCCTCTAGCACTTCGATTTCTAAAAAGCTCCTAGCGCCAAATCTAGAGACTTTTTTCTGCTACTGGAGACTTTGGAGACAACATCTAAAAGCAGCGAACTCTGCTCTCCAGAGCGAGTAGATTGGTAACCCCGCCTCCTGCTCTCCTCTATCTTGTCTGCTGTCATGATTCATGCAGCTATTATTTCATCCAAATGAAAAATGGAGAACAGAGAAGCAGATCATGGCTTGTCTACAGTGAAAACAAGGACTGGGTTATTTACTTTGGCCTTTTTGGAAACACAGGAAGGAGCAATCAGCTAAGTGAGCTTAGTGCTTGGTTGAGCAGTTGATTCTGCTTGTTAGATCAGGCGTCCGTACGTTGCGTTCAATGGTATCACGTAATTTAGCCCGTCAACTCGGCTCTGGTGTTCCCACAGCATGCCGATCAGAGCTGAGGAGATTATAACAAGTCGCTTGCCGAGTTGTTTGACCTGGATAGACACGCGTCAGTCAGCTGTTCCCACTGCCATTAAAAGCTGATTGGTACTGGGTTTAAACTGGTTTTCAGCCAGTTTCTAATGGGTTTTCATGTCTCTTCATGCTCTAAGATCGGTTGATGCTTGTCACCGTCCCACCGTCTATAAACCTGTTCTATTTTACATTTTCTATAACTCCCATCTTGCCTGATAAGCTTTCCATTCTTTTTTTTTGCTATTCTTAATCTTAACTTTAAATTTTTTTGTCAGGACTTTGCCCAGCTGTCATTTTATTTTTGCTTTTTACACTTTTCAAATGAAGTAGTACTTTTTCCTGACTCTGTGACATCAGCATGACATCATCGTGACGTCAGCTTTGCCTGTTTCCCAGCAGCCTCCGTCTGCATGAAGCCAGAAAGGATCACCTGGCGAATAAACGGATGATAACAAGCAGTCGTTTGATTGGCTGTGAAGCAGTTCATGTTGAGATGAAGGAAACAAACACGCCTTAGAGGATGAGAGGAAGAGGAGGATGAGAGGAAGAGGAGGATGAGAGGAAGAGGAGGATGAGAGGAAGAGGAGGATGAGAGGAAGAGGAGGCTGCTCGCTGAGCTGCAGGAGGGGGGGAGGGGTACATCTATTATGCATGGCAGCACACACATAAAACACACATAAAGGCTGGACGGGCCATTGAGCAGAGGCAGCTATTAGTCACATGATCATCTGAAGGACCAATCAGCTTGCAGGCTCAGGATGGCCTCCAGTCAGCAGATACTGGATGGAGGAAAGTCAGCTTCCTCCCAGCTTTGGCTGGAAGGACGTTTGCAGGGATTTGTGCAGCAAAGACCTGGTTAGAACCACGGGTGGAACATCTAACGGGAAGATTACTCCCGTCTGCTTTTTAATTTATCAAAAATAAGGAGAGTTAGACGGGAACAAAAGGACAGAGTGTCCTGAAAACTGAAAAATCCGTTATTATCTCCAACCGTCCAGATCTTTATGGGAACATTCAGGAGGTTTTTGGTTGGAAGGATAATGTTCAGTTTATCTTTAAGTTTGTTAAATTTTCTTTTTAAGAACGGATATCAAAATAATTTAAAATAAAATGATTTTGTTTTATGTTAAAATATAGAAAATGAAATAAAAATATTTTTTATATGTGTCATAAAGGGTTTGGTGAGATGTTGAAAATAATTAAGTTTTACTGATGTTTAGATTTAAAAAGATGAAAATTCACATGTTGAGGGTCCCAAGGTGACCCGGTGACCGGGTGCCGCTGCGCTTCATCGGTTCCTCGGTTCTGATTTTAGAGACGACAAATCAAGGCCTGTCACCCACAGAAATGTTCAACTAGAACCAGGAAAGTTGAAGATTCATTAAATCTTCTGCACTTTTTCTTCTTCTTCTTATTGAGTTTTATTGGCGGTTGGCAAAAAACGTTAGGTGAGCATTACCGCCACCAACTGGTATGGAGTGTGGACCACATGGCAGGAAAAAAAAAACTATATCCTATTATAAAACCTAATCTGTTTCAAAAATTCAAATATAACCCGATATCCTCTGCTTCCTGATTCCTTCTGCAATAAAAGACAATGTCATCTTCTGTACTTTTGCAGCATTTTACGCAACTCTACTCTGCAACCAGCCGTACGCCCATTTACACGCTGATAGGGGTGAGCTGCACTGTAGCCACTGCTGCCCTGGGGCACACTGAGGTACAAAATGGAGGGAAGTTTGTTGCCCAAGGGAACTACAACCAAGCAGTAACCCTCCAGTTGGACATCTTACCCCACCTGAGCCATGTAGGGGCCACATACATGTAGCTGGGTGCAGGAGTTTGCTCTGCAGCCGAAGGGTTGTTGGTTCAAGCCCTGAGTAGGCAATGAGGGTGTCCAGTTGACCATCATTGCCTTCTGGTTGTCAGAGGGCCCGGTGGCCCCCATCAGTGCTAAAGGTCAAATGGAAAGAGCAGTTTTATGGTGTGTGATGGTAGATTATCTTTCCTTTGTCTATGCGGTTGGTTCAATTGCGCTAAAAATGCTCCAAGTAATAAAAATGGAGAGAATTTCCCAGCATGCTCGGTGCCTCTAGATGGGTCACATGACCAAACCCAGCTGTGAGGTCAGTCAACCGTCTTCTAGCGGGTTTATAAAAACACTTCTTCACGCATTGTTAAGCTCTATGAAAGGATCATTAAACCGTCGTTACAGTGGTCTGTTATAGGAAAGGCTTCAGATCAGGAAAAGGAAAGTTTGATTATCTGAAGGATAATTAAGGTTTGGAGTCAAATTTCGATCCGGTAAATAAATAGATTACACAAAAATCAACGGGACAGTCTGTGGCGTCTGAACACAGCAAACTATGTTGGGATCAGATCCGATTCTTTTATCATCAGTGCTCCTCTCACAGCATCAGCTGGATTCAGAATCGACTAAAGTATCAACGGCTCGTTTCCTCTGGCTTTAATAAAGTGCCTAATGGCAATAAAACCGATTAAAAGCATCATTTAACTACAAACCTTAGCTAGTTACACAGTTTAGCTGCAGCCACAGCTCCAGATGGATTTCCATCATTACGGTCTGGGCTCCAGAACAACAAGAACCGCCATGGATACCAGTCAGCTGGTGCAGGCGAGAACCCACAGCTGGAACGCCACCGGCCCCGGAGCCATCAGCCCAACCCTGTAAAAAGGCACAGAAAGGACGCGGTGCTAGGACCACTCGCTGCGACCCGATTACCGAGGGCCCGCCTTCCCCATCCAGGCACAGCAGCGCCGCACACAGGGCTACACACTGACCGCCACCCTTCACACCCGCTAACAGCAGCTCGCTGCCAACCGAACCCAACCCAACGACCACAGAACCCATACAAAAGGTTAGACTCTGGTTTACACTAATTAAAATGTGGAAAACGTTGTGAAAGATAATGAACTTCCAGCGGCTCTGCATAAGATCCAAACATTTAGCAGCAATGATTAAACCAGCGAGCATCAATAAAACCAGTAAGACTGATTGCTTCGTATTGGTCCTCGTTAAAGGATAAAAACTCCATCAGAAAGGTGAATAAATATTGGCCGTTTCTCAGTTCACTAGAACACGAGTAGGGACTCGTACCCAAGTCTGTTCCTGACTAGAACCCAGGAAAGTCTGGACTCGGGGAGAACGGTAGCACGCAGCATAGATCTGGGTTAACTGGAACAGCAGCGTACTGATGACATCACCACACGCTCGGCTCCTCTGGAGCTGCATTTCACCTCCTGCTATTAATAGTCTCTAGATAATAATGAATTATGACTATTTTCATTTAGTGGAGGAATAATAATAAACACAGATAAACAGAAATCAAATGAACATTTTGACAAATAAAACAATTAAACCTCCATCAGAGCAGAGCAGACGGGCTAACGTCAGCCCTGCCCGCTGCAGACGGGCTAGCGTTAGCTCTGGCCGCTGCAGACGGGCTAACGTTAGCCCTGGCCGCTGCAGACGGGCTAACGTCAGCCCTGCCCGCTGCAGACAGGCTAGCGTTAGCCCTGCCCGCTGCAGACGGGCTAACGTTAGCCCTGGCCGCTGCAGACGGGCTAACATCAGCCCTGCCCGCTGCAGACGGGCTAACATCAGCCCTGCCCGCTGCAGACGGGCTAGCGTCAGCCCTGCCCGCTGCAGACGGGCTAACATCAGCCCTGCCCGCTGCAGACGGGCTAACATCAGCCCTGCCCGCTGCAGACGGGCTAGCGTCAGCCCTGCCCGCTGCAGACGGGCTAACGTTAGCCCCGGCCGCTACACACGGGCTAACGTTAGCCCTGCCCGCTGCAGAGGGGCTAACGTTAGCCCTGGCCGCTGCAGACGGGCTAGCGTTAGCCCTGGCCGCTGCAGACGGGCTAACGTTAGCCCTGGCCGCTGCAGGCGGGCTAGCGTTAGCCCCGGCCGCTACACACGGGCTAACGTTAGCCCTGCCCGCTGCAGAGGGGCTAACGTTAGCCCTGGCCGCTGCAGACGGGCTAGCATTAGCCCTGGCCGCTGCAGACGGGCTAACGTTAGCCCTGGCCGCTGCAGGCGGAGCTCTTGGGTTTTTGGTCGTTTCTCTGAGCGTCCAGGTCTGAGATGTTCTCCTGGGAAAGATGTTTTTCTCTGTCGGATGCTGAAGTTCAGATAGTTTGGGGATGATCTGAAGACCCCTTCATGGAAAGAAGGGGCCATAAGGGGGTCATAGGGCATCCTAGGACAGCACTCCATGTAGGACCGGCGTATTGATAGAGAGGGCGAGGCCCACCCCCCCCAGCAGCACTGACCCAGAGGTGCAGCCTGCAATCATCCCGCTGCATGTTTCCCAACCGTAAAGTAAACATGGAGGTCATCGGCGTGCAGCGCAGCGCCTAATGAGCTGCTTCCTCAGTAAAGTGAGATGAGGCCTTTTCTTTGAACGCTGCGGTGAAGCTCTGCATCCTTCTGATCAGCTTAGATTCCTGCTCCGCCGCTGACCTCAGCGCTCACTGACTCCAGCACAGAGCTGGGAATGTGACCTCTATGCGCCTACAGAAACGTCGCACTTGTCCTTGATGCGGCTGCTGTTTGACCACTGAGGCGGAGGCACGCTAGCAGGGTTCCACTCCCTTCAATGCGGCTGCACACGTCTGAGTTACTGCGTCCAAAGGATTCTGCTGATTTCCAGAGCAGTTATTCTTTTGGTTTCCTCAGCAGCCATTTCAGGACCTTTAGCCTAATTTGACTCTTTTTAAATTTCACTTCAGTTATTGTGGTTCCACACCAAGGTGACATGTTTGGTTAATGACGGAGAACTCTGTTGTGCGCAGAGGCAGATTAATGATGTCAACTTCATCAGGAAAAGACCATCTAAAGTTTTTTAAAAATAAAACAATAAAGATTAACTTAGTGGAATGTCAAGATTAAACTTTATCAGTTATTTTAACAGTTTCTGCTTTTTACAGGAGTAAAATTAGATCGGCTTAGATTGAATGTGATTTCAGCATTTAGAAATTAACAGAACAGAATAGAAAAGAACTGAATGAACTACAACAGAATAGAATATTTGAATAGAACATAATAGAATAAAATAGAATTCAGGGACTAATGCCTAGAAACCCGTAAGATGTGCATCTAACAGCAGATCTTCAAACACGTATTGAATCTGCTGGCAGCAGGAGAGAGGAAGGATCTGCGGAGGCGCTGCTTTGTGCACCAAGCGGCTGTGAATTGTTCTCACAGCCCTGCTGTCTTCCACCACCTGCACTGTCCAGAGGACATCCTAGGACAGAGCTGGTCCTCCTGATGAGCTTCTCCAACCTTCTGACAAACGTCTACATTTTGAGTGTTTTTTATTTTTATTTAATTTGAGAAACAATCTGATGAAATCTATGATGAAATGGTTTATAGACCAAAGAAACAGTGATGGACAGAGCAGCACCCTTTCTGGTTTAGTTACCTACGTGCTGAAACGTCCAGATTTCTGCTGGTTCCTGAACACATCTCAACTGATAGTTTCTTCTAGAACGAATGAAGCTGAATCAATAAAGCTGCAGCTTTTTGTTCTTAGTGAAGGTCTGTCTGCCGCAGAGACGGACCAGAACAGAGACAGAGGAGCGGGTTCCACCGGAGCCCAAACACATAATTATATGAATAGAATAGAATAGAATAGAATAGAATAGAATAGAATAGAATAGAATAGAATAGAATAGAATAGAATAGATAGAGTGTGTTCTGACTAATTCAGTTAAGGCCTAAACTGAACTCATAACTGGATTTTGAATAGTTAATCTATAGGTAATCTTTGAGGTATAGAAACGCATTCAGTAGAACAGCCACTACAGTCTCTCCTGCTTTATTCTGAAAGGACTGAGTAACAGATCCAGCCTTTAATTTGAAGGAGTGATCAGAGCTGTCCAGGTGTCCTTGAACGCCTCACCGCAGCAGGTGTGTGTGTTCTCTGAGTAAATAAAGAGAAACTAGCTCCACCTGGGAGGGCGGAGGAAAGCGGATCTCTAAGCAGATCTGAGCAACCATGGCTTCGTCTCCATCGTCTCCTCCTGAACCCACAACCTCCTCCGTTTGCCTTTTTATGAAGTACAGGGAACGTTTTAAAACAATGAATACATTCAGAGAATCTGATCTGAACAGAATAGAAGGGGATAGAACAGAAAAGGATAGATTACTATAGAATAGAGTAGAATAGAAAAGAACAGAATAAAATAGAATAGAGTATGCTCCATTTTCCAAATATATTTAAGTCTTTATGGTATTAATGATCTTTTTTAAATCAGATATAGGTCAGACAGGTAACCATTTATGTATATGTTTAATTATGTTGGAAATACAATATTCTATCTATCTATCTATCTATCTATCTATCTATCTATCTATCTATCTATCTATCTATCTATCTATCTATCTATCTATCATCTATCTATCTATCTATCTATCTATATATCTATATATATATATATATATATGGCAAACCAACCAGACATTGTGGTGGTGGACAAAAGCACAGGAAAGCAGTTGTGGTTGCCATAGCAATACCAAGTGACTGTGACATCAGGAAAAAGGAACATGAGAAACTATATATATATTACATATATCTATACATATATCTATATATATAGATATAGATATATATATCTATATATATATAGATATAGATATATATATCTATATATATATATAGATATAGATATATATATCTATATATATAGATATAGATATATATATCTATATATATATATATATATAGATATATATATCTATATAGATATATATATCTATATAGTATCTGTATAAATATGTTTCTCTATAGCAATAGATTAAAAATGTTTGTAATCCATCCTATCAGAATATTCTATTACTCTTAACCCCACTAAGAATATTTAAATACACTAAAACATTTGTTTGTTTTCAGAAAAAAAATAAACCATGAAAAGTAAAATTCACAAAGTTAAACATTAATTGTTGGATGGATTAATTCCATCCAACCCCCAGTAGGATGGAGTTAAAGGCGCATTATTCCCTCCCTGCCCCCTACTATCCCTTCTTTTCTTCTGTTTAATGTTTTCTAATAGACAACAGCATATTTTTAAATTTTTTGCTGTTTGACCCTGGTGTTAACAAAATGACTAATAAATCCGGTGAACTTAATCAAGGCGTTTCTCATTAACCCAGATGATGAAATAAACGCCACTAGATAAATTTGACAGTGGAGGTTAATAATGTCCTGATTCTAAACTAACTGAACTTTTCTTAAATCGTCTTGAATTAGAGCATAAAAGTATGAAGTCATTTCAAAGTGATTACACCGGAACTCTGCTCTGAAACTAAACGAAATACTCGTAAATATAGAAACAAAACAAATTGCAGAATGTAAAGTTTTTATTTTGAATAATTTAAATATTTCTGAAATTAATGAAAATTATTCTCTAAATCTATTTAATGTGAATGAATTGTATTTATCTAAAGCGTTCCTAATTAAATCCAAATGAATTCTAACTGGATGAATGAAATAGTTTGATGTGTTTTAGCAGGAGTGTTTAGATTAAAATGGAATTAAACTGATTATCATGAAGCTCAACAGAAATCGATTCAGTTCATTTGTCTCCTCCTGGGAGGGAATGATGGGAGAAGCAGCTTTTAGTTCTGCTCCTCTAATCTGGAACAAACTCCAAACCAAACAATATAAACGATCAAATCCTAAACGGCTTTTAATCCAGATTAGAATCCTTCCTTTGACTGCGATATCCAATCACCATCCGTATGTCAGCATCTATTGCTCCACATCTGCGTATGTACGATTAGCCGCCTGCTAACAGTGACGCTTACATTGTTTTTATTTTGTTTTTCATGTTTGTTTCCTTCATGTAAAGAACTTTAATCTGTTTTAGGATCAAAATTAAAAGAATTTGAACAGAATTCCTGTAATAAAACCAAATGAAATAACTCTTAACTTTAAACGTGCGTTTGCACCTCTTTATATGTGTTTGTGAGGACCTTAGCACACGCCTACATTGTGGGATCTTCTCACCTTGTGGGGACATCAGATAACTGATTTTACACTGCAAAAAATGAAATCTAGATAAGTCGTTTTTCTTAAAATAAGTGCTTTAGTGAAACAATTTGCCAATGTAACAAGAGAATTTACATTCAGAATAAAACAACAAGGGGCCAAACTTGTTCACCTTAACGGATTTAGCTTTATATGGAAATGTGTTGTTTGTGGGGGAGGAGTTTAAAACGAGCAAAAACAACCATCGATGGTTCGATCCTCCATTTCCTGCTGCAGAGGAGGAGCATCCATGCACAGAGGGCGGAAATAAGAAAAAGAAGAAATGAAAAGGAGAAAACAGCATCGGGTTTACCGGGTGAAGGCAGATTATTAGGGGGCGGAGCTTAAAAACACACAGAGGTTTCACTCTTTCCAGGCAGTAAAGTGAATTCACTATAACAGCGAAGTTTAATCTGCCGTTAAGAAACGACTCCGTCCCGCTGGAGAAACAAGAACATTTGAATTCAAAATTAGAAAAAATATTTTATTGTCTATTTTAAGTGAATATTATCTAATTATTTTATTCTAACAGTAAAAATACTAATTCCATCCTATTTACAAACTCAAATTAAGGGTAAATAGACCTTATTTAGGAATTAGTTTTTGCAGTGTATGTTGATTTTATGTCAGAGTGACGTCACTGTAATGTTTTCAGGGTTGATGAGAAAAGGCAGCGTCTATCCACCAGTGGAAACGGCGAGTTACGTCCCCGCCGGGCCCCCGCCTCCCACCACCCCCTGTTTTAATCAATGAAAATGAAACAGGAGATGTGATCAAACGAACACTCAGCTCCAAACAAACACCAACGATCCGTCTGCCGCTCCATGTGTGCGGATAACATTTCCAGCTCTTTAAAATAATGTTGACATGCGGCGGCAACAATCAGCGCAGCCAGTGACTCCATCATTAATAAACCAGAATATCCCTGTTTTAAGGACTGATGCTGGAAACAACCATCAGGAGAAACAGCTTCAGATTCACCTTGAAGCATTTCCATCCATCCATTAATTACATCACAAACTTCCTCCACTGCTAAAATAATCTCACGTCAGTTCACCTGACAGTTTGGAGGGAATCTGTGAGACTTTCATTAGAAATATATTCTAATTGTTTTATTGAGTTTTATATGTAGATGATGTTTCATTTTTTAATTAAAATTTGTGTTTTTTAATTTGAGCAGGGAAGTTAAACAATTTGCCAATAAATTGATATAATTTGCTTTTAGAATAAAAAAAAAATGAAGTAATCTTATTTCAAGTGCATAATATCTAATTACTGTTTTATGGGCAGAAATCCTGTTTCGCTGCTGAAATTAAGGCCAAATACACAGATTTTAATAAACATTTGGCTTATTTGTAGATCTGTTTTGCAGATGTGTGTTTGCCTATGGGCAAGGCATCAATCTGTGCATGAAGGGGTCCATGTTTGTCAGACTTCACATTCTGAACTCAGGCCCTTTGTCCTCTGCAGCAGATGAAATAGCAAAAAACATAGAAAACATTTTTTAGATCAGGGGTCGCCCACAAGATGTCCCATAATCCTAATAGAAGAAATTGAAGTGAAATGGATGAATGGGTTTGACCTTTGACCTCTAACTGTGGCAGACATTCCTTCATCTTGAACTCAGGCCGTTTCTCAGTTCACTAGAACGCGAGAACGGACTCGTCTCCTCGCCAAGTCTGTTCCTGACTAGAACCCAGGAAAGTCTGGATAGATCTGGATCCACTAGAACAGAAGCATACTGATGACATCACCACATTCAAGCTAGTCTGGAGCTGCATTTTCAACTCCTGTCTCTAGATTATAATAAATTAGGACTTTTTTCATTTATTGGGGGAATAATAATAAACACAGTCAAATAAACAGAAACATTTTACCAAATAAAACAATCAAACCTCCACCAGAGGCAGCGGTACTTCACACACGGCTATGCACACGGGCTAACGTTAGCCTGCTCCAGACGGGCTAACGTTAGCCCTGGCCGCAGGAGACGGATTAACATTAGCCCTGGCTGCTGCAGACGGGCTAACGTTGACCTGCTGCAGACGGGCTAATGTTAACCTGCTGCAGACGGGCTAACGTTGACCTGCTGCAGACGGGCTAATGTTAACCTGCTGCAGACGGGCTAACGTTAGCCATGGCCGCAGTAGACGGGCTAACGTTAGCCCTGGCTGCTGCAGACGGGCTAACGTTAACCTGCTGCAGACGGGCTAACGTTTGCCATGGGCGCAGTAGACGGATTACCATTAGCCCTGGCTGCTGCAGACGGGCTAACGTTGACCTGCTGCAGACGGGCTAACGTTGACCTGCTGCAGACGGGCTAATGTTAGCCATGGCCGCAGTAGATGGAATAACGTTAGCCCTGGCCGCTGCAGACGGACTAACGTTAGCCATGGCCGCTGCAGACAGACTAACGTTAGCCCTGGCCACTGCAGATGGATTAACGTTAGCCCTGGCCACTGCAGACGGGCTAACGTTAGCCCTGGCCGCTGCAGACGGGCTAACGTTTGCCCTGGCTGTGGTTACCCTCAGAGCTCCGCTGGTTGCTACTGTCCTCTCAACATCTGAAAATCTTTTTAAATTCCGCACTAAATCAGTAAATGTTCCATATAATGAAGCTTAAATTTTAATATTCTCGCCTCAAATGATCTTAAAACGTACTTTTATTGAACAGCAGCAACAGAAAAGAGAACTTTTAACTTAATCCTCTGAGCTCTGTGAGCGCTAACCTGGAAGCTGCTGCTGCTGCAGTGCATGCTGGGACAGCTGTCAGTCTGGAGAACGGACAGGTCTGCTCTGATGCATGCTGGGTAAAGAGGGAGGGGCCAGAACAACATCCGGGGACTCGGTCTGCTGTTCTAGTGAATTGGAACCGTGCTAGGACTGAGGATGATGACTTTTTACGAGGACACAAGAACGCACAATCAGACACACTGAGGGCGTTCCTCAGTGACCTTTCACCCCTGACTGCTCCATCTGACTGCTGATGACTTCCTGTTTCCCTTCTCTAGATGATCCACCTGCTCCTTTAGCTCCTGGCTGAGCTTTTCTGGGACTAACTGGAAGTTCTGTCTCTCCTTAAAGAGACTCTGGGTCCAGTTGGAGGTTTCCTCTCCACTGTCGCCACATGCTCCTTTAGGGAACTGAACCAGTTTGCTGGGATGATTCTTAATCGTCCACCAAGAACTGGAGGATTTTTAGAGATGAATTTTTCAGCTCAAATAGTTCAAATATTTTCCAGTTCAAATATTTTAGGAGATGAAAATCAACATATTTTAAATCATAGAAGCTGATCAGTGATGATGATGATGATGGACAGCAGTGCAGTAAACTCTGCTTCCATGCAAATGATTTACTGATCACAAGCTATTGATCCCCCCCCCATAGCCCCACCCCAACCCGACATGATGAAGAAATGCAACAGAGTGCATCCCTGAACCTGCTTGAACCCCCACCCCCCCCCCCACCCCCAGCATCAGCTGTTCGCTCTTGAAACGTCGCATCGCACCGCAGAGCTTTCAGTTCTCACCCGCTGATGGGTGAGGCTTTCCTGCCACGAGCCACCCCCCCAGCCCCCCCCCCCCCCCCCCTCCACTATCACCCGAGCAGAGAGCCCGCCTGCAACCAACCCCCCCCCCACCCCCCCGCCGGATGCGGCCTCCGTCGGAAAAAAATGAAAGAAAAAATCAGCAATTTTCTTCATCCCAGCTGACCCCCCCTCCCTCCCCCTCCTCATCCTCTCACGCATGGACTGAATCAGAATGAGCTCGGATGGGTGCGTTTTATTCCGTGCTCCCGTCACGCATGAGGAGAGTTAAGAACCCAGCGCGGGCCTCTGCGTCTATAGAGGCGGAGATCCCGCACAGAAAGAGGCTGCAGCCACGCATCCGTCCACGCACACACCGCACAGACTCCATTACAGGCTCTGCAGCACACTCTGTATTCACAGCATGAACGGCTCCAGGCCGCAGCGCCACCCGCATCCACAAAAAAACCCGCAACCCTGCGGTTCCGGGCGGCTCTCCTCCTCCATCCTTCCTCTCCTCCGCGCGGAGGCCGGGATGCTGCGGCCCGGAGAGGAGGGAGGGAGGGGAGGAAGATGGAGGCCAGCAGGAGGATGGAGAGCAGAAGGAGCTTACGCTTCGCAGTTCCGCCGTGCGGTCCTTCATGGTGTCCGGCTGCTAGAGAGCGGAGAATCGGCCCTGATCCGTTTCCGGGGAGGGGGGGGGAGCTGTCCGACACCGAGATCCCCAGCGGTTCCCTCCGGGTGTCCTCCTCTTCCTCTTCTCCTGGACGCGGAGCAGAGATGGAAGGAGGAAGAGCGCTGTGACGCGTCCCGCCTTCTGCCTCTTTTTTTTTTTAATCCGTGCGTGACGGTGCGGGAATCGGTCCTCCTCCTCGGTTCGCTGTTTCTTCCTCTAGATCTGGACCTCTGCCCCCCCTTTAGCTCCGCGCCTTCTCCTCTTCCTCCTCGGTGCGGTCGCAGTGTGGCCCCGCAGCGCGCAAAGCAGCAGCAACCCGGCAGGAAAAACCGAGTGAGCGAGAGAGAGGGGGAGGGAGGGGGGAGTGGTACTGATGCTGCAGAAAAGGAGAGGGGAGGGAGGGGGGAGAGATGCGGAGCGGATGGAGAGCAGCGCGCATGCTCCCCCCTCCCCTTCCACGGGGCCCCTCCCTCCCTCACCGCAGCAGACTGTTTGCTTTCAGGTGAGGATCAGCATCACAGGGGAGGACAATCTGTTCACTCTGCTGCCTTAGCAGGCCTGCACGCATGCGCGGAATGGGGGGGATTACCAGAGAGCGCATACGCGCTGAGAATAAACCAGCCTCACCTGCTCTGAGGTTCTGCTGCCAGACTTCCAGGTTCGGTTCTGCAGGATCTTTATTGAACAGCTGCTCAGCCAATCAGAGGACAGCACCTTTACAGAGAGGAGAAGATGATTGGAGGAGGGACAGAACACCTGACCCGCCAGAACTGGACCAGAACAGAAATCTGACCTGGTGCCACAGCTGATGGTTCCCATGGTGACCCAGGTTCTGATGGTTCTGTCTGGCTCGACTCTAAAGGTCTCCAAAGTCCAGCCAAAGCTTTCTGTGATGTTCTGAAAGTTCTCCTCATGGATGGAACGGAACCTCTGAGGAACGTTTCTGGCTTAAGATCCAGGAAGTTCTGGAGGAAATCAGAACCGAACCAGTTCAGGAAACTGGTTTCTTAGCCAATTTGATTCTGACCCATTTCGGTCCACTTTGCTTCAATGAAATATGAAAGATTCTGACCCAAAACCACAGAGCTGCTGTTTCCACCAAGAGATTCTGGATATATTAAATCATTAGAGCAGGAAGGTTAATTAATAATCGTCCATATCATGGGTAAAACCCAACTACTGATTATTAATTAAACCATTACAGCCGTAATCTGTTTACTGACCAGGGTCCTCAGTGTTTTCCATAAAGGTTCGACTCCTTTAAAGTTAAAGTTGTCTTTCAACAATTTATTCCAAAAGAGTTCAAATCAATCCTCTGGACTTTGTTTCCAAGTTTAAAGACGTTTCTCTTCCATCCAGGAAACTTTTTCAATTCAAAATGTCAGAAATAGCGTCGAGTTCCAGTTTTATAAAATTATAATATGTCAAAGGTTAATAATTTATTTCCTGAGAAAATAAATACCTTAAAATTCAGTTTTATCACCTGATCTGCACAGGAAATGGGATGCTACGCTACTTCCAAGAGCTAACTTGATCAGCTTTGGATTTAAACATAAATTTAGTTTTTTATAGTTTAATGTTTTCCTTTAGTGCGTAATCTAAAGAAAGAAACAACTAGAATGCAGATAAACACGGTTTAATCAGAATTACTGCTCTGATGTCACATGATGATGTCATAGAAGGTGTTTAACAGAAAAAATGGAAAAAGCATCAAAATTGTCTCACAAAAGTATCAAAATATTTTTTAAAGGACAGTATTATCATTATTTAGTGAGTTAATGATGGAAATAAGTCATTTTAGTATAATAATTACCTTATTTATGGACATCCAGATGTATATCTGTTCACGCAGGTCAGATCGTGCTTACAGGACCAATCAGGTAGGGACAGCAGTGAGCTAGCGTGAAGCTAACAATGCTAGCCAGGTAACCATAGTATCCTAAAGGCTGGTTTATGCTCAGAAAAAGGTCGTCTGCTTGTGTGTCGCAGTTATGGCAGATATTGTCGCACAGACTTTCCCCCCCTTCCTCACCGCCTCGGCCGTATCTAGACCCACAGCTGGATCCTGATTGGCCCTCTGGCTACATGGCGTGGAATAACAGCGCAGACCACGCTTCAATGTTGGGCAGAAATCAAAAATATCTGCGACACACTGCAGAGGGAGGATAAGCAGGCCTTAAAGGAATAGTACACCCAAAACATGATTAGCCTTCATTTTCTACTCACCCCCATGCTGAACAACACTCTGGAGTACTTTTTTGATATCTCAAATGCATCTGGAGATCTGGGAGGCTTCTTGCTGTCTGCTGACATTCAAATAATGGAGGTCTATGGCGCCCGAGACAGAAAGGTCCATAAAAGTCCACAAAAAACGTGTCAATATTCCTCCATACTGCTCGTCCAATGTAATCCAAGTGTCCTGAGTGGGTAGCATCCAGAATTTACTCGAAACGAAGTCATTTAGAATGTTTTAGAGCATAAACAGTAGTGCATAGGATTTCCTGAAAGCGCGCACAGGCGCGCTCACGACGCTACGGAAGCCGGCAGACCAAACCAGCGCATTCAGCTCGGCAAAGAACTCATGCTCTTCCTCAACACTGAAGTCCTCAGACATTTTTCTTTCGTTGTTTCTTTCTTTGCACAGGTAAACAGCACATTTCTTCTTCTACGCTTGCATTATCGGCAGAGCAGACGCTGAATGCGCACTTTCATCTGGCTTGGTTTGCCGGCTTCCGTAGCGTCGTGAATGTGCATGTGCGCGCTTTCAGGAAATCCTATACACTACTGTTTATGCTCTAAAAACATTCTAAATGACTTCGTTTCGAGTAAATTCTGGATGCTACCCACTCAGGACACTTGGAATACATTGGACGAGCAGTATGGAGGAATATTGACACGTTTTTTGTGGACTTTTATGGACCTTTCTGTCTCGGGCGCCATAGACCTCCATTATTTGAATGTCAGCAGACAGCAAGAAGCCTCCCAGATCTCCAGATGCATTTGAGATATCAAAAAAGTACTCCAGAGTGTTGTTCAGCATGGGGGTGAGTAGAAAATGAAGGCTAATCATGTTTTGGGTGTACTATTCCTTTAAAGGAAAGGTCCGGTCATATTCAGAACTCAAACTTCTGAAAGAACTTTAAATCTGATCCATTGATTATTCCTTGCTACTGTTTGCAGCTTTTAGCAGCGGCTCAGATGGAGGCTTCAGCAGCAGCTGAACCAGTGGATCTTAGTGGATTCACAGTTCCAGAAGCTTCTAGCAGCTCATCTGGGAACAGAGATCAGATGTTCTGTGGGTCGACCAGGACCGGGTAGTTTCTCATCTGCATCAGCAGGTGGGTTCCCAAAAAACTGCGTGCAACTTGATTTGAACCACAGGAAAAACAAGACTACGTTCGGCTCCTCTGAAACGCAGGCAGCGTGGAACCTGATTCTACCTGCTTTGGTGGCTAGGAGGTAGGCGTCAGTCTCACCTGTAGAGGCCCGAGAGCCACAGGTAAGAAGGCGGGATGGGGGTCAGCTGCTTAAGTTAAGGGAAACGGCATATTTTCTTACATTGTTTCCTTGATTTTCCGTTATTCCATCATGTTCTACTCACCCAGATGAGTTTAGTGTCATTTGGAACCGTTCTGAAGATATTCCGTTAGGTTATATCCAGTAACGTCTTCCTATGGGCAACGACTTGAAGGCACAAACTAAACTGTTCATCATTTATTCTTTATGGTACGCCAGCATTCAGAACATGGAGGCCAATCACTGTCCCCCAGAAATCCGCCGTTTGATTTTTATATTTATATCTTTTAAAACAAAGCGGCGCCGTGTATGACGTCATCCGCGCGGTGGACTGTAGTAGTGACAGGCAGCCCGGGTCACAAGCGGCTACGCTCTACCCCTTCTATTCATTCTAGCTCATCTGAATCGTTCATCTGGAGAGCGAGATCATCTGTGGTAGCAGCTCTAGACATCTTCCAGGCATGGGAGGAAAACTAGCATCAGTTCAGCGGACAGGATGAATGAACGGTAGCCGGCGCGCGCTGATGATGTCAGGGGGGGTGAGTAGAACATGATGGAATAACGGAAAATCAAGGGCTAAATGTAAAGAAACGCCGTTCTCCTTTAACAGCGACACACGCAGACGATCTGGTTTCTGGGTATAAACCAGGCTTCATGAACACAATGAAAATTATTGATTTTATTTTTTATACTGATTAACGCTAAATTCATTAAATTTACGCGAACGTTTTAGTTTTAGGTATAAATAATGTTCCATTCATCATTCTTTGCTGACTGGACTTTTCCTTTAATACTGAGGCTGTTTAAGTTCGGTCACATGGCGGGTAGCGAGGCTCCTCCCCTAAATGAAGCGCGGTTCGCAGAAACGCCCCCTCCGCTCCGCACGCGCCTCGAAGCCTCAGCTCATCTCATAACATCACTGCTTTACAGTTTTCTTTATCTTATTAATAAACATCTTAATATTCTAGTTGTTCCATTAGCATGTTCTCCCAGTGTGTATCGGTGTCCTCTCAGGGTACTCTGACCTGCTCCTTTGTCCAGAAAGGTGTGTCTAGATTCCCCTCAGGTGTGAGTGTGCGTGGCTCTGCGTGGCTCTGCGGGACAGAAACCATTTTAACAAAGAAATGGAGAATAAAACCATCAATATGACAGATTTCTAAAACAAAAATAAAAAAAAAATCAAAACAGCAAAATCAAACCGAGACCATCTGAACTGATGTGCTATTCCGCCCCCTGCTGGTCAAAGCTCAGACAGCAGCTGCTCTAATTTCTCCTTGGATGGAGGGTGAAGGGCACCAGGAGGTGTGTGTGTGTTTACCCGTCTAGCGCTCAGAGTGAGGACCAGCTGTTGCAAAGGGAGGACATTTAGCCGGTCCTCTCATGCTATTTATCTAATGGTCAGGTTTAGGGCTAAGGTGTCAACTGGTTATGGTTAGGGTGAGCTATGCATTGGTAATGGTTAGGTTTAAGGTTAGTTTAAGGTTAGAGCAATAAAAGGATTAAAAATGACTGAAAATCAATGAAAGTCAATGGGAATCAACACATGGTCCTCACTATGATGGCAGAACCAGTGTGAGTGTGTGTGTTAGCTTGTGGGGACAGTGTGAGTCCAGTTTCCCTGGAAGATGCTGCATTGTGGGGACTTCCTGTTGGAAGGGGGTCTGGTTAAAAATAAAAACACAGAAACTGAACATTAAGAGCAAAATAAGTTTAGAAGATAAATCAACAACTTCTCATCATTGATGCTGATTTTTAAGAAGCTGCCATTAATTCCTCTGAATATGCAGGTTTGATGTCTGAATGTGTCAATTCAACATTATTGAATTCACTAGTTCCTATGGACAAGGACCATCAGTTTATTTTATTGTACAAAACTAACAGATATAAAAGTTAAAAGTAGGAGTCTATGGTTGCCCTGGCAACCTTGTAGCTGAAATAGGGAGTTAAAACTCAGGCGTGGACCTCTGCCCTGACTGATCCGCCTGTCTCCTGGTATTCTGCCCCCCTCCCTCAGCAGCGTGTCTGTCTCTATCACCTGCGGGATCATCGGCGCTCTATACGCTCTATATCTAGCAATGTTACAATAAACCAGAGGAGGAATCAAAAATAGTGATGCTTGGGGCCCATAGAGCTGCATTGATGCACAGATCGTTTCCAGGAAGTCATGTGACCGATCCAGCAGCTGTTTCTAACTGAATGACTCACTAAATAAATAATAATTAAATAATTTCTGTCAACATGATGCATCTGCTAAAAAAAAAAAAGTCTCATCTTTTACGGTTTATCATTAAAATGATCCAGAATTTTGGAGCCTAAAAAAAACGATTCAGCCGCTGGGTTTTTATTTTAAATTTTCTCTTTGTTTCATCCTTTTCCTCTCAGTTATCACTCAGCTTATCTGAATTAAAGTTCATTTCAAATTGACTTTTAGTTTATTTACTGTTTTTACTGCACTTATTGTTTTAAAATTATGATTTAAAATCCTGGTCCAGCAGCATCCTCATTCATATTTTCATCTAAATTTCCCCATAATATGTTCACATTATTCATTGGCTGCATCTAAAAATATCAAAGATATTTTCAGTTTAATCATAGATATAAAATAATAGAATATAACCTCCAATAACTTCAATGATATCAGTGCTGTAGGTCATCAAATTAATTCAGTTTATTCTGTCCAATCAGCTGCCTGTAGTGTCTTTAAATGTCCAGCAGGTGTCAGTATTCTGAGAAACAGAATCAAGATGCCCCAGTAACCATCACTAGTCATTAAGCATCACTAGTCGTTAACCATCACTAGTCATTAAGCATCACTAGTCGTTAAGCATCACTAGTCATTAAGCATCACTAGTCATTAACCATCACTAGTCGTTAACCATCACTAGTCATTAAGCATCACTAGTCATTAAGCATCACTAGTCGTTAACCATCACTAGTTTACCTCCAATAAACCAGAGGAGGAATCGGAATCATTCTCCCGCTCATTCCTCAGTGGGAATCATCTTCTGGGATCTGATCTCAGATTTACCTGCTTTACCTGTAAATCCTGATGACCTGCTGCTCTCTGTCACAGCGAGAGGAGGAGGGCGCAGCACCAGACTTCCAGGACAAAATGCCCGGCTAATTATCATTTTGGCCCCCATAGCAGTTTGGAGAAAGTTGCAGTGAGCTGTTTGATCCCTAAAGCCTCCCCTCTGGGTCCCTGAGTAAGACCCTTAACCCCTCACTGCTGTCAGATCAATAAAGTTCTGTTATTATTCCTTGTTTTCATTGGAAACAAAGTCCAGGTTGTTTTTTTTACTTTTTCGGATTAACCAGAGGTCAGATCTGAAGTCCCCAATCAGAGAAATGTGTTGTTGGGGCGCTGATGTTCTACAACAAAGGTCTTCAACAGGGGGTCCGCGACCCCTAGGGGGTCCACGGAGGTATTGCATGGGGGGTCAAACAAATTTTGTTTTTTTTATATATATATATATATATATATTCCCCCCTGCATTTTTTTTCCACTAATTAAAATGTATTTAAATACACATTAACATGAATTCAACATGAATTCATCATCATTTCATTCACACCTGTCCCATTACGAGGAATACGCATCAGAAATACTTTAAAGGAATAGTACACCCAAAACATGATTAGCCTTCATTTTCTACTCCCCCCCATGCTGAACAACACTCTGGAGTACTTTTTTGATATCTCAAATGCATCTGGAGATCTGGGAGGCTTCTTGCTGTCTGCTGACATTCAAATAATGGAGGTCTATGGTGCCCGAGGCAGAAAGGTCCATAAAAGTCCACAAAAAACGTGTCAATATTCCTCCATACTGCTCGTCCAATGTATTCCAAGTGTCCTGAGTGGGTAGCGTCCAGAATTTACTCTAAACGAAGTCATTTAGAATGTTTTTAGAGCATAAACAGTAGTGTATAGGATTTCCTGAAAGCGCGTTCACGACGCTACGGAAACCGCGGCAGACCAAACCAGATGAAAGTACGCATTCAGCTCGGCAAAGAACTCATGCTCTTCCTCAACACTAAAGTCCTCAAACATTTTTCTTTCGTCGTTTCTTTTTTTGCACAGGTAAACAGCACATTTCTTCTTCTACGCTTGCATTATTGGCAGAGCAGACGCTGAATGCGCACTTTCATCTGGTTGGTTTGCCGGCTTCCGTAGCGTCGTGAACGTGCAGGCTCGCGCTTTCCATAGACCTCCATTATTTGAATGTCAGCAGACAGCAAGAAGCCTCCCAGATCTCCAGATGCATTTGAAATATCAAAAAAGTACTCCAGAGTGTTGTTCAGCATGGGGGTGAGTAGAAAATGAAGGCTAATCATGTTTTGGGTGTACTATTCCTTTAATAATCCCAGGGCGAAATTACTTTAGTTACATCACTCCATCTGTAATAGAGTGACTATAGGACCAGTTTGATAGAACACTATTTCAAACAATATATATAATTAGGGGGTCCCTGCTTCATCTCGCCATCAGTTTGGGGGTCCTTAGGCTGGAAAACGTTGAAGACACCTGTTCTAGAAGCAGCATGAAGGCCGTCCTCCTGAACCAGTCTGGTCGTCTCTGATTTAAACCGGTTTACTGAGAACATGTGCAATATAATAAAAGTATATCAGATAGTTTTTTAGATTAATTACAAAAAATACTTTTTTTTTTTAAAATAAATGGTTTTAACAGACATTGAGTCAACTTTCACTGAATGATTCACTTAAACATCTGCTCTGGTTGTCAGGTGTCTGCCTCTCTTTCCCTAGCGGCCTGTGGGGGGGGGGAGGGGGGGGTCGGGGGTCAGAAGCTGCTGATGTTACCTTTACATTAGTGAGGAACATTTTCCTCAACCAATCAGATTAGCCCTACAGGATCAGCTAGAAGCCCCGCCCCTACGTCAGCATTTCCTGTCCTCTGATTAGTCAGTTAGAGCTGAACGTTTAAAGCCAAGTTAAGCTAGAAACAATCTGCATTTTAGATTAGCTTTAGTTCAAAGTGTTTCTGAAACTAAAATGGAGAAACTAAGACTTCCTGCACAAAGAGGGAAGAATCTGTTAGTTCTATCTCTATTCTCCCACTCTGCAGAATCTGTTAGTTCGATCTCTAACGTTCTGCTCTATCTGCTTTTTCTCATAGTAGCTTCATCTGGTTGGCCTGTTTTAACAACAATCACAAATTCATCATCATGTTAGCCCCGCCCCCATGACAGTTGTATAAATTCAGAGTTTGCTACATCCCGTAAATTTAAATTAAAACAATTTTTGAATCTTTTCCTGCTTTAATAAGCTGATAGTCACCTTGAAGATGTATTAGCCATTTATTGAAGTGGGGCACTTGTGGGCTTCCGTACCATCCTGGGCTCAGGGTTTTATCTTTTCCATCTGGGAATCAAACTCAGGAAATGGGAACTTTTTCTCAACTATTTATTTTCAGTACTCAGCAGTAAGGGTTATAGTATATGGACAAGTTCTCTGTTAAGAAATGAATTATCAAAACATAGTTTATAAAAGTGTATAGTAAGCATTACATCATATATAGGCATGAAAACAAAAAGTTAGAGCATCAAACGGACGATTACAGCTGCTCCCAACTTTCTTCTCTAAATCTACTGAAATGCAGGCAGGAAGTGTCGGAGGAGGACAGACGGGGGGTGGGGGGTGGTACTTCTGTGTTCTAGATCACATGGACTCCTACAGCACTTGACGGTCACTGCACGGCTTTCACTTTATTTTTTTAAACTAGCACCGGAGCTCCTGGACACGCTGACAGACACACACAGGCTTCCAACAGTTAAATAAGGGAACGGGAAAGAAACACCAATAAATACAGGAAGTGGGACAGAACCGGGACGTCCTGCCGACTGGGTCGGGAAGTCCGTAAGGAAGCAGAGAGTCTGCAGGACGTCCCGGGGAGAAGAAGGCGGGATCCGGATGAGTCCATCAGCTCCCAGAGGAGCGGGCTTTATATCCGCACGGCTCTACGGTCACATCCTAAACACTACGGCGGTCCAATTACTAAACCCGTCCTAAACCATACTGCGACTTAATAATCCACAATCGGATTCATATAAATAAACACCATCTGCTTCCTTCTTACAAAACTGCAAATATACAACAAGTAGGACACAGGGGGGGGTCCACCGGCGTCAGGCAGCCGCATCGGGACCAGATCCAGCATCAGACTGGGATCAGTGTCGGTTTGAAGCGCCACAGCTGGGCCAGAAATGTCCCGTTCACACACATGGACTCATCCAGGAGCTAAAGGAGCCGCTCCGTTTCTTAACAGGGTAACTCGGCTCGGTTCTAATGAGGTTCATCGGTTCATTAAGGTCCAAAACATTCCTGTCTGCTGCCATCAGGTGGCGCTGTGGGCCGTATAAAGCACAGCAGGGACGCTAAATTCCGATTTTATTTTTGTGAAACCCGTTTTTTTTTGACGTTGCCGTTCATAGTTCTAGTATTATTGGATTGTTAATGGAACCGTCAGGTGACCCGCTGGTTCTGGGCTCAGAAACATTCAATCAATCAAATATTGATGGAAGATCCAGAGTCTGGGTTCAGAGGGACCAAACAGAAAGCCCTCTGGGTCAGAGGTCACCTGATGAAGATGTCAGGTTCTGCAGAGATGTTTGGAACCAGATGATCCAGATCGTTTTGAAAACAGAAAACGTTAATTAACTCTTTAAATTCTAGTTTTGGATAGAAAGATCCGGAAACATCCACTGAAAGCATAAGACGACTTTAACCCTGAGAGAACGGATAGGGGGGAAATGTTTCTTCTTTAACCTCCAAGCAGAGGCCTAAAGGTTAAAGGTCAAAGACGCATTGATGCTGGTCCAGAGCGTCTTCATGTGGCGCCGCTAGTGGGCTACGCCCGAAATCACACATCCTCCGCCCGCTCCGTTCCAAACCACCCGCACAGAGCAAAGCCTCCATGGGTCCATCTTGCTCCAATCCGACCTCCTTGGAATTTGAAGACAGTTCGCAATATTATTTAATTCATAGGAGCAAAAAAAATGCGTTAACGAATGCTTAATTCATTACGACATGATGAAAAGTCACCATGAGCAACGATCTCTGCTTCTGGAAGGTAGAAGTACCGATAGTTTGCATCCAACAATTTAATTAAAAGCTTTTGGTTTTGGGGAATATATAAGAAATATGCTCTAAATTGTAGTTACCGATCTGTCGTTACCATATTTTACTTTGACAAACTGGATCGTCCGTCTTGATGTTTTTTCCTGTTTGGTGCGATTGCAGCGGTAACGAACCGGAACTGAAAATAGCTCGGCTGAGAATTTAGACGGTGAAGAATAGAGAAAACGTATGTGGGCGATGGCGTGCGGAGGAGTAGTCGTGGATGTGGAACAGCTGTCGTTGATTAACATGACAGAGCGGTTCTCCGCAGGACGTACCCGAGCGGAGACGGAGGATGAGGAATCTGGAAATAGGTCATTTTTAAAAGACTGAGAAGATGAAGCTCAGAGGACTGCGGACCAGTTAGTTATTTCTTAACTTAGCTTGGCGTCTGCAGTTTATCTTGATCCATGTCATTGTTTAGCAGCAGCGGCCATTCAAAATATCCCCTCATTCCTTGATGGGTCCTTGGTTGGTCCCCTGTGGTTCCTTTTTAAACCTCAATCTTTGTTCTATAATATTCTGTCATGATTTGTGGACATTAGGATCTAAAGAGAAGCGCCATCTGCTGGTCAGACCCTGTAAATCAGTGAAAGGGTGGAGTCAGGGTAAAAAGTTGGCTGCCGTCCTTTGGACTGAGAAAGGCCTTTTTGAAAAGCTGCTACTGTATGTTTTAAATAAAGTTAATTAAAAATGATTTAGAGGCCTGAAAAAAGCTGTCTGAATGGAAGCCAGTTCTGTTAAATGTGTCTTTATATCTGTAAACATGATGAATTATTAAAGCGTTTCTGCAGTTGGGAGCCTTTTAGTGCCGATCTAACCAACGGAGTTTATTTTAATCCTTTAATGTCAGCTGTCAATCAGATGCTAGCTTCTGCACTGTATAACCAACCAGTGGGACCTCGGGCTTTTCTTCTTCCTTTTGCAGCCCTAAACGTTGCCATGGCAACAACATAAAGGAGGAGCAACAATCCAACAGCTCAGCAGCCCTGAATCTGGTCCCTGAGGTCTCTGAGCACCGCAGCTGCCAGACGATAACCGAGCTAAATTTTGGCCATAAAGTTTATAAAAAATTTTAAAAAAAAGGTAAGAAATCCTTTGAAACTAGAAAAACACTAAGAGAGCAGACCTATAACTAAAACACACACGATCTGGATCATCACCAAAATAAGAAATGGATTAAAATCCCTCCTTAAATTTTCCTTTTCCTTGGTTTAAGCCGGTTTGTTGGAAGCATCTTGCTAACCAGTTAGCAACTTAGTGCTAGCAGGTTCCCAATGGGAAATTCCATTGGGACCAAGTAGCACTAAATTGGTGACTTAGAAACGACGCTGTCAAGGAACGCTATGGACAGAGGAAACATGCAAGAGGAGGAGAGTTTAGTGTCGGAGGTCGTGGATGAGTCTCCTCCGTCATCCATTTTTTATTTAGAGGAGGAAAGCGGGGACGAAGATGTTGTGGAAGAGGACACCAGGGCGGCAGAAGCTTGGTTTGGTGTAGAAGGCTTCCAGCCGTACATGTTTGAGCCCTTGCCTCGCAACGCTGCCAGTTCTGTTAGCTCTACGCCTGCTGAAGACACAGACGTCCATCCCCGTGGACACTGGGACGCAACTCAATGGGAAAGGAAAGGATTCTGATTTCAACCGTTGCGTATATTAGCTGCGACCCTACAGATTTTAAGGCAGGAGAACAAACTTCTAACTCACCTGCAGTTATGATGTCGTTTGCCTTAACGTGTCGCTGTGACAAAGGTATGAAAATGAAAAACAAATCTAATCTGACCCAAATAAAAAAACGGGAAAAAGATTTGAAATGAAGGAAACTACTTTTCAGAATCAAGCTCTCTATATCATCTAAGCCCCGCCCACACACAGCAGTTCAAAACTGAAAATAAAAAACTTAATTAGAAAAAAAAAAAATCGGAAAAAAGATTAAATCATTTTTTCAAATCTTTTTTTCTTTATAATTTTGTTTAAGCAAACTTTATGGCCCTAATTTGGTTCCACAGATGGTCCATCGACGTCTTTCTGAACCCAGAACCGGTCAGAACTTCCAGCTCCTTCATAAACACCAAACCGTTCCCTAAAGATTTTCCTCCAGAACCTTTTAACTAACTTTGAGGGTTCGGAAAGTTTAAATTTTTCTGCGCTTTACTCTTTGCGTCCTGCAGGATGAACCGAACACTCGCTTCACAGTACGGGATATAAAAACACATCTATGGTTTGATCAAAGCCGTGTTAGAACAGGCGCATTACCATGGAAACACAGCTGTTACGCTCTGGGTCCATGTGTGTGAATCAAAGAACAGGATCTGGTTTTTCCGCTGCAGCAAATACGCGTCTAAAGTCTGATAATTCCCATGAGTCATTGCTGCCCGGCGGTGTGGGCGAAGGTCCAACAGCTGAGCTCCACTCGTGCTACATCTCAGAAAGAGGCGGCTTTAAAACTCTGACAAAAGGCCACCAGAGGAACCAGCAGCGACCCGACGACCCCGAGTCCAGGTCGGTTCGGATGCTGTAGCTGTAGGCGGGGGGGCAACATGCAGCGGGGTGAGGGGGGGGCTGTGAACAATCTGTGTGTTCGTCTGTCCTCACACAACCAGGAGGAGGAAGTAGGCTACGCTTTGGCATCGCCAGACCCCACAGCCGGGTCCCCTCAGCCTAAACAAAAGGTCCGCCGGGCATGCCCAGATAGTTGGGCAAAGCCACGGCCGGCGGGGGCGGCGTGCTGCTGCTCCAGTGCACCTTCATGTGGTGCCGCAGGTTGGACTTTGAGGAGAAGCGCTTGTCGCACTGCTGGCAGGAAAAGGGCTTCTCCTTGGTGTGGATCCGGCGGTGGCAGATGAGCTGCGTGGAAACCCGGAACGACTTCCCGCAGTCGGGGCACTGGTAGCGCTTGGGCTCGGTGTGAATGCGCCGGTGGTTTTTCAGAGACATGAGGTTGGGGAACTCCTTCTGGCAGGAGGAGCAGAAGAAGGTCCCGGTCTTGTGGCTGTTCTTGTGGTTCAGCAAAGAGCTAGCGTGGCGGTACGAGCGTCCACACTGGTTGCAGACGTGAGGCTTGGTGACCTCATCGCTGCCCTCTCCGCCACGGGGTTTGGCCAGGCTGGTGGGATCCAGTCCTTGTTCCTGCATGAGGGTGTGGTCGAGGCCCGACCCCCAGCCCAGCTCCTGGGAGCTCCCCGGCCGGTGCTGCTGGGGTCTGGGCTGGCGGGGCTGCGGCACCTCTCCGTGGGTGATCTCCATGTGGAGCCTGAAACTGGCCTGCGTAGGAAAGGCCCTCTGGCAGGACCGGCAGGTCAGCTCCCGCTGCTTCTGGTGGACGCGCCGGTGGTTATACAGCTGGGAGGAGACGCGGAACGCCTTCCCGCAGTCGTGGCAACGGTGGCGGCGGGTCTCGGAGTGGATGCGGCGGTGGTTCTTGAGGGCGAGCAGGTTGTTGTAGGTCTTGAGGCACACGGCGCAGTGGTAGATGCCAACAGTATGGGTGTTCTTGTGGTTGAGAAGGGAGCTGGCATGGCGGTAGGAGCGGCCACACTGATCACATCTGTGCAGAGACAAACGGTAAGGGGGAGCATGGGGGAGCAGAGGGGGGAGACGGGGGGAGCACGGGGGAGACGGGAAAGAAAAGCATAGATTAGTGATGGGATGCAGCTACAGAACGTTGCTGTAACATCTTGATAAAGTTCACATACAGGTATATGATCTGAAATCCGGCTCAGAGCTTTCTACAAACTGGTTCACCAGCTAACGTTTCTACACAGGTCACTGGGGGACTGCTGGGTGTTACGGATGAAAGAGGGGGGGAGGGGGTGGACATACAGGTGGAAGGAAAGGGCGAAGTATCTGCTGCTTCCTGCACTGCACACACAGCTTGTTTAGGCGGGATCTAAAATGATGCACTGAGCGAGTCTGCAGTGTGTGGGGGGCGGGACAGTCGATGCTACGCTAGGTCTGCGGCGGACATGTGCAGTGCAGCTAGCCCCAAATACTCTCTGCTCTTCCCAAACAAACATGAGGTTGCAGCAGCCTCGTCCTGCTCTGTTCGGCGGCCATCAGATCAGACACAATCAGAGGAACACACACAAAGCTTCAGTCAGAGGAGAGAACAGCATGTAAACAACATCTGAAAATGACATGATTGGTTAAAGGCAGCCTACAAACTACAGTGTGTGATATATGCTAACTGAAAGCAAACGGGGATGACTTATCTGGTCTCTAATTCAATCTGTCCAAACTTCTGAAAAATCCGAATTCCGGCACGCGTATGGTCCCAAGGAAGCCGGATTGGAGATCATATACCTGTAATAGACACGCAGACACCTAAATTTATCCGCACTACTAGTTCTTTTTTTTCCAACTTCGAAGAATCACAAACAACTGACGGGAACTCACGTGTACCGACACTCTTCTCCTTCTCCTGGGGCTGCAGCGGCCTTCCTCCTGACCTCCATGCCTACCTGGTTGTCCCCGCAGCGGTGCCGGGCCAGACCGGACCTCCCCTGGAAACTCTTCCCGCAGCTGGGGCAGCCAAACGGGGTGGCGCCCTCTTCGTGCACCTTCTGGTGGTTACGAAGGAACCTGGCCAGTCGGAAAGCTTTCCCACACGTGTGGCAGATGTGTTTCTTGCGTTGCGTGTGGATGCGCATGTGATTGCGCAAGGCCATGTAGTTCGTGTAGGGCTTGTCACAGAAGTTGCAGCGAAAGTTGCCCGTCTTGTGGGTGTGCTTGTGGTTGAGCAGCGAACTGGCGTGTTTGTACGTGCAGCTGCACAGGTCGCAGGCGTACGGCCGCTCATCCGAGTCCATGTCCACCGAGTTCCTTTCCATGCTAACATTGGCCGAGCTGCTGGTGGAGGAAGACGAAGGAAGGTGCTGGGCTGGACAGTCGTGAGCCGAGAGCTCGTCGGCCGTGGCGAAGCCTTCGCAGCAGCCGTCGCACTCAAAGTCCATTTGGACCCCGGGGCCCTGTGGTCCTTTGCACAAGCCTGCTGTAGTGTGTGTGGCGAGCTGCCGCTGCGTGCGAAACCCTTTGCCACACTCCTGGCAGTTGTGCTTCTTCTGGGCAAAGTGGAGGCGCAGGTGGTTCTTCATGGCCAGCCGGTTGGGGTAAGTGGAGTTGCAAACATTGCAGTGGTACTCCCCAATCTTATGAAGGTTCTTGTGATTGGCCAAGCTGCCAGCATGGCGGTACGTCTTTCCACATTCCTCACAGGCGAATGGTCTTCGCCCGCTTTCAGCAGGGTCAAACTTCTGCGGCCTGGAGGTGCCGGCTGACGAGTAGGGCTTCTTAAAGCCTTGATGGCTGTACTTGACCCCCCCCATGGCAGGGCCCTTTGAGGACTCGGCTCTCATCGCCTGCATTTGAGATGGGCCAGGCTGCTGGAAGCGGGAGCCGTTGGGTCCGGTCCGGACAAGACCTTTAGCCCGGTGCTCCTCATGGAGACGGAGGTGGTTGATGAGCTGCTTTTGAATCTTGAAGGCTTTGCCACATTCCTCACACTTGTGCCTAGAGCAGGGAGGAGACCAGGTGAAGGAGACGCATAACAACCACAACATTCCAACAAGCATAGAAACATGGCTCACATAGTTTCTTAGACTTAGGGATAAAAAAAATGTGGCTCAGAATTTTCTGCAAGGAACCCAAGTCAAGGAACAACAATAGATCCAACAATGGATCCTCAGAGATCCATTGTTGGATCCGTTTTTTTTTTTTTTAAGCAATCTTAATGAACCACCTTTTTCATATCCTTAAGAACTGCGATACATATTCAGTTCCTGTATCTCTCCAGCTAAACTAACCCAAATGATAAAACTGTGGAACCAATATTCTCAATAAAACCCTCAATGAACAATGATTTGATAAGTTGGTGAAGATTCTCAGTCCTGCAGGTCATTGTCATAACCAGTGTTGTGCCTGAACGCGTTCATTGAACGAAAGTTCATGAACTCGTTCATATTTTGGGCGAACGTGAACTGAACGTACTGCATTACCGCCTGATGAACGTTATTGTGAACTCGTTCATTCTGGTGTCTGTGAACGGCTCGCTCTCTCAGTTCAACTCCGTTTAATAGGTTGCCAGATTTCTATAGAGCCCTCCAGGCGAAACCCCGGCTAAATCACACCGTAAACAGGCCTTAATATGTAGCGGGAAAAACACCCAATCTGGCAACAGCAGCTACCAGCGTCATAGCGTGTGTCATCAAAACAAAATGCAGCGTTAAAGCTGCAGCAGCATGGAGGCGACCGTTGAGGCGACAAAGCAGCAGTATAATCACTTAAAACAGGTTTATGACCAGGTGGTCGGTGAGGATGATGGCAACAAGTTTGCCCGCCGGCTTTCAGTAAAAAAATCCGCACTTCAGTAACCTTAAATTCCTACCTCAGCCTGGTCCCTCAGTTTGTGTTAGTAAAATCTTCTTGAGCGGAGGTCTTTAACAGGGGATCCGCGACCCCTAGGGGGTCTACGGAGGTACTGCATGAGGGTCATGGTTAGTTGATATTTTTATAGTCCCCCCCTGCAATTTTTTTTCCCACTAATTTAAATGTCTTTAAATAATCATTAACATGAAATCAACACACTGTAGTAAACAGATAAATGGAGGCAGAAGATGTCTTTCAGTCATCAATGCTCCCATTCAGCGACACACAGGAGCTCTTTCAAGCTGGGCACCGTTTCCTTCACAACACCTGTCCCATCAACCAGGAATCAGAATCAGAAAAACTTTAATAATCCCAGGGAGAAGTTAATTTCTTTACATTACTCCACCTGTAATAGAGTGACTATAGGACACAATTTCATACAATATATATAGTTAGGGGGTCCCCGCTCCATCTCGCCATCAGTTTGGGGGTCCTTGGTCTGGAAAACATAGAAGACCCCTGTTCTTGAGGGTTTTACTATCCATGTAACTTGTTTGTTAAACCTGCCTGGTATAATTTTCCAGGATTCCAGTATTCCTTTTTAGTATGTATTGAAATGGAATTTCAAATGGAAAAAATTATTAAAATAAAAAAAAAACATTTGCACCTTAAAGACTACTTTCCTATTTTTCTTTTAATAATTACTCATAAAAAAGACCATTCAAGCAGCACATTTTTCCTGATGTTTTTGAGAATATACTGTAGGGGTGAAAGCTGCAGCTGCTACTAGTGTGAAGTGAATGGACAGCAACAAAGCATTAAAGCAACAATGGGGAAATCTGTCCCCTCAATGCTAATGTAAACCCTGGTTGGATAAGGATTCAAAACTGCATATGAAGATGAAATCTGACGCACAGTTTCAGTGTTACAACTGATAAAATAATTGCTGTCTGTGGTTCTACAGTAGGCTATGGTGTAATTGAGCAATATATGAAAAAAAAAGAACTATGAACTAGTTCATTTTTTGGAATTATGAACTGAACTAGTTCATTTTAAAATGTGTGAACTGAACTTTGAACTAGTTCACGTAGAAAGAGAACTTTCCCAACACTGGTCATAACCTGGATGGGACATTTTGAATTGACAAAGCTTCCTGGATGGGAATAAAAATGTTTTCAAACTTGGAAACAAAGTCCAGAGGATTGTTTTTTAACTTTTTTGGAATGACTTGATACAGGGATGCATTCACTGTTTGCTGGAAAAGGCAGGAATCAAAAGTCTTATTTCTACTTCGTGGTCCGGTCCAAGAGACCACAGTTTGGAAGTGTTGATTCGGTGCTCTGTCAGATGAGCATACCCCGTCAGACCAGCATACGGATAGTAAGCACACATGCAAGACGTCAGAATTGCGAAAAATACACTTTAAACTACGTCAACGGGCGTGTATCCCTTTAGCTATGTACAAAAAACTATTTAAAGCCAGCTCGCCATACGCTTCAAAAAACACATAATACTAAGTAGTAAAATTTTTTGTACATGACGAAAGGTTGAGGTAGTTTTAAGTTTATTTTTCGTACAAAACTAAAGGGATAAACGAGTATTGACTACGGGTATGCTCATCTGACAGAACACCGGCCAGTTCAAGAGAGTGCTATGACCACTAGTCTCTCTCTGCTAGAGATATTCGAGGATTAAACCAATACCATTGCCTTGCTTCCAGCCGTAGGATGGCATACTACAGTCCACCACTCAATAACGGCACTACTCTCACCCTAACAAAACTGAATCATCATTATATAGAGCTACGTCATAGTTATGACCTTAAACTATCTGCTTTGGTAGAGTGGGCCAGCTGAATAAAGCAGACATGTTTTGTCAGACTGGACCAAAGCGCGGTGTGCCACTCAGTGGAAAACAGGCTTAACAGACTTCCTACCAATACATGGAGACTGTTGATGAGAACCTGTTTACTCAAGAAACATTATTTAAACGTAAGACCAAATAATCAATGAGGACCTAATCTTTATTGTTCTAGCAACAAAATCTTTCCCAAGTGGAAAACAAACAAGCTAAAGTTACAGGGTTACAGTCTTTATTGCTCAAGCGAACGACAACAGACCACATCAAACTAGCCTAAGCTAGACTATTACAGGCAAAGAAAAAACATTCACGCCTGGAACAACTACGGCCGTTTAGAAGCCCAAAGCCTACCCTAGTGTGGCTGTTTGGAACGGCTGAAAGAAACAGGTCCTCGGTATAAAAACAATATGGCAGGTGGAACTGGGTTTTCCACGCTGCATCTGAATGAAGGACAACACTAGTGGAACAACATCAAAACTGAAAGTTGGTCCAAGATAAGGAGGAGGCATGCTTTTAAAGAAAGCTGAGACAATCATTCAGTCCACAGGTATCAAACATCGGTCCTCGAGGAACGCTTTCCTGCACCATGAGATGCATCTCTCCTTCAACACATCTGAATTAAATAATCAGGTCGTTAACAGGACCAGGAAGAACTCCACTGCAACCAAGGAGGCAATCAGCCCCTGGATTCAGGCGTGTTGTACCAGGAAAGCCAGCCCTCTGGGACTGGAGTCAGAACTTCATTCCTAGGGGACCAGTTTGAAGGACATGGAGCCAAATCATGCGACACCTATGACTCCTTCTCCTTGGACAGCAAAACAAACCTTTGGTACAAAGAAAACGACCTTTTCTCCAGATGACATTGGCAACACCAAAAAATGGTAACTGTGTGCTCAGCGTATGGGTGTACGAACCAACCAGGAAGGAAGGACAGCACCTTGTTTTATTGCTTCCCTAAAAACCCTGAAATACGAGCGAGATGTTTGCTGCTGTGAAGAGACAGAACTATAACTAGCAGAATTTGTAGCGATCACTTCTACTTAAAGTCATTGGGAAATCATATTTAAATGTCAAATCATTCTGGCTTAAACATTTATATAAATGTTATCTTTATCAGATCATATTGTCCCAAAATTTAGAAAATTTCTACCAAAAAAAAAAACAAATCCTGTCTTAAAATCTGTGTTGGTTTTTTTTCCATTATCTTCTGCAGGTCAGTTAGTTCTACGTCAGCCTGAACACCTAAATTCAGCCAATCATATATCAACGGTCACCTGTCCATCAAATATTTTCGGTCATATCATCTTGATTCATATGTCGCAGCTAATATACGCAACGGTTGAAATCAGAATCCTTTCCTTTCCCATTGAGTTGCGTCCCAGTGTTCACGGGGATGGACATCTGTGTCTTCAGCAGGCGTAGAGCTAACAGAACTGGCAGCGTTGCGAGGCAAGGGCTCAAACATGTACGGCTGGAAGCCTTCTACACCAAACCAAGCTTCTGCCGCCCTGGCGTCCTCTTCCACAACATCTTCGTCCCCGCTTTCCTCCTCTAAATAAAAAATGGATGACGGAGGAGACTCATCCCTGACCTCCGACACTAAACTCTCCTCCTCTTGCATGTTTCCGCTGTCCATCGCGTTCCTTGACAGCGTAGTTTCTAAGGCACCAATTTAGTGCTACTTGGTCCCAATGGAATTTCCCATTGGGAACCTGCTAGCACTAAGATGCTAACTGGTTAGCAAGATTCTTCCGACAAACCGGCAACAACCAAACTTGCTTGCGAACCTTTCGCCAGAACAATCCCGCCCCCTTGATAATCGACCAATCACATTCACTTTATTCACTCGTGTAAAGCCGGTCACCACTCGGGAGAATTCAGAAATGCAACAATTGGAACAGCCACTCCCCTACGACTTTAAACAGTTGGTGACGCTGAAATTACTATTGTAGAGGTTTTTTCATTTAGACAGATGTAGAAAGTACCTGTGGCGCTAGTTAGTTTAATCTTTTAGCAGGCATGCAGGGTTTCCCCCAGCGTATTACAAGCATGGCCGTCTATCTTTGTATTATAAATGCATCGATGTTTGAAAGCAACATAAAACAGAGGGTAAGGTCCCACTCCCAGAGAAAACCTCCTGGTCTGAAGAGATAAGATGCTAGCTGTTAGTATAGCTCAGTGCACAGTATAGGTGCATGTATTCTCCTGCAGCGTGTGTCGCAGTTAGCTTGTCGCAGGTATGATGCAGATATTTGTGATTTATGCCCAATTTTTAAGCATGGTCTGCGCTATGTTATTCCACGCCACAACGCCAGAGGGCCAATCAGCAACTAGCTAGGACTGTGGGTGTCCGTGTCGGTTTGACGAGCTGGTTCGCTGTCTACAACCCCTCATCCAAAGCTGGACGACACACAGTTCACCCGAGTGTTCCACAAAGACTGGCTGTGGTCCTGCAGCGCATCTAGAGCAGCTGAAGCAGCGCCTCATTAGCTTCTGAAGCGCGTGACACGCTTCACAAGTTGCTTGCTGCTGGACGCACCTCATCAACCAATCAGAGAAGCTGATCTGGGAGCTGGCAGGGAGTCAGACACAGCACTGCTGATGCAGAGCGCTATGATCACTCCTCTGAAACAGTTTATTAACACCTAAATTAACTTCAAATGTAGAAACCTGCCGGCAGAATATGTTGGCTTTTCTTATCCTGCTGCCTGCAGTTTGTAGCACAGACCTGAAAAACGCTAACATCTACTTCCAGCCGCCACCAACAGTAGGGGAAAACCCCCAAGAGGCGAGCGGGCCTGAGGCAGCTGCTGCTGGGGATTCCCAGTGACAGCGCAGCGCCGGAATGTGGGGGTCTGAGCGGCTCCCACAGAGAAATAATCTTTGAAGGCAGGATGTTAATCTGGATGAACTGACTGCACAGACCATGTTTTCAGGAGGACCTCTCTCACTTCAACATAGATTCTAACTACTTTTTACCCGCTGATCACAGCTAATATAGCAAAGCTGCTCTCTGGCATCGAACACAGGAGCAGCAGAAGCATCTGGACTCACTTTACTGGACGGCTGACCTTAATGAGGATCAGAGATGAAGCAGCAGAAGCTTCTTTGCCACTCAAATTGCGTTAGGTGTGAACGTAGCATTAATCTTTCACAAACAAAAAGCCAGAGTTGTATAATGATCAGATATAGTAACAGTTCTAAGCGGAAAAAATGGCCACCATCAGTCCAGTAGTGTTTTCACTAGGACACACCAGGCTGAGCTGAAACTCAAAGCAACAGAGAGGCCACCAGGATCTGGGTCTGAAACTTTATGGTAACTTTCTTGCAGGCATTGATCCGTGTGCTAGCTGCAACTTTTTCCCCTTCTATGTATGAAGCAAACTAGGACTGAAAGTCGTAGGGAAGCGAATCAAGATGCTATGACCAAAAACATTTGATTGACAGTTGATGTATGATTGGCTGAATTTAGGTGTTCAGGCTGACGTAGAACTAACTGGCCTGCATAAAATAACGGGGGGGGGGACTGATTTTAAGACAGGATGCAATGGTTGAAATAAGAATCTTCGAAGAGTAGCGGTGACCGTTAGAGGAGTATAGTTGGAGAGCGAATTGTTGGCCATTTGTCAATTCACAAGAACACGAGTATGGACTTGTGTCCTCGCCAAGTATGTTTTTGAGGAGAACTCAGGAAGGTCTGGACTTGGGAAGCACAAATCAAATGAACATTTTAAAATTAAAACAATCAAACCTCCATCAGAGCCAGCGGTACTTCACAGAAGGCTATGCAGAGAGAGGGCTGCTGCAGACGGGCTAACGTTAGCCCTGGCTGCTGCAGACGGGCTAACGTTAGCCCTGGCTGCCGTTAGCCTTGGAGGTCCGCTGGTTGCTACAGTCCTCTCAACTTTGGAACATTTTTTTTTGCGCATTAAATCGGTAAACAGGCCATATAGTGAAGATTAAAGTATAATGTTCTTGCTTTAAATTATCTTAACGTACTTTTATTGAACAACAGCAACAGAAAAGAGATGTGAATACTCTGAGCTCAGTGAGAGCTCCATTGAAAGGAGACGGAGGAGACTCATCCACGACCTCCGACACTAAACTCTCCTCCTCTTGCATGTTTCCGCTGTCCATAGCGTTCCTTGACAGCGTCGTTTCTAAGTCACCAATTTAGTGCTACTTGGTCCCAATGGAATTTCCCATTGGGAACCTGCTAGCACTAAGTTGCTAACTGGTTAGCAAGATGCTTCGAAGAAACCGGTTGCAACCAAACTTGCTTGCGAACCTTCCACCAAAACAATCCCGCCCCCTTGATAAACGACCAATCACATTCACTTTTCATTCTTTTCACGGTTGGAACAGCCGCTTCCCTACGACTTTAAACTAAAATTAAGTGATTTGAAAGAGATTTGAAAATGGAGTTTTGTTATGTTGTAATTATACTGCAAATGCAATGAATTACCCAGGTCTAGATCCAAGGCCAATGGCTTGGCCTGGATGAATGGATCCAAGGTTTGTTGCAACAACAACAAGACACTCAATATGCAGTCCCTGATATCAAGGGGGCGATAGAGACCTTCTCACCTCCCTGCTCCCTTTACCAAACCGCTTGGGCAAACCCGCTAAACTCGTCACATAAATTGGGCACATGCCGGTGATTTCATGACGATGTCCCTCCTTATCAACCTACTGTTCCCTTGCCAAGTTTATCTCCTCTGCCCTAGATTATTAAATCCCACCCGCCTTGTCCAGGGACTTGTTGAGGCTCCATGTCAGGATGGACATGGGGGTTTGCTCGTTAAAACTGACGTACTTTCAACACTTTTGAAAAACAGTGTTGAGTCTTTGAGAACAGAAAACCCAAAACTAACTTGGAAAATTCTCAATGTGAATAAACCGAAGCGTTTTATCACATGTAAAAGTGAACCAAAGCGTACCTCTTCAGGTCAAAGTGGGTCCTTTGGTGATTCTTTAGAGCCAGCAGGTTGTAGTAGCGCTTTTGGCAAACCAAGCAGCGAAAAACTCCAGTCTTATGGGACTTTTTGTGGTTGAGGAGCGAGCAGGGGTGTCTGTATCCTCGCCCACACTGGTCACATTTGTGGGGCTTGTCGCTTTGATCGACCATCGGCCTGCGGCCATCACCGCTGCTTCCAGCCACGCCGTCACCTCCAGACATCCCTTTGCCACCATTAAGGCCAGGCTTGTTCATTGCTCGGTTCTTACCGGGACATAAGTGAGTGACCAGATGGTGCTGGTCGGCAAAAAACATGCCACAGTCCACACAAATGTGGTTGCGTCCATCCATCTTATCGCCGCCATTGGCTGAGCTGCTGGTGATACCCTGCTGCTGGTTGTCTGGCCTCTGGGGGCCGTGGATCAGCTGATGATTCAGAAGGTCCTGCTTCCTGGAGAAGCTCTGGCCACAGGTTGAGCAGATCATCCTCCAGTCCTGATCTAGATTTGATGGTACTGCCCCAACGGGGTTATTGGCGTGGCTGCGTAGGTGGCTTCTGAGAGCTCTGAGGCTGGCATAGTGATTGCCGCAAACAGAGCATTGATACACCTCTCCATCATCGTCATCTTCTTTATCGTTGCTGCCCATCCTCTTCCCTCCGCTCTGGGAGTAGGGTCTCTGGCTGCCTTCTTTAATGCTGCTGGAGCTCCCCGAGGGCATCGACGTCCCGGTGGAGCTGTGGTAGTTCATGGTCCCCATGAAGCCGTTTGCCATGTTGCTTTGCTGCTGTGGCGGTGGCTGCTGCTGCTGCCCGCGGCGAGGACACATGTGCGACTTGATGCCCGAAACATCCCCGTACATCTCACCGCAGTCGGCACAAACGTGTCTGTCTGCCTGGCGGTGAGTAGAGCTGCTCTGGGAAAGCGAGCTGCCATCAAAGCGATCGTGGAAATCTAGGGAGTCCAACCCACTGCTGTGGCCGCCGTCTGGCACAAAGTGGGCGGAGTCCGCAAGGTTTCCAGGAAGTGAGATGGGCGTGTTTGTGGTGTTACCCTCCTGGACATAGCTCTGCTGGGAGTCCAAAGTGAGCGGCTCAGGAGAAAGCCAATCGCTGCTGTCGTTGTTGATTGGTGGGTTGGAGGGGCGGGCCTTGTGGCTTCGCAGGTGGCTGTGTAGTGCTGCCAGGTGGGGGTACTGCTTACAGCAGATGGTGCACTGGTAGTGGCCAGTCTGGTGGCACCGTTTGTGGTTCACCAGGCTCCCTGCATGTCGATAACTTTTGCCACATTCTCCACACTTAAAGCGGCGCTCTTCATCATCTGGAGAACTGGCCTGAGGCACGCGGCCGCCAGAGGGGGAGGCCACCGAGCCCTGAGAACCAGAGCTGAGAGTGTCTGAGTTTAGTATGGAGCTGTCCTGACTGTGGGAGGGCGGGTGAGGATCATGAGTCAGATAATGAACTTTTAAAGTCTCAAGGTCAGGGTGCCCCGCCCCACAGTATGCACATGTGTAAATGGGATTGTTGACTGGAGGGCCCATGATTGGATCGTACGGGCCCCTTTTATCTGCGGGAAGAGGGGGCAAGGGCAATGGGTCCCCGAGGGCCGGGGTGTATGCAGGGGACCGAACGGCGCTCAGGTTGTGCGGCATGATGCCAGGGAAGCTGCGCGTCAGTCCCAGCGAAGGCGAGGCCGTGTTGTGCAGCAGAATGTGCTCCTGGAAATCGCTCTTGTTCGGAAGCGCTATCTGACACAGGTGGCAGAAACAGGAGGCGGATTCGTCGTTCTGAGATGACTGCGAACCGGCGCTGCGCTCCGAATCATGGAGGCTGCTGCCGGTCCCGCCGCTTACCATGGTGGCACCCGGCGTCTTGAACTTTGAGTGAGTTCTCTCGTGGCCGTTTAGCGCAGCCAGGTTGCTGAACTGTTTAAAACACACAGAACACTTAAAAGTTCCTTGTTGGTGACACTTCTTGTGATTCACCAAACTACCGTGATGCCGATAGGTTCGGTCGCACTGGTCACACTTGAACGGTCTGTCCCAGGCGTCGTCGGATTCAGGGGAGCCTTTTTTCCCGTGGTCGTCTGTGTCCTGGCCAGGCAGGATGCTATGTCCCATACCACTGTTGTTTAAATGGGAACGGCCAAATCCATCCGCGAGGTCCTGGGTGAGGCCGAAGTTCCTCTCGTCGTGGCCCCCCTCCTCAGGGGCCTCCTCGTTCTCCTCCTCAGCGTGCGCACTGCTTGGGGATAGAGTATGGATTCGAAGGTGATTTTTCAGAGCTACCGCGTTGGGCAGTGTACGAGTACAGACTGGACACTGGAAAGAACCTACTTCATGAGATTTCTTGTGATTAGCGAGGCTGGCGGCGTGCTTGTAGATCCTTCCACACTGTTCACACTCAAAACGACCGTTCTCTTCTTGCTGATAATGTGCTTTCATATGCTCTAGAAGACTTGGAGTACTCGGACAGACCATATCACATTCTTTACAGGGGAATCCCTTGGCACGACTCATATCATGCATTGCCATAGTACTCTGCACCGGCACAGTTGGAAGGAATCACGGTTCACAACATAGTAATGAACAGTGAAGGGGTGGGGGGGTGAGGGGGGAGGGGGGGAGACAATCCTCCTTTGCTCTTCAGCCAAGACCCGACTCCATTTTCTCCCAGGAAGGAGCTCCAGCCAATCACGGCCCGCCTTGGGCGGTGGCGATGGGCACAGCAGCCAATGAGGAATCACTGTGGAGGAAAGGAGGACAGGATTATTGGTTGGAAAGAGTTTTAATTCATCTTCATTTAATGCAGGAAACATTCAAACATTCAGTTCTGATGTGGAAATGATTAAAAGACAGTTTTAGGGTTTAGGGATGAACAATAGGCGGGGAATAAAAACACCTTTATGACAATATTCTGCTGTATGGGTTGTTATGGAAATAAGACTAATGATAAAAACATATTTAAAAGTAGGCATGTCCCAATAATCCTCTAGTTACTATACAGATATTACCCCTTTAAGAAATTACAGATATTGATTCGATACAATATAGGGATCAAATTATCTATACTTTTATTCTTTATTTTGTAGCGTAGAATATTAAAAAAAGGTTTAATAAATAGATTCTACTTAAAGAGACAAAAATAGAGCAATGAACTGACCCTCTGATTATAAACCAGACGATAGAAGCAGAGTGTTTTTATCAGCGAGGTTTTAGGTGCAGGCGTTATAAGGTCATATTTCTTTTTCTTTCTTTGCCTGAAATTGGACCGATAACAAATATCCATATTGGGAAGAAATTCTCTTCAGTTTTTTTGGTAACTCTGTTGGTTTTTGACTCCCTTTCCTTCATCAAAGCCCCAAAAACTTCTTCTGGATTTAGGCAAAGGTTTCAACATGACTCCAGCGTCACGACAAAATGTGATTCCGATCAGCGAAGCCGGGCTAACACTGTGCGATTTTTGCCCTTTTCGGGCCGACCTTCCAGTCGTGTGAGAGTTTTTTGATCATAACATATAAAAATGTGACAGGAAGTAATCTGTGAGATTAAGGTTCAGTAACTTCAACATTTAGATGAAGATGAAGGGAATGATGGTAGAATTTAAGAACTGGAATTAATCTGTTATTGCAGAAGAGATAAACTGAAAGCCGCAGATAATCTAAAAGAGAATCATCTGGAAAAAGGTCAGAGAATCAATTTTTAATGTGAAGCAGAGGAAAGATTCAAAATGAAAAGAAACACATGAAGATATCAGTCTGATTTTTCGCCATAAATCAATTCAGTTTATTTATAGAGCGCAAATTCACAACACATTTCCAGTTCACCAGATCATGGTTCAAAGTTTTCTATCTAAGGAAAACCAGCTGATTGCATCGACTCATTGACTCTTCAGCAATCCCTCACAGTTACGGTACTAAAAGTACACATTTCTATCCTTAAGTCACTAATGACTCAAGGATAATCGTCCAATATTCTTCTCTCTCACTGTGCAATAACACAACTACTGTGTAGTCTGTGTCATTTTTTACTTGCATACACTGATCAAACCGCAGGGTTTAAAAATTCACAGCTCACGATGTTTGTTCTCACGCTGTGCGACCCGATGCTGTGATACGATCTACCTGCTCACACTGTACGTCTAAAAACCAGGTGGGACTCAGCTCCGCAGTGAGATGGCGCTACTTGGACTCGTCTATCAGGAAGCCGAACTAGTAGAAGAGGAACATGAAGCTCACTAGAGTGAAACGCGCTGCCTTGGATATTTGGGCAATTTAGTGCTGAAAGCCCTTAAAAGAAAAGGAGACGACGTATTTGGACAAAGACATGGCTGAGCTAACATGGCTGCTACGGTCTGTCAGTTTGACAGAAAGAACTCCATTTCACTCATCTAATCAAGCTTCTGGATCAGGTCTAATCAAGCTTCTGGATCAGGTCTAATCAAGCTTCTGGATCAGATCTAATCAAGCTTCTGGATCAGATCTAATCAAGCTTCTGGATCAGGTCTAATCAAGCTTCTGGATCAGATCTAATCAAGCTTCCTGATCAGATCTAATCAAGCTTCTGGATCAGATCTAATCAAACATCTGGATCAGATCTAATCAAGCTTCTGGATCAGATCTAATCAAGCTTCTGGATTAGATCTAATCAAGCTTCTGGATCAGATCTAATCAAGCTTCTGGATCAGATCTATTCAAGCTTCTGGATCAGGTCTAATCAAGCTTTTGGATCAGGTCTATTCAAGCTTCTGGATCAGGTCTATTCAAGCTTCTGGATCAGATCTATTCAAGCTTCTGGATCAGGTCTAATCAAGCTTCTGGATCAGGTCTAATCAAGCTTCTGGATTAGATCTAATCAAGCTTCTGGATCAGATCTAATCAAGCTTCTGGATCAGATCTAATCAAGCTTCTGGATCAGATCTATTCAAGCTTCTGGATCAGATCTAATCAAGCTTCTGGATTAGATCTATTCAAGCTTCTGGATCAGGTCTAATCAAGCTTCTGGATCAGGTCTAATCAAGCTTCTGGATCAGATCTAATCAAGCTTCTGGATCAGGTCTAATCAAGCTTCTGGATCAGGTCTAATCAAGCTTCTGGATCAGATCTAACCAAGCTTCTGGATCAGATCTAATCAAGCTTCTGGATCAGATCTATTCAAGCTTCTGGATCAGATCTAATCAAGCTTCTGGATCAGATCTATTCAAGCTTCTGGATCAGGTCTAATCAAGCTTCTGGATCAGATCTAATCAAGCTTCTGGATCAGGTCTAATCAAGCTTCTGGATCAGGTCTAATCAAGCTTCTGGATTAGATCTAATCAAGCTTCTGGATTAGATCTAATCAAGCTTCTGGATCAGATCTAATCAAGCTTCTGGATCAGATCTATTCAAGCTTCTGGATCAGGTCTAATCAAGCTTCTGGATCAGGTCTAATCAAGCTTCTGGATTAGATCTAATCAAGCTTCTGGATCAGATCTAATCAAGCTTCTGGATCAGATCTATTCAAGCTTCTGGATCAGATCTATTCAAGCTTCTGGATCAGATCTAATCAAGCTTCTGGATCAGATCTAATCAAGCTTCTGGATCAGATCTAATCAAGCTTCTGGATCAGATCTAATCAAGCTTCTGGATCAGATCTAATCAAGCTTCTGGATCAGATCTAATCAAGCATCTGGATCAGATCTAATCAAGCTTCTAGATCAGAGGTTTCTCTGCTTTAGCACAGCTGATTCTGATGATTGCAGTTCATGAAAATCAGCTGCTGGAGCAGGAAACCTCCAAACCACAGGTCACAGATTAGCGGACCGCGGTCCGGATCAGGACCCAGCTGCTAGCTAATCCAGACTGCTGGAAGAACTGCGGTGAACTGGTGAAAGAAAAGTGAAATGGCGTGCTCAAAGATGACCCTGCACATTTAGAGGATGTTTGGCTCAACCTGCTGCTGTGAAGCAGGATTCTCCACCATGAACAGAATCAACAATAAATCTGGATCCAGGCTCAAAATGAGCTCCTTGATATGTGCTTGAGAATGGCTTAGTCTCTGGTTAAACCCAGGTTTAAAGCCTTGCAGGGCAGCCTAAAGCCCACTGCCAACATTAAGACAGAAACAAGAAAGAAAATAACAAACCATCGGTTCAGGGGTTTGAGAAAATATGGGAATCAGGAAATTCTCTATAAACCAAACTGAACGATTGTTTTTCTCTACTTCAAAATTCAGATTTTAAAATGGAAATTTTTTCTTTTTTTTCATTTAAAAAGTTAAACATGGACGCATAGACACCTTATTTTATTTCTGTTTTAAATTCTGTTTAAAGTAACAGATTATAATGAAAAATGTCTCTGGACCTTTACTGGTTGATGATTTTCTTCATTCTGAACCCAATGATTTTTAATTGGTCTAAAACCTCCAGGACCAACTATGGGGATGCTGGATCTGGATCTTCCACAGGGTCGACCTCAGATAGGTTCTGCATCAGGATTTGGATGATGATTAGGATCAGGATTAGGATCAGGTTCTGGATCATGATTAGGATCAGGATCGGGATGAGGTTCAGGATCTGGATCTGAATCAGGATCAGGATCATGATTAGGATCCAGTTCTGAATCAGGATCTGGAACAGGTTCTAGATCATGATTAGGATTCGGTTCAGGATCTGAATCATGATTAGGATCAGGATCTGGATCATGATTAGGATCAGGATCGGGATGAGGTTCAGGATCTGGATCTGAATCCGGATCAGGATCATGATTAGGATCCGGTTCTGAATCAGGATCTGGAACAGGTTCTAGATCTGGATCAGGTTCTGGATCATGATTAGGATTCGGTTCAGGATCTGGATCATGATTAGGATCTGGATATGAATCAGGATCTGGATCAGGTTCAGGATCTGGATCAGGTTAGAGTCTGAAGTAAATCTGCAGCCAATCACAGCTTCCCTTTCAGCTCATCATGTAAACAAACGGAGCCGTTCAGGGATGATCCGGTTCCGTTCACACACAGCCCAGCATGAGCCGCTTCTAAACGGGTCGTGGATGACCAGTCCTCCTAGGTAGAACATTGAGGCTCCGGGCAGACTCGGACCCAGCAGGCGCCCCTCCGCCGCCTGACCTTGGCCCGTCTTCTCCCTCTCGGCCTCGGCAGGAATAAATCGGGACAATCCGACCTTTCCTGCCGCGGACCCCCCCACTCTGAGCGTGGTGAGGAGCGCGGTGTTTCCGACATGATGCAGGACCCCACCTGCGGCCATCAGCCCACTCCCACAGAGACCCACGATCCTCTGAAATGGCTCTCAGCCGCGGCGGCGAGCCATTTTACCGCAGCTAGCGGGGTTAGCCCGCTTTTCCATCGGCAGCGCGGGCCCACCGGGTCCCGCAGAGCTCCGGGCCCCATTTCCACCGAACCATGGGGCCCCACCGTGGGCAAATCTCGCGGTAATTTCAGGATAAAGTAACGGGAATGGGGAGCAGGGGACGCGGAGGACTGATGCTCGGCCAAGCTAAGGGCTAGCCCCGGCTAACGGTTAGCATCCCCGCGGTGACAGAAAGAAACAAGTTAGAAAGAACCGAGCAGAAACACACTAACCGCCGCCCAGCGGGCCTAGGTGGCCCCTGGAGGCCCCCCGCCCTGCCGGAAAGCTCCTCTCCGGCTCCCCCGCTCATGAAGCCTCCTCCGCGGCAGCAGCTGTTAGCAGCGCAGCTAGCTCCGAGCTACACAAAGATCCAGACCGACACACCGCGGCCCCTTTCATGCAAAACATCGCCGCCTTTCCTCCGTTTTCCGCACAGAACTCACCCCCCGGTTGGCCTCCGCGCCGCCAGCGGAACGATGCACGACCCGGACCCGCAGCTGGTGCAGCTTTCACAGGCCAGACATGCTGATTTTCTCCCCTTCTCACCCTCCGACTTTTTTTTTTTTTTTTTGCTGTGCTCCCCCGCCGCCGCTTCAGCAGCACACTTCCTGCCGCTGACGCGCGCGACGAGCGACGCGGTGCGGTGCGCGCGTGCCGCGGCTCTTCTGTAGCAGCTGGAACTGAATAAAAACCCTATTAGCAGCTAAATCTACAAACACCCAGAATCACAAAACTGATTCTAACAGAAATAATTCATGACAATAAATAAACTAATTAAATATAACCGCTTCTTACAGAGAGAGAAAATATGGAGGGAAACGACATAAAAGTAAATATATGAAGATTTAAGCTGCACACACAAGAAAAAAAGCATATGGATGAAAAACATTGACATAAAAAAACAAATCAGCAGCAGAAGGATCAATAAGCTGCAGGAAACTAGAAGGTTTCATTTTTATAGTTTTAAACACATTCAAGTTCAAACTAATCAGGAAACACAAGAAAGACTTAGTTTTATTTATTGTCTTTTTTGAAAAATACAGAAAACAACAAACTCCCCACAGACAGGCTGCAGCAAGGAGTCAAACTCTGGACGTTGGTTCTGTACGGCTGTCATGATGATAATCTGATATCTGAGAAGACGGTACTGCTGCTGAAGCTCCTCAGAGACGTTATTAGCATTAGCAGTGAGAAACAGAAGCGAAACTTTCTGAAGGATTGGGGGAAACAGTCCCAACCAATGCTTTACTGTTAAAATTCTTTGCCTCTCAGAGGACCATGGCTCTCAGTTACAGGTTAAAATGAACGCAGGTTTTCTTATTGAACAGACAGAATCAGGCTGCAGAGATTCTGCATCACTTGGAATTTAGTTCCTGGCATCATTATATTAGTGAAGAGGTTCATAAATCTTTTTAAACAGAGAGAAGCAGGGAGAGCTGCAGATTTAAAGGGGAAACTGATTTACTGGGAAATGCAACACGTAATAAAATATATCTCCAAGTTTACCAGAAAATTTACAAGAAAAAATATGCATTAAAAATGCATCAAATCCAGATTTTTCTGGATGGATGGAATTGAAATTGTTCTTCTGGGGATGCATGATTTATTGATTTTGGCATCAGAATCGGCTTTTATTTGTTATCTTTTTATAACAATGTTTTTGGGCCCTTTATATATATAACGCAGTAAAAGGCGTCTCTCTAACATCTATAAATCTAAATATCAGAATATTCTGGTTCTCTTTTGTTCTCAGCAATAAAAAAGCATTTAATTAATAGATGTTTGAGCTCATTTTAGGAAAATATATATAAACCTAATGAAAGCATTCGGGTGGAGTAACTGTAGGTCCACCAGCCCCCACCCTTTAGATCGCCCCCACCTACTTTCATGGTGAAAAGTGAATGAGAGTTTTTGGCACTGGATGATTTAAATAATTTTAACACCTAATTATAAATTACATCCCAAAAACTTTAATTTAGTTGAATGTTGCCTCAGTAATGTTCAATTTCCTAAACTTCATATTTGATTTTCAATTTACTATTGAAAAAGCTTTTTTTTTATTGCCGTTTTGCAAATTAAAAGTATTTTTGTTGTTGAATATAAGAGATTTTCAGATCTATTTCTGCAGAAGTTAAACAGGAAGGTTAATGTACTTTAAGTCAATTTAAGTGTAATTAGGGGAGGCGGGGGGGTCTGAATAATAATTTTTATTTCTTCCTTTTCAGATTTTCTCCATGAATGGAAGTCATTTCTCCGTTTATACTAACAGGTTTATCTGGTCGCAGGTTTGGTTTCTATTTCTGTTCAGGTACATTTAGTTAGTTTGGTTGATGATAACTAGTCTCTTTTGTGTTTATTTGGTTGATTCATTTATTGTCGTTTGTCAAAATTGTCTGAAATAAATTCCTATTCTTCCTTTTATATCATTACATTTGCTTTTATTAGTTCCTGCTGCCGCTGGTTGTCTCCTTTATTCCACTCTGGATTCTCATGAGTCTTTGTTCACTTTACAATAAATAAAATATTAAAACAGCAGTGAGAAGTTCGGTATTCATTCTTTTCCTGCTTTGTGTCAACTGTCCCGGTTGCTAGGCAACAGAGCATACAGCGGTGAAAGCTGCAGAAGGCTGGACCGGTTTGAATCCACAGCCAAAACTCTTCTGGTCTCCTGATTTTCACGGACCTGAAAGAATCTGGTCCAGGTGGACCGGGTTCTTGGAAATCCATTTTAATGCTGGTATATTCACCAAAAACAGAATAAAAAAATGCAGCAAAAAAAAAAACAAAAAAAACCCAATACACAACAAATAGAAAGGATTAATTACAATGTTTGCTGATTTATGAATTTGTTTTTTGGGTTTTCTATGGGAGAGTTTGTCTCTGCCGTCGCCTACAGTTTCCTCTAAAGATAAACAGCTCAAACCGTTTAATGTACAGATTACATAGAGCTGTGAATTAATTTAAAGTCCACCAATGTAGAAATATGAGCATAGTTTTACCAGCAAGGACCCAAATTAAAATCTGGTCCATCTTTAATTCAGTTCTATTCAGTTTATTTCTATAGCTCCAATTCACATCATGTCATCTCAGGTCACTTTCTAGTCAGATTGAAACAGGACTACACTGGAAAACAGGCCAAGCTCCAACATCTAGAAACAAAGGTGTTGATGGCAGCAGCACAGCTGATATTTCTCTCCAGGATGGAGTCACAGCCAAACAGGAACAGACCAGATGAAGCTACTATGAGAAAAAGCAGAGAGAGCAGAACGTTAGAGATTGAACTAATAGATTCTGCAGAGTGGGAGAATAGAGATAGAATGAAGCAGAATGATGAAAAAGGGGTCCCTATGTCCTCCAGCAGTCTAAGCCTATAGCAGCAGAACTATAGAGATAGCTCAGGACCATAAAGGAAAAGTCCAGTCAGCAGCAATAATCTACAGATCTTTATACCTAAAATTACTAAGTTTGTGGTGATTTAATGAATTTAGTGTTAAATAGTAAAATAATAATTTTCATCGCGATCACCAAGTCTGGGAGTGGCTATTTTTGCCCAAATATAGTAGCCCCTCCCTCCTGCCATCTTCCAGCAGTGACGTCACGGTGCGGTAAGCCTAGCGCCATTCTCCCCGCTTTACAAGCTAAATCAATGGGAACTACTAGACACATCTGCAATCAACAACAATTATTGAAGATTTCCAGAGGACTTCACCATTGAAATTCACCAGAGCTATAGTGAAACTGACAATGCCCACGTGCATGGCAGCTGGATGCTGGAATACATCGGATAAAAGTGGGAAAAAAAAAAAAAAAAAGAGTTATTCCACCTTTCTGATTCCTGATCCTCCACGGACGGGTTGGTCGTTGGATCGCCAACTTGAAGAGGGAGGATTTGCCATCGAACTTCTGGCCAGAGAAAAAACCCGTAATATGTAGCCAACATTTGGAAGAAGAATGTTTTCAAGATGACTTGGATAATAGCGCGTTGTGACAAACACCAGATACAGCACTGGGACTTGATCAACAGCCGATACCGCACCGTGACGTCACTAACCAGTAGGTGGCAGTAGTGTTCTTTGACAAACATGGATGCCTCCAGTAAAGCACATTCACATGAAAATTACTCTGAATTAAAAACACTGATCATTTATTGAACAGGATGGAATCATTTCAGATTTAAAGGGATAGTTCGGTATTTTTGACATGAATCTGTATGGCATCCCCATCACCAGTGTCATGCAATCACACTGACTTACCCCTGGCAGCGTCCTGTGAGCAGAGTTATCGTCCAGTTTTGGTCAAGCCGAAAGTAGTCCGGCAGGTTTTTAGGACCAGCGAAATAAAACGTTTCTCTTCCCAAAACATTATGTGTTCAAAAGAGTGATATTTTTGCATCCCAAAAACATTGTAGTGGAAAAAGTCACACGTCGTTATCAATTGGTCCTATTTTCTCTCTGTTCGTATCAGTGCGCGCCGTCATTCAGACAGCTAGGGCCTACTAACCTGACAACAGCCAGATGCATGTCTCCCTCCGCCTAGCTCCTAGCTGAACACATGTTTTGGGAAGAGAAAAGTTTTATTTCGCTGATCCTAAAAACTTGCCGGACTACTTTCGGCTTGACCAAAACTGGACGATAACTCTGCTCACAGGACGCTGCCAGGGGTAAGTCAGTGTGATTGCATGCCACTGGTGATGGGGATGCCATACAGATTCATGTCAAAAATACCGAACTATCCCTTTAAAGAACTTTCAGAAGTTTGGATTCTGAATATGAGCAACTTTTCCTTTAAATGTTTTGTCTGCAGGAAAACTGGGTTTGTCACATTTTTAGTTCTGCAGAAGCAGAGGTCCTGGGTCGGATCCTGGAGGGATTCCCGCTCCAACGCTCCAGGCCAGCGAATCTCTCCAGGACCAGACTTCAGCGTTGCTGCGTGCAGAACGACCTCCAGCTCAGAGGGAGCGGCTCTAAACCTGCAGCTCTGGATTAAACCGCCCAGCAGCTTTAGAAACATCCCAGTTAGTCTGGGCTGGATGCAGAGTTCTGCTGCAGGTCAGATCAGGACCCATTTGGACCTTGGTGTTTTTTGATCTGCAGCTGCTCCCGGATCAGATTCATCATCAGAACAAGCAGCAGGAGGTTCAGTACAATATAGACTTTATTAGTTCACTAAACTTTAATATGAAATCCAAAGCAGATCGGCTTTAAATCATTAACAATTCAGCAATCATCGAGTTTCCAGGTCACCATGTCAACACAGGAAGTCCTTCATCCTGCAGATGATGCATCTTTACAAAATAAGAGCAGGAAACAGACTTTCAGCGTGAATCATCGGGCTGAAAGCGGTCGGAGCAGCTGACGGACGCAGCAGGAGACGCGCCTCGAGCCGTGAGGTTACAAAAAGAAAAAAAAACAGGAGCCACCGTGGTTGGACAGCAGGAGGCGCCAGAGTTCAGCTTCCAATCAGAGTCCAGAAGAAGAGCGAAATCACCAGAACTGCTCGGGGAATGTTTCATATCATTTTATTGTTTTTAACTTTATTTACTCATCATAGCAATGGAAAAATAGAACCTTTTACAAACGTCTTCAATTTTCTGAAATCTTTGAAACAAGCAAAAACGGTGAGTGACCCGTTCCCAACCCAAGTTCAGCGGGGAAGCCGACGTGAAGCAGCCGCAGGCCTTCAGCTAAAACTACTCCCATTTGGCACTCGCTCCGCAGCACCGAGCTTTTACTCTGAAGGGCTCCAGTGCTGCTGTTGCCAGGTAAGAGCGCGGAACGCCGGAGCCGCTCGGCCGGCGCGTCTCCGTTTTAGTGCTCAGAAGAAGAAAAGTAAGAGCAACAAAAATCAAAAGTTTTCCACAGAAGAAGTCCACAGTCGCTCGTTAATCTGATTCCACAAAAGTCTGTAAGTTTCTCTCCCCCTCCTCCCCTCCTCCCCCAAGCGTTGGGGGCGGAGGCGGGTCTGTGACGTCATCGTGATGTCAGAGGAGGGGCCAGCTATATGGCGAGAGGGCGAAGGAGGGGCTCGCTTCTTTAAGGGGGTTCAGAGTCCACAGGCCGTCCAGGAGGAAGAGGAGGAGGAGGGGGGGGTCGCCAGCTGGAACTGAAGGTGGTGTGATGTCATCATCTCTCGCGCTCACACAGACACTCATCTCACTTCATCTCACGTCACTTCTTCTGCTTCAGCCAACGCTGCGACAAACACAGAAGAGTTCATTCCAGACGATTCCACGTCGCTCCGATCCGGACCGGACCGCACACATCTGTGGAGCAGAACCGCCGCCATCATCATCAGTTTCTGATCCTGCGCTCTGATTCTACACCTCTACAGTTAAATCCGTAAGAATCAAAGATCCAAATGGATTTAAAAACTAAATCTAAGCTTCATATTTACTAGGATGAAGCAATAATTCCAGACAAATATTAAATATAAACTCCGTCCATTTATAAAAGTTAACCCCTTTAGCCCAGAAGGTCCTGAAATTACATGTGAATTAAATCAAGTTCAGCTCCTAAACTATAAATTGGAAAAACAATAATCTGTATTTGTGTGACAGGAAGTTAATGAGGAATATTTTTCAGGTGGAAAAACTATTTTAAATTTCACCATGTCTGATTTATAGGTGATTAAACAAAGAATTAAAAATGTTTTAGCCATGTCATTTTCATTTCCAAAATAAACAGAGCAGCATGGAACCAGTGGAGCCACTAGGGGGCAGTGCTAACTAGCTTAGCATTTCCTCCCATTCAGCACAGCCAATAAACCAAGATCTGAGGAGCCGTTTACCATAACCCTGAAATTATGGCTTCTAGTTTCAGCTGCCACCCCAAGATTTTTAGTAGCCCCATCTGCTTCACGTCTGAACCACAGAACCCAGCTGTGGTTCTGATGCTGCAGGTTCTGAGCCCGTTTGGACCCAGCAGAAGCTCAGGGTTTGATCTCCTCACCAGGCTTGGCTCTTGAGCTTCCGCAGCTCCTTGGTGGCCCAAGTGGCCAGTGTCTTGGTCTTGACGATTTTGGAACGCCTGCCCTCCGTCAGAAGGTCGTTGATGAGCGGACGCATCTCCACCAGCTTCATCATGTCTTTGCCGAAGGCGGTGCACAGGTCCCTGCGGACACACAGGCACACGGTCGAAGGTGCGGCTTGAACCGGCGGCTCCGGGCTGCGGGGGCCCCGGGCCGCTGGTCTCAGAAGCTGTGGTTGGGTTCTGCATCACGCTGTCAGAGTGGTGCATGGTTTCTCCTCACGGACCAAACGGAACGCGAAGCGGGGCGGTGCTTACCCGATGAGCCCGGCGGCGTTGGCCACCACGCCGTCAGAGTGGTCCTCGTCCTCGGCGATGTGGTGGATGAAGGAGAGGATGAACTCCACGCGGGGCTGGACCAGCATCACATCAGCTGCAGGAGGAGAAACGGAGAAGATCAGGAGAGGAAGGGGGCGGGGCCTAACACAGCTCTACATCCTTTTGTTGGGTCCCGCAAAACCAGGAGCGGCTTTGATTCCGGCCGAAGCCTGAAGCCTCCTGGGTGAAAAAGACCCGAGTTTCTCTGCGACGTCGTAAAATCCTCCCGTCAGTCTTCAGACGGGAGGAGGAACCGACGTCGGCGCCGTTCAGACAGGAAGTGTGTGTCTTACGGTGGACGTTCTCCTGGTCTCCCTTCAGGCCCTGGATGATGCCGGTGTAGGCCTCCAGGCAGCCCTCCCTCAGCTCGTTCAGGTAGTCCACCATGTCGTAGTCCGTCTGGAAGAAAACCGCCGCGTCTGAGTCTAACATCACAAACATCACATCCACCTCGCCACCTGCCTGATGATCAAAACCTGCAACGCCAGGTGGTGGGCGTGGCCAAACAAGACGCAGCAGCACGGCTGATGCTGCTTAAGGCCTGGTTATCCTCCCGCAGCAGCGTGTCGCAGATATTATCGATTTATGCCCAATTTTAAAGCGTGGTCTGCGCTACGTTATTCCACGCCACAACGCCAGAGGGCCAATCAGGAACTAGCGAGGATTAGCTAGGACACGCAGACGACCTGGTTTCTGAGCATAAACCAGGCGTTAGCATTTCTAGCAGATAATGATGTTTAACACTAGAACTCCCAACACCGTCATTTTGATGGCTCAGATTTTAAACGGAAACAGCTTTATCATTATTCACATGTTGCTCATATTAACTGACTTTTCCTGTTTTTATGTTTCTTCATTTTCACCTAGTTTTTTTTTATAAATATAACCAATAAATATGGTTAATTTTACCTCGATCTCTAAAAGAGTTCAAGGGTAAAATCATAACGTCTCTGGCATGATGTCAGAGACGTTACGCTACATGATTGGCTGAACGTTGCCACATGATGTAAAACACTGTGGTTGCCGAGACAACGATATCACACACCGTCCGTGTGCAGAGTCGCGAGCATCTGTAGCGTTAGCGTCTCTAATGAGCGATTAAATTTGACCTGATTAATAAGAAAACTGAATAAAAATTGTTTAAGGTGAACAAGGTAAATGTGATACAAAGCTAGCTATGGCTAGCTGTGCTAGGTAGCTAACAGATTAGCTTTTTAGCTCGCTCAGTTAGCCATATTAAGCTACACTTTTAAATTGGTATCAACTGTTCGTTTTCTACAAGTAGAATAACTGATCAGTCTAAAATCTCTAGGAAAGTAATTTTTAAGATGTTCCATTTGTCCTTTGACCTCCGACCTTAATAAAAAGAATAAAAATAAACTGAGACTTTTTTTTTCAGGAAAGCTAGGTCTAAGTAGGCAAGACTTGAATGACATGATTGTTTTCTTCGGCTACTTTAGATCGCCAATGAAATGTAAAATGGCAGCAAATATCTGTAATAATATGTTGAGACTCCAGAAGAGATTTGATTCCTAAGAAACGGGAGCGATAGAGTTTGAATGGAGTTGCCATATGATGACCTCTTGAGAAGAGGCGGGGCCACAGCAGATCTGGTACCTACACCGTCATTTGCACGGCTCCATTAGATGCATTGTAATTTCTTCCCATGGTTGATTGATGTTTGGTACCGTTGCCTAGCAACCAACATCTACCTAGAACTGTTTGGCTAATAGGGAAAAAAATGGCTTTCAGAAGAAATCCACGAAACAAGATTTAGAAAAGCTTCAAAATATTGATGATAGAGATTCGGGAGGAGAGGGGGAGACCGATGAGGAGGAAGCGGCTCAGATTCTGACAGCGAGTCTGAGGACGATCATCCATCCCCGGGAAAAGGCGGCATATCAGTGACCCATCAGGCAATAGTAGAACTTTTGTTTAATTCTTGGATAGCTCTGCCTCAGCGGCCTAAAGCCAAACCAGAGCGCCTGGTCTAATCACTAAAGCTCAGCGTGGATGTGTCGGATCAAATTATTTCAGTGTTCAGTAAAAGCTCCGAGGCGAAGGACGGTAGCTGTGATTGGTCCTTGGCCCGCCTTTCCGGCCGTCTGTGTGGTCGTCCTTCTCGATTCAGTGCCGGGGCGCGCCATTTTTAAAAACAGAGGAAAATCTGTCATAAATGTGAAAAGGTGGTCTGCAGGAAATGTTCGGGGGAATCAATTAAGTTCTCTAAATAAAATTGTAATTTTAAACTTTGAACCTGTGTATTAAAGGATTGATTTAGAATACAAATTTAGACCAGACGTATTAACATCATACAGTACAGCCTTCTAAGATCATATAAAACCTGTTTTAAAGTTTACATTTCCACAATGGGTTTATATATCACACTAGAAGCCTTTCAGGTGATGACATCATCACTGCTCATGCTTTCAGTGGGTAAAATGTCCCCTGTCAAACTGACGGCAGGTGGGAGTTCTAGTAGGATCAGAGTTCTGGGAGTTCTGGTGTTAAACGTCTGAGCGACCGCCTGCTAATCCTTATTTTGTCTTGTTGATGTAAACTCAAACCCATGACTCATCCTGTTTCAGGCAAAGATCCACGTTTAGAGCGAAAATGAAATAATTTCGTCGTTGTCGATAGAAAGACAGGCCGTCCGCTGGAGCTGCCGGGCTTACCTTGTCCACCTGGGCCTGGGAGGCCTGCTGCAGCGTGTCCAGGACGATGTCCAGGTACTTCTTAAACTCTCCTCCGATGGCCAGAGCGATGTCTCCGAACGCAGAGAGGATCTGAGGCTTCACCGAGCGGTGGACGTTCTCGTTCTGAAAACGCAGAGAGGGAGACGGAATGACCCAGGTTCTACAGAACACAGGTCCCAGTGGACCAGGAGGAAACCCAGCAGGTTCTGATGCGTCCAAACTGGTTCCCACAGGTCTCAGATAAACGTGGTGGTTTTACATCACGGTCAGAGTGGTGCATGGTTTATCATCACAGACCTAAACCCAGACAGGTTCTGGTGCTGCTCACCCCAAGGTTCTCCAGGAGAAGCTGCATGATCTCGTCACAGTAAGGCAGGATGTTGGTCTGGAGCGCTCTGCAGAGGTCGCACACCAGGCCCACGGCGGCAAGACACACCTGCAGACAGTTAGCACGTCCAATCAGAGCAGAAAACGCGCTTTGCTACTTTCTGTAGTAACATTTCCTAAAACCGTTCTGAGGCTGCAGAATTAAACCGAATCAGAACCTCTGGGCTCCGGTTCTGTCAGGCTGAACCGATTTAGAAGCGTCCAGGACCCACTGGTTCTGGATCAGCGGTGTAAAAACCTAACAGCTAAATTACATAAACACACTGCAATAAAATATAATAATGAACATAAAATAGAATAAAATAAGATAATTTTTTCCTTTTTTATTTTTAACGGCACTAGTGGCTCGTTTTCTGGCAGCAGGCTGACAGGAAAGAGGGAATGAGAGAGAGGGAGAAACCTCGATAATCACATTTAATTAATTTTAATGCCAATTTTAGCCTATATTTAAAAAAATAATAATCTAACGCCTTTTAATGACGGGTGGAGACCGCGTACCTGGTACTCGGCGTAGTTCTTCAGTCCGATGGCCAGGAAAGGTTTGAAGGCATCCATGTATTTCTGGAAGTCACTCCCCAGAACTGAAACGAGCAGCAGAGACACTGTGAGCTCCACCGGAACCCGACGGCGCGGCGTGGCGGCGCGACGGGTCGGTACCTTCCACCAGCGTGGACACGGCCATCAGGGCGTCCTCCTGCACGCCGCCGGAACCTGCCGTGCTCTGGAACATCCTCAGGAGAGACGCCATCACTACATCAGAGATCTGCAGGGCGTCCTGGTGCTGAACCTTCCGGAGAACATTCTGCAGGGAAACAGGAAACGCTCAGCAGGCCCTTCACAATAAGAGCCCGGCTGCAGGTGCGACGCCTCACCTGCAGAGTGGCGCAGAGCAGCGACTGCAGGTCGTTGAACTGGATCCTGTCTGAGGTGCTCTGGATGTGGGACTGCAGACAGGAAGACGGCGTTAGCGTGTTTTCCTTTCACAATAAAAGCTCTGCAGGCGGGAGACTCACCTCCATCTGCAGGACCTGCTGCAGCCGCTCCATGATCACCAGCGTGGTCTTCTGGACTGCAGGGTAGCAGTCTTTGGCGCTATTCTTCACAATCTCCATCAGAGCCTCGTAGGCGGCAGAACGCAGGTTGTTCTGGTGGCCGTCGGGCCTGAGTGGACCGGAACCGGACAGAGGGACAGCTTAGCGGAGCGGTTCTAAAACCACCATCAGCCTAGCTGCTGTGGTGACGGCCTTCAGTGGGTCTCCATGGAGACGCTGACACCGAAGCTCTGAGCCCAACGGTTCTGATGGGTTCTACTATTAAGATCTCAGTCCGTTCCTTCAGAACCAGGGGTCCAGCAGAGTTCTCCTACCTGTCGGTGGTCTCCAGGAGCTTCTGGACGATGATCTCGAAGGAGGAGGACAGGCAGTAGGTGCTTGGCTCCTCCTGGTCCTCTGCAGCGTCCGTGGCTTCGTATGCTGCCTCAGCCAGAGATGAGAAGGCCTGGTGGGGAACAGAACAAAGGGTTTGGGTCAGAGCGGGTTCAGGCACTGGTCCGGAGACTGGAGCAGAGCCACCGTCCTTCCCATCAAAAACATTCAAACCATCTGAACGTCTATATTGGGAACGTTGTTGGTCATCAATACTAACAGGATGAGACCAAATAGCGAAGTTCAGTTTATCTTTCTGGGTTTTTTTCTTTTTCTCTCCCGTCTGAAAATACAGCAACGTCATGTGGTGGAGCCTCTGATTGGTTAATGTGGTGCAGCTAAAGATAGATGGCCGCTCACACTGAGCCTGGTTCTGCTGGAGGTTTCTTCCTGTTCAAAGGGAGTTTTTCCTCTCCACTGTCGCTACAAGCATGCTTAGTGTGAGGGATTGCTGAAGAGTCAATGAGTCGATGCTATCAGCTGGTTTTCCTCAGATAGAAAACTTTGAATCAATCTGACTGGATGATCTGGTGAACTGGAAAGTGACCTGAGATGACATGATGTGAATTGGAGCTATAGAAATAAACTGAATAGAATTAAAGTTCAATAATTCCAATTACAGCTGCTGCTGCTGCAGTCAGAGCGTAGCATTAGCCCGACCCAGCGGCGGGCTTCAGGAGGAAACTAAACTAGAGATTAGCATCCGGCTATAAATGACAGGCAGAGGATCTCAGACCCAGACCGGTCCGGATCCAGAACCACCTGCTGTAGTTTAGTTTCTCCCACATACGGACTTCCTGGCCTCCCACCTCTCTATGTAACGCCGACAGCTGCTAACATCTTTCATCTTGACTCATAAACGGGTTTCACAGCTCAAACACCACATCAGAATCAGATGGCGGCATGGGACGCTCACCCAGCAGACGTTGGAGGCCACCCTGGGCTCGGCCCCCAGGCCCTCGATCAGACACTGCAGCAGAGGGGCCAGGTAGATCTCGTTGATGGCGGCTTCTGGCTGCAGCTCGCAGATGCGCCCCACGGTCCACGCCGTGGTGTCCCTCACCACCACGCTGGGGTCCTTCATCAGCTCGATCAGCGTGGGCATGGCCTGTGGGGGGGCAGCGTGGTCAGGATCCTGGTTCTGAGTGACCGGGTGGAGCTCCGGCACCAGCGGCTCACCTGTATGACCAGTGGTTTGAGTTGGTTCAGGTCGGGTCCCTCCAGGATGGAGCCGAACGCCATGATGGAGGCGTCCCGGTACCGCCAGTCCGGGTTCTTGATGTTCTCCTTGATGAAGGGCAGAACGTGAGGAACCACGTCGTCCTCGCAGCAGGTGGCCAGCAGCATCAGACACACCCCCGCCGCCTTGCAGGGGTTCCAGTCGTCATCGTCGTCGTTCTCGTCCTGCAGAGACACAGAAGGAGGTCACAGCGCCGCCGCTCACCATGCGAGGGATGACGGCGCGGCGGCTACGGTACCTGCTTGGCCAGGGTCTGGGTCAGGATGGGGACCAGGTACTGCAGCGCTCCTTTGGCGTAGAACTTACTGGTGTGCTCGGGGGGGCGTCCCTGCTCCGAGGCCTGCCATTGGACCAGAGGAAACAGGAAGTGAGACCGACAGCGACGAAGGGGGAGGGGTCAGAGAGGAAACAGAAAGTGAGACAGTATACCTCTGAGGCCTCGATGGCCAGGTCCATCTCCTCATCGCAGACGTTGGACCAGAACTCGATGCCCTGCAGCGCCACCTCATCAATGTCGCTCTTCATCGCCTCGATGGTGATCTGGACCACAAGATCAGAGTTCAGCTGTAGCTGCAGAATCACGCCTGAGGGGGGCGCCAAAAACCCCAGTTCAGATCAAACCCAGAGTCCAGCGAGTTCTCTGGGTGTCCAGAACCACAGACCGTCACCAGCAGAACCACGGATCAGAACCAGCAGAACCACGGATCAGAACCCGTCTACTGGGGGACTTTAAGCAGAACTTCTCGCTTTCTGACTGATTCTAAATGTTAGAAAAGATTCTATGAAGAAAATCAAAATAAAACCAACTGAAGACAGATAATTGGATCAGGACATCCCATCACTTCTCCAAAATGATTCTGACCCGTTTCTGATGCCACCATGGCTTTGTTTTATGACCCGGTGGAACCAGAACCTCTGGTTCTGCTGTGGGCTAAAGTCAGTTCCACCAGAACCGCTCCGCTTTAACCAGCAGGGTTCCACAGATGGAGAAGTTCTGAACCAGCGCCGCCTCACGTCGCCAGCAACGGCGGAACTGGTCAGAACCACCTGGTTCCCTCCAGGCCCGGTAAGCAGCTACTGGAAGGAACCAAAAGAACCAGAACACTGAGGATTTATCAGAACCGGACCCTGGATACAAATCGATTCAGCGCATTCTGGTTCTGCTCAGACCCGACAGCGAGCGGCTCAGAACCGGACAAATCAGAACTGTGGAAGTTCTGGAGGAACTGCAAAGATCAGCAGCTCAAGTGGAGGTTCTGAGGCCATCAGGGTTGGTTCTGATCCAGTGAGGCGGGACAGCACCACAAGAAGAGATCAGCCCTACAGCGAGCTCGGTGAAGGCGGTATCATGCTGGACGGATCAGAACCTGGAACCCGTCCCTCCTGCTACGTCTGACCGACCCAAACTTGGACCCGATCGGACCGACCTGCAGGAAACAGCCCGACCAGATTGCTGGTTCTGTCCGTCATCCAGTCCAGTTCCTGCCATAAAAGAGACCCGGACCCGTTCAGAACTTACCGCGAACAGCGCCGGGCCCATGTACGTCTCCATGTACTGATAATACAGAGACATGATCTTCACCAGGTTCTGGAGGGCCGCCACTCGGACCTGAGGCAGAGGAGACGGGGGTTAGCGCCGGGTCGGCTGAGCGGGGGTTCTACCGGACAGGGAACTGGACCCACCCTGGTGTCGGGACACTGCGTCGCTTCGCAGACCACCTGCATGATGAAGTGTCGCTCCGTCTGAAAACACAAACGGGTCAGAACCGGGTTGATCAGGCCTGGCACTCAGCAGGTTCTGGTTCCGGTTCTGGTTCTGTACCTCTTTGTCAAAGTTGGCTCTGGTGAACTCCAGCGAGTTGAGCAGCGCGTTGGTGGCGGCCAGCTTTACGTTGTTGCTAGGCTCCTCCTTCCTCATCCCCTGGATGATGGCGGTCAGGATCTGGTTGGCGGTCTCCTGCAGCTGCTCCGGGTCCTGCAGAACCGGTCGCATCAGAACCACCGGGCGGCTGATGGGGTCGTAACGCAGTCGGCGGTTTTTCTACTCACGATGTCCTGGCAGATGTACCCGATGGCCTCCAGCGTGGACTCCTTCATGTGCTCGGTGCTCAGCGGGTCCGTGACGTTGGCCACCAGCTGCGGGATCAGTTCAGGCCACTGGTTCACCGGGATCTCCGCGCAGGCGATGCCGGCGACGCACTGCGAAGCCGAGCTGGGCCGGTACGTCTCCGTTCCCAGGGTCTGTAGAACCTGAAGGAACCGGAGGAACCGGCATTAAGAGGCGGCGCCGACAGCGACCCGGAGAGTGAGGCGGACCCGTACTCACGTAGTTCTTGATCTCGCGGCGAGCGTTGACGTCGATGGCGAGCCACCTCTGCTGATACTGCGTTTTCACATCGGGGTCTTTGGAGGTCAGGGAGTTCTTCACCTGCAGCCCGGCAGCGACCCGAGCCACCTGCGTGTTCCCGGGGTTCGCCAGAACCTTGGACAGCTCCACCAGGAAGGTGGGCTGGAGGGAGAAACACAACCGGCTGAAGCAGGTAAGCATCTATAGATGTTAGAAACCAGATATCCCTCCAAGCAAACGGAGGGTTCTGACCCGGTTCTCACAGAACTAAAGGTTCTGCTGGACTTTGTCCTGCCAAGATAATCCAGAACCTCAGCTTTAAGACATTTACTCTAAAACAAAAACAATTATAAATAGAAATAGAATAGAAATAGACGCCTGGTTGCTGCCTTCATTCTGTTGCTGCTGCATGATGGGACATTGAGTCCCATCATGCAGCAGGAACTGCAACCTTCTCAGGAAAGACGTAGCATCCCAGAGACCTGAACAGGTCACAGTAGAACCATTACAGGTCCGGTCTGGGTGGATCGTTGAGTCCTCAGCAGACTCTGAAGGTCGGACCTCCAGAATCTGAGCAGAACCCTGAAGCGGCTGCAGATGTCAGGGATCCGGCCTCCTGGTGTAAAGTGATTGATCAGAGACAAGCAGGTCCTACCATCATCATCATCAAAAAGCCCCTACACCTTCATTACCAGTGGGGGCGTACATCGACGCTCACTTGATGATCAGACACCTCCCATGATGCTGTGATAGTGTTCTCCTCACAAAGCATCATGGGATTTCTTTTGGGGGCAATAAGAACAAAGATGGCGTATGCACCGTGCGGAGAGAATGACCATCTGTTATGTCTGGCTGCCTGGACCATCATCTACCTCAGCCAACGCTCTCAGTACGTGCATCTGCATGGCTGCCAGTCAGAGGTGGCAGTCTGCAGCGCAGGGGCCCCCAGGGGCCCGTTCTATCTCCCTTCCTCTTCACCTCCAACAGCTGCCATCTCCAGAAGTTCTCCCGTGACTCGGCCGCCGTAGGCTGTGATTCTGAGGGGCGGAGCTGGAGGATCGATCGATCATCATGAACTTTGTGGACTGATGCGTCTGAACACCAGTAAGACCAGAGAGATGGTGATGGACTTCAGGAGACCACCCCCACCTCACTCCTCCATGAACTTCCAGGGAAGGACATAGAAACTGTGGAGAGTATCCAATCCCTGGATGTTCACCTCAATAATAAACTGGACTAATAACAGTGACGCCCTGTAGGAGCAGGGCCAGAGCCTCCCTCCACCTCCTGAGGAGGCGGAGCTCCTTCGGAGCAAGCAGGCCCCTGCTGATGCTGGCCTCAGCCCTCCTCTGTCTGAACTATAAAGTCCAGCATATAATGATGGAGGGGTCAGAGTTCAGGGCGGCCATCAGGCCACAGCTTCCCCCCCCAAACTAACCAGGTTCTCGATGGCCGCCTGCTCCAGAAACTTCTGCGCCGCCTCCAGTTCATTCCGATCTGTGGACAGAGAGGAAGAGGAGTTATTGAGGAGGAGCTTCTGCTCTCCTGGTTCTAATCAGCTAATGAGGAGAAAACGCCAGTTCAGCTTCACTCCATCCTGTTTGCTTTAGGACACATTCAGTCACTCTGTGAGGAGTTTAAAAAACTTAGATCTGACTAACCTAGATGCTCACATGGAGGACAAGCTAACATGCAGCAGTAGCAAATGAGAAGATGTGGCTAGATTAGCGCAAACATAGATGTATTATTTCAGATTAATCGGTCGACATCCTAAGGTTTGTGGACTGAAGCTAAACTTTCAAACCTTCCTGCCTTTGGAACAGACCCTGAAACGGCGCTTCTGTCATTTTTTAAATTAGAGCAACACTAGATTAAATAAATGGAGTAAATCCTACATGAACGTGAACATCAACGGGTTTTCTAGGTAAAGAGGTTTATGAATCTTTATGAAATGGTTATGGTGCTGTGGGCCAGAGGGGGTAGAGTACCCAGAAAACCGATTATTAGAAAGTAACCAAAGAATGTACTAAAGCAAGAGTAAAAAGGTACTTTCTACAAAACACTACTCCAGTAGCCATTTTACCTTCTGATTTAAAGTAAAACAGGAGTTTTTTAAAATCCTGCTGCATCAAAGCGTAATATTAAATCAGAAAATACAGATAAACATTGTTATAACATTCTAAACATGAGCAGAAGAAACATTTCCAAATCAACCTGTAAAGCAGGTAATAGATGGAGACCAGGCCGGGATTGATGACCTCCAGCTACGATAAAAACTGTTCATCGGGTCACAGAATACCTCGTTACTCAGGGCGGGTAGAGTAACCAGATATTTTACCACATTTAGAGATAATCTCACAAGATTATTTCTTCACTAAAAGGAACCAGAGCTGCAAAGTACAGCAGCTTCAAGATGTCTTTCTAAAGGTGATTCAGGTGAATGTAGCTAATTGCTAACCAGCTCTGGCTAAACGGATTTATTGGTCGATTATCAAGCGGGCGGGATTGTTGTGGCAGAAGGTTTGCAAGCAAGTTTGGTTGTGGCCGGTCTGTGGGAAGCATTTTGCTAACCAGTTAGTATCTTAGTGCTAGCAGGTTCCCAATGGGAAATTCCATTGGGACCAAGTAGCACTAAATTGGTGCCTTAGAAACGACGCTGTCAAGGAACGCTATGGACAGAGGAAACATGCAAGAGGAGGAGAGTTTAGTGTCGGAGGTCGTGGATGAGTCTCCTCCGTCATCCATTTTTTATTTAGAGGAGGAAAGCGGGGACGAAGATGTTGTGGAAGAGGACGCCAGGGCGGCAGAAGCTTGGTTTGGTGTAGAAGGCTTCCAGCCATACATGTTTGAGCCCTTGCCTCGCAACGCTGCCAGTTCTGTTAGCTCTACGCCTGCCGAAGACACAAACGTCCATCCCCGTGAACACTGGGACGCAACTCAATGGGAAAGGAAAGGATTCTGATTTCAACCGTTGCGTATATTAGCTGCGACATATGAATCAAGATGCTATGACCGAAAACATTTGATTGACAGATGACCGCTGATATATGATTGGCTGAATTTAGGTGTTCAGGCTGACGTAGAACTAACTGGCCTGCAGAAGATAACGAGAAAAACACAGATTTTAAGATGGGGTTTATTTTAACATTTTCCAAATTTTTTGGACAATATGGTCTACATGTTTTAGCCAGAATGCTTTGACAATTAAATATGACTTCCCTGTGACCTTAAATGCAGAGTTAATTCTGTTGTTTTGTACTTGTAAGAGTGTTATGGCAATAAAAACAGGGGGAAGTAAACTTTAGAAAGTACTATGATGTTGCTCAATGTTTACTGCAAACGGATACGGATTTTCATCCAGATGGTGGAAAACTTCATCCAAACTCTGCTGCTTCTCATAGTTACTGCAGACCAAGTCATCCTGAAAACAAGAACTAGATGACTGGTCACTGATGGGGAAGGACATGTTCATTTTATGTTTTGAAGAAGCATTCCACCTTGGACAAAAAGAAAAAACATTTAATCCCAAACATAGAATGGTATGAGAACTTTCCAGAATCTGGTCCTCATCCTATAACAGATTTAATCTAGAAGATGTAGGACCTGATCTCAAACTGAGTTTCATTGTGTTCAGGATTCCTGAACTAAATTAAATCTAAGGTCCAGATATTTCTCTATACAAGGTTTCTGCGGTTGGAATAAATTTTCTACATCTGTTTTTGGAAGATACTGTTTAGAGAAGAAAAAAGATCCAGATCGATTTAAATTCTGACCCAGAATCGGTTGATATTCCTTAGAAACGGCCAAAATGCTAAAGCTAAGGATCAAATGCCAACTTCGGTAAAATTTAAACCATGAACCGGCTCAGGAGCGGATCCACAGCAAACGATGCGCAGGAGTGGGTCCTTTTCCACACAGGACCAACCCCGCTCTGCCGCAGGAACCCGCCGAGCATCTCAACATGTGTGTTAGCTGCTAACGCTAGCCGCTGACCGGAACCAGAGCCGCTCTGCTGACTACAGCCGCTAAAACTGGATTAAAAGATCAACTTTAGGCGACAACTGCTCGGAACTTTTAACACTTAACTAAAAGTATTGGTCTTAGTTTCGTTTTTGGTTCTGGACGCTGAATCGGAGGAAAAAAGGAGGCCGACGGTGTGAGTGAGCTGCGCTAACAGGCTAACACCGGGCATGGGCAGGGTCGGCGTCCGGTTCAGCCTCCCGCAGCAGCAGCTTCGCCCGCAGAGGGACCTGAACGCCCCCAGTAGGGTCTCCCATTCAGCCTCAACTGGGGCGGAGGATCCCGGTTCGTTTGGATCAGACTGAAACTGAGCTGAAACGCGGCCGGAGTGCGAAGTCACCCGCCGCGGAAGGCCTCAGTTAGCTTTAGCATCAGGAGCTAACAGCTCCATCCGCCCTAACAGAAACCTTCTCCTGGTCCTCAATCACTAACCCGTCAGACCCGAACCTAGAGCTCCAGGTCCGGCTGGAGTGAGCGGTGTTCCCTCCCCGGTACTCACCCGGAGAGACGGTTTTTTCCAGGATAGTGATGAGCTCCATCCTGTGGCCCGGCTGCTGCTGCTGCCGCCGCTCTTCGCTTGGTCGGTTGGATAACAGTGCGTGATGTGGTTCCCCTTAGCCCGGTCTGAGCAGCCACAGGGCGGGTCCGGACAGCTTCGGTTGGATACTTTTGGGATTTACTCCGACGGTGCAGGAAATGTTCACGGCCGAAGCTCGCAGAAACGCCGCCCGTTCGCGAGGGAAAGGAGCGCGCGGTTCTCTCACGCGGAGGGATATCACGCACTGACGCACGTACGGCGTCGCCGTGCGACGCTTTAATCGCGGAAACATTGGGCGAAATGGGATCATTATCGCCACCTGCTGCTGCGGAGGAACCAGCGACCGTCTAGACCAGCCTGATCAGTGAGACCAGGACCTGCTGGTGGTTCTCCAGCCTGAATTACAATTTAACAGTATATTTAATAAATTAACAGAACCAACCCCCCCTTTTTTTTCTTTTTTTTTTACCTGATAGCCGTATCCCTCACTAATCAGATCATTTTATTCTCAAACAGTTTATTACAAAGGATTAGAGCTGTTAAAGCTTAATGCAGCTGAAGAAATAACATTAGTCCAGCTGTACTGGGCTGTTAATACTGCAAACGTTTTGTTTTAATACTCAATAATGTATAGTTTATTTACAGTACAGTATAATAAGGTTTAAAGTATAATTCGCTTGAAGAACAATACCGGCGTAATTATACAGAACAGTCATTTTGCCTGTTGACTTAACAGAAATATGCTTTACATGTCATTTTGTTCCAGGGAGCAGACAGAGGAGTGGATAAATGACCACCTTATCATCGGGGCCAAAAATACTGCTGCAGGCGGATGGAGGGAAGAGTTGAGGCAGAATTCCATCTACATGTTGCATTTCTATGTAAAAGTCACACAAGTTAAAAGAAGTCCTGTTCAAACACCAACATACAAATATAATCTTTTGATCACAACAAATGATGCTCAGATGACACTTTTTGTAAATCTCATATTTGTGATAGAAGTGATCCTTGTGTGAGACAACTTAAAAAAAAGTTCAGGTTTGGATAATGTAATGAAACACACACACACCTATATATGTGTGTGTGTATATATATATATGTGTGTGTGTGTAGGGAAATTACATCTTACATTTATTATATTCATGTTAATTTCCCCTTTGAGTTATCTCCAGGTTACCATTCCAAAGTCTTTTTCTGTAGAATTTCATTAATCCATCCAAATCATGAAACATTCCTTTTTTCTAGCATCTGTTGATACAAATAGTTTTCCTCTACTTTAGGAATGCAAAGATCCTTGGACAGGGCAGGGGGTCAGTGGGAATCCTACTGCTGCCACCTGGCCCTGGTTTGTCCTCATGGATGAGGTATTAGGACGGAGGCCCTCTGTTGCCCCACCTGTCCTAATTGCCTCCATCCCTGAGGACACACCAGGGCCAGGTGCTGCAGAGGCTGGGCAGCATCGGGGTGACGAGGAAGAGAATGAGAGGCCAGGAGAGAGGAGGGAAAGGAGGAAGAGAAGAATGAGGAGAGACGAGTTGGTGGATTTAATCAGGGAGGAGATGAGATGGCAGAGGGAGGCAGGAAAGGATGGACAGATTATTTCATTTATTGGAGAGGATTGTGGACAGACATTATTATTTTTTTGGTGTTTTTTTTAAACAAGTTGAAGTTCTGTGTTGCTGTTATTAAATTAAATTATTAAATTGTTTATAAAAGTTATTGTTGTCAGTGTGTTCTTAAAGTCTTTTAACCTTTTTACATTATCTGTTTCATCACTTCTTTGTAATTTAAGTAAACTTAGAACAACTTCTCAGTGACATCAGTTTATTTTTAGAGAAGCAAGTATTTAACAACAAACTATTAAACATTTTTAACTATTGACATTAGATTTTAAAATTAACTACTACAACTATTTACAGAAGATATACAGTAAATATTACTAAAGAACATATATATACAATTGTGACTGAGCAGGTGTCCCTGGTGGTGCTGCTGGACTGGATGGGATGCCACACAGATGAGCTTGGAGTCTTCTGACTGTGAGTGGGACATCATCTGGGGGGTGGGGGTTGCCTCTCTCCACTGCTGACCCAATCGATGGCTGCCATGTTACTACAAATGTTCAAGAAGACGCAGAAAATAATGACTTTACTAAAACTGTTTTTATAACCCTTAAATAAGAACAGCTAAAATGTGATTCTACTTGCCATCTAAATGTAACGGTGGTCAGGTAGACCCTCCTCCAGAGCAGACACCTCGGCAGACAGCTGGTCCCTCCATGGAGCAACACTGCCTCCTACACGTTCTCCCCTCCTCATCCTCTGCGGCCGTGATGTCACCAGCTCCCAGGCAGCACATGCCGTTATGACCTGTAGGAAAAAAATATATATATTTACTTTTATTCAGTCATCTATCTTTTTTTCATTATCTTTAATACATAATTTATTAGAAATTAAATTTTACTTCATCTAGATCCACTATTTAACTTATTTTTTCGTTTTTATATTTTGATTTTATATATATATATATATATATATATATATATATATATATATATATATATATATATATATATACACTATATTGCCAAAAGTATTTGCTCACCTGCCTTGACTCACATATGAGCTTAAGTGACATCCCGTTCCTAATCCATAGGGTTCAATATGACGTCGGTCCACCCTTTGCAGCTAGAACAGCTTCAACTCTTCTGGGAAGGCTGTCCACAAGGTTTAGGAGTGTGTTTATGGGAATTTTTGACCATTCTTCCAGAAGCGCATTTGTGAGGTCGCACACTGATGTTGGACGAGAAGGCCTGGCTCTCAGTCTCCGCTCTAATTCATCCCAAAGGTGTTCTATCGGGTTGAGGTCAGGACTCTGTGCAGGCCAGTCAAGTTCATCCACACCAGACTCTGTCATCCATGTCTTTATGGACCTTGCTTTGTGCACTGGTGCACAGTCATGTTGGAAGAGGAAGGGGCCAGCTCCAAACTGTTCCCACAAAGTTGGGAGCATGGAATTGTCCAAAATGTCTTGGTATGCTGAAGCATTCAGAGTTCCTTTCACTGGAACTAAGGGGCCAAGCCCAGCTCCTGAAAAACAACCCCACACCATAATCCCCCCTCCACCAAACTTTACACTTGGCACAATGCAGTCAGACAAGTACCGTTCTCCTGGCAACCGCCAAACCCAGACCCGTCCATCAGATTGCCAGATGGAGAAGCGCGATTCGTCACTCCAGAGAACGCGTCTCCACTGCTCTAGAGTCCAGTGGCGGCGTGCTTTACACCACCGCATCCGACGCTTTGCATTGCACTTGGTGATGTATGGCTTGGATGCAGCTGCTCGCCCATGGAAACCCATTCCATGAAGCTCTCTGCGCACTGTTCTTGAGCTAATCTGAAGGCCACATGAAGTTTGGAGGTCTGTAGTGATTGACTCTGCAGAAAGTTGGCGACCTCTTCGCACTATGCGCGTCAGCATCCGCTGACCCCGCTCCGTCAGTTTTTACGTGGCCTACCACTTCGTGGCTGAGTTGCTGTCGTTCCCAAACACTTCCATTTTCTTATAATACAGCTGACAGTTGACTGTGGAATATTTAGGAGCGAGGAAATTTCACGACTGGATTTGTTGCACAGGTGGCATCCTATCACAGTTCCACGCTGGAATTCACTGAGCTCCTGAGAGCGACCCATTCTTTCACAAATGTTTGTAAAAACAGTCTGCATGCCTAGGTGCTTGAATTTATACACCTGTGGCCATGGAAGTGATTGGAACACCTGATTCCAATAATTTGGATGGGTGAGCAAATACTTTTGGCAATATAGTGTATATATATATATATATAATTGCAAATAAAGTCAGGCAGTAAGGGGATAACAATTTAGACAAAAAAGGATTTATTTCTCAACAGTTTGGCTTCTCAACACAACATTAGTGATAGTGAAAGTAGTGATTTAAGTCAGTTATTTACAGGGTTTGTACACATTTAACTATTCAAATTACTTATTACTTATTATAAACAAATAAATTACAAACTTACAAATAAATATAAAACTTGATATTTAAACCTATTCATCAATCTGCTGACAAGCGTTTATTTAATAACTGGTATATTCTGATCATTAGCAGGCCCCTGTGGGTTAGAATAATAGCAGGTAGATCTTACCTCTCCACTGCGCTCTGCCAGCCTGAGAAAAATCCGTCGCAGGTTTTGCTGCCGCCGAAGCCGTCAAAGCGACTCTCCTCCTCCAATAACAAGTAAATAAAAGAAATAAAAATGTCCATATCTATTTTTTTGTTGTTTCTTTCCGTATTTCTCGAGCTGTCGGATTTTGTTTCGCGCTGTGTTTGGGGTAAACGTGATGACGTCGTGTCGCAACCAGGAAGTGCTCCAAAGGCTAGACCGTCCCATTTACCAACGGCTGAGGATCCTCCGGAGCAGCCTACCAAGTCTGGGTCCTCCGGAGGCTAGGTAGGCTGCGTCCTCGGAAGTACGCAGCCTGCGAATTGAGACGCAGCTTTATTTATAATTGAAGGCGTACTGAACCAGCATGGCTGCCAAAGCATCCTGCAGAGGCATGCTATTCCATCCGGTTTGCATTTACTTTTCAACAATGACCCCTAACACACCTCCAGGCTGTGGAAGGGCTATTTGACCGAGGAGGAGCGTGATAGGATGCTGCCCCAGATGACCTGGCCTCAACAATCACTGGACCTGAACCCAATGGAGATGGTTTGGAGTCAGCTGGACCCCAGAGTGAAGGCTAAAGGGCCAACAGGGTCCAAGCATCTCTGGAAACTCCTTAAAGACTGGCTAAAGCTAAAGGAGGCTACTTTGAAGAACCTGGAATATAAGACATCCAGCTCGACTTGCAGAGCCTTCAGCCGCTCTGCTCCCCAGCTCTGGAACTCACTCTCTCCCCTTATTCAAAGCCAGACTCAAAACCCATCTGTTCCAGCTCGCTTATCTGTGAATACACTGCTCTTTTCCCTATCCATAATTGTTTTTATGTTCCTGTATCTGTATTTTTGTATTTTCATTTATTTTTCAGTATTTTCTGTAAAGTGACCTTGAGTGTCCAGAAAGGTGCTGTTAAATAAAATGTATTATTACATATTTTCAGCTGTTTCACACAGTTTTGTTAAGTATATAATTCCACGTGTTCATTCATGCCTTCAGGGTGAATCTACAATTTTCAGTCATGAAAATAAAGAAAACTCTTTGAATGAGAAGGTGAGTCCAACCTTTTGGTCTGTACTGTACATATATATATATATATATATATATATATACATATACACACATACATATACACACATACATATACACACATACACACACACACATACATATATATATATATATATATATACACACATACATATACACACATACACACACACACATATATATATATATATGTAAAATTCCTACATTTTTTTTATCAATGTAACATGCAAAATATTTCTGACACATGATATATTAATAAATTTAATTACTGGATAGTGTACGTGTTTGTGCGTACATAGATACCTGTATAGTTTTTTTTTTTAATAATCAGATGTAATTACCACAACAATGTATTACATGTTCATCAATTTATCACTTTCGGCATTTCTGTATTATTCTGCTCTAACACATTAATTTTATTGTGATGGATTTGTATTAAATGTTATATTAAATGATTTATTGACTTCATAATGACTATTCAATGTGATTGGCCTATTTTTTATTCTAAGTTAAAGTTAATCTACTGATGCTGTGAAGCAGCCAGTCTGTGTCAAAGTGATAAATTTATATTTATTTTAAGTCTTAAACTGAAAATCATTGTTTGATCCTGTAGCGCACAGATTGTTTACATCGGGACCGGTTTAGCTAGGGAGTACCAATATGGCGGCCGGTGGCTTCACTCCACCGTGTTCTACCAGCAGGCGATCAGCAATCAGTGAATAGAGCTCAGTAGTTCCACCATGTTAGCTGTTCATCATGAAGGACGGACCCAGAACCGTCCGAGTTAAATCAATGGATGAACTTTGACCTCCAGGTTCTTCTGAGAAGCAGAACATCAGGAATAAACCAGACGAGACACGAGGAGTAAAAACAAACCCATTGCTTCTTTATTCGTGGTACAGTAGTCATTCATACGTAGCTGCCTTGAGTTGGTCTTTTTTTTTGTCTGTTTTCAGCGTTTGTTCCGAAGTCTTCCTGGTTTCCCGTCGACGCGTCGGAAGAGTCGTGGACAAAATATAAAAACAAACCGAAACACAAAGAAACATGAAATGCCCTTTTTCACAAAAACAAAAAAAAACATTTGGCCAAAACATGAAGCAGGGCAACGTTGGGTTGATCCAGTGCATCGAGATCCAAACTGATATGTTCGTCCAATCAGACCCCCCCCCCCCGGAAAAATAAACAACTGAAAAACACATAAAAAAAAACATTTATGGCACAACGAGGGCGGAGGAGCCGCCACATTCAGCCCGTCAGCCAGAACCTCCTGGTACCACTGACAAGCAGAACCAATCAGAACCCTGCTTCCCTCTCAGGAATAGATGGACGGGTCCACGCCCCCCCCCTCCAGCAGGCCCGGAAACGCCGGCGGATCAGAACCAGTCCGGTTCAGAATCTTCCCTCCGCTCTCTGCTGGTTCTTTAAACCACAGCTGGACAGGAACCGGATCAGAATTAATGGGTTCTGCTGAAGGTCCGGTACGGCTCACTGTGACCCAGAAGGGAGGGCGACTTCTGGTTCTGGTTCTAACAGCCAGGGATTAGATTCAGAACCTTTTCTATTGGTACCAGCGTCAGGCTCTGTTCTCTAACTGGTTCTGATGAGCGGGTCAGAAAACGGGTCGGTTTCATTTTACAAATCCTGGATCCAATCGGGTCCAAACGTTCTGCTAGAGGTCAGAACCAGGAACCCACCCAGATTATGAAGAACCCGTTCAGAACCAACCAGATGTCGGGAGAAACACTGATCAGAACCAGCTGAGGAGGTGCCAGGGGGGCGTGGCTCCACCAGGTACCGCTCCGACCCAATCTGCCTCATCAGAAGTCATCCCAACCAGAACATAAACCAGTTCTGGGTCTCCTCCAGAACCGACCCACAACTCAGAACCAGGGTGGTCAGAAGCGGACCAGAACCGGTGGGATTGGATCAGACGGGAAGTGCTGCGGCGCCGCCAAATGAATTAAAAAAACAAAACAAAAAAACCTGAGAAACAAGTGGGGGAGGGGGGTTCTGATGAGGCTCAGTTTAAACAGGAAGTAAACGTCCAACCGGACTCATCACAGGTTCTGATCTTACAGCAGCAGGAGCAGAACCTGCTTCCGGGTCTGGTCGGGGGGGGGGGGGTCTGATGAACGGGCCGCCGTGATTGGTCGCAGGAGGGAGGGGGGCGGAGTGTTGGGAGGTCAAAGGTCATTTACAGTAAACTACAGATATATACAAACACCCAGAAATATGTACATGCTCAGGGTTACGATTCACCTTCACCAAGTACCCTCCTCATCCTCATCTTCCTCGCTGGTCTGTAGTGTAACGAGGACGGAGGCGGGGCTTAGAGGCTGAGCACAGCAGCTGTCACATGACCCAGAGGGCTTAGCTGTTCTTCAGCAGCGTTCTGTCGTCAGGAGCAGCGGAGGAGGAGAGAGCAGCGACGGCGGTGGGGGCTGAGGAGGAGGAGGAGGCCGTGTTGGAGGAAGAGGAGGAGGAGGCGGAATGGAAGGGGAAGGAGAGCAGCTGTCCAGACTCGGCGGAGAGGAGGGAGCAGGAGCGCAGGTCTACGGTCTGCAGGGCGGAGCAGCACTGGAGCAGCTGGACGCTCTGCTCCGTCAGCTTCACACAGCCTGCAGAACCAGAACCAACAGAGTCAGACTGAGGAGGAGGAGCAGGAGGAGGAGGAGGAAGAGGAGCAGCGGGTACTGGACCCTCCCTACCTGCCAGGTTGATGTGGGTGAGGCTCTCCCTCAGGGGGGAGACGGTGAGGTTCCGCACCGTCTGGTCCGTGATGTTGACGCAGTGGCTCAGGTCCAGGCGGGTGAGGTGGGGGGTGTGCCGCACCAGGAGGCGGGACGCCGCGTCCGTCAGATCCAGACCGGCCAATCGCAGCTCTGTCATGTTCTGGAAGCGTACCGCTCTGCTCTCGCTGTGAGCTGACGGGCCAATCAGAGCACAGAACACTCAGAGTCCGCTCGGCGGTGCATCGGGTCTGTGGGTGAGGGGGTTTCTCACCTGTCCGGGACTCAGGGGGCGGGGCGAGCAGCTCCCTCAGGTGGGAGTCCTTCAGGTCCTCCACCCTGCTGAGGTCCAGCAGCTTCAGGCAGGGACAGACGGCCTGGCAGAGAGCAGAGACGGACGTCCAGGGACAGCCGGACACGTCCAGCTCCAGCAGACCTGAGGGGGGGGAGGCAGAGAGAGGTGAGACTGGTTGCCATGGAAACAGCAGGCGGTTCCGGTTCTGGTCCCACCTGGCAGGCGGTTGATGAGCCACATCAGCTGCTTCTTGGAGATGTTGGTGTGGCCCAGGTTGAGGGAGACGGGCTGGCGGCGGATGATCCCGCTCAGCATGGGGGGGGTGATGGAGCGCTGGCGGCTCAGGTCGATCTGCGTCCACAGCCTCTTGTCGCAGCACCTGGACGGAGACGAGGGAACAGGCGGTCAGCGGGAGGCGGAGCCGGTCAGACGGCGGCTAACCACGGCGCGGACACTGACCAGCGGCTCCAGGTCCGACAGACCCGCATGCAAACGCACAGCTCCCTCTGGCTCAGGTAGGTGAAGACCCGCAGCCAGGCGTCCCGGGTCATGATGTGGGCGGAGCCGCAGTCCAGCAGCAGGCAGCTGGGCTCCGGGCAGGCGGGAGGGGGCCGCACCAGGTGCCTCTCCATCTGGACGGGCCGGGGCGGCGAGGGCACCGCCGGCGGGCTGCGCTTCATCATCTGAGAGCGCGGGGCGAGACGTGAAGGCTGGCAGGGCGACGCCGCCATGGCCGACATCAGCAGGCCGCTGCTCGCCATGCCCCCCCCGTTGGAGGTGGGGATGGAGGAGGAGGAAGAGGAGACGCTGGTCCTCTGGTTCTGGTTCTTGCTGTTGCGGATTTTGTTGCCGCGGCTGCCTTTGGCCCCGCCCCCTGCGGCGTGTCTATGATTGGTCAGAATGCCGCTGGCGTTCTCCTTCTCCCCGCCCCCCGTCCCGCCTCGGGTCCGCCCGTTCCGGGTCTCTTGCCCGTTGCTGCGCTGCTTGGTGAAGCCGTCGTGCAGAGCGGAGGGGGGGATGAGGTTGGAGGAGAGGGGGGGAGGGCGGGGGGAGGGAGGCGGAGTTCTTTCTGCTCCTCTCAGACGGGGGAGTATCCTCCTCCTCCGTGTCCATCAGACCTGATTTCCGTCCTCGTGAGGAGACGTCTCCTCCTCCGCGCCTGCGTCCTTTGTCCCCGCCCCCTTCATCCTCCCTTTCCTCCTCCCCCCTGCCCCCCTCCCCCTCGGACTCCTCGCTGGCGCTGAAGCCGAGCTCCGCCAGCCGCCGCGCCCTCTCCCGCTCGCTGCGGCTCCGCTCCCTGTCTGCCCGGCTCCCGCCGCTGTTGCCGTAGACGACAGGAGGAGGTGGGGCTGGGGAGGACGACGAAGGCGAAGACCCTCCCCCCTGCTCCCCCCTGAGGGAGTCGTCCGAATCGGACTCGGAGTCTGACTCGGAGCTGGAGGAAGAGGAGGAGGAGGACTCGGGCCGGCGCTCCAGCAGGCACATCCTCTTGAATCGCTCCAGTTTCTCTCTGTGATGAGAGCGCTGGTCTGCATTGGACGCCGCCCCCGCTGCTCCTGCGCCGCCCCCTACAGGCTGGGAGGAGGAGGAACTCTGCTGGCCTCCTGCTGCTCCTCCAGACGTGGGCCCGTTTGACTCCGCCTCCTGTTTGGGTTTCTGATCAAAGAACAGAGATGAGATTCGTTACCGTGGCAACATGAAGGAAGAACCGCACCAAGGTCCACACCCAGAATCTCACCACGTTAAAGCGTAAACCTCCCCCCATCTATCGCCTTCATCTACGGGCCCGACATGATTTGACGGCGCCATCTTTGGGAGGTCGACAGCTCGGCTTAGTGTAATGTGTTCAACAGGAACAGAAGAAACTTTAATCTACTTTAACTTTTTGAATATTAAACTAATTTTTTATTTTTTTAATTCAGTTTTTAATTTTTTGCTGAAAACAAACAAAAGTTTCAGTTTATTTAAATATTCTTAGTGGGATTAAGAGTAATAGAATATTCTGACAGGATGGATGCAGGTTGCAAAGAACAGCCAACCGTGCATTTTTAGCATTTATTTTTTACTATATTTTTTTTGACTGTGACTAACTGGATGTGCTCTCTTCATCCTCTGACATGGGAGCTGGCTCGGAGCTCGTCTGCCTGGCTGTGTGTTTCCTGGACGGGGCCGCCTGTGGAGCTGGTTGACAGTTGCCTTTTGTATCTATGTTTCTTTTTCTATGTCTGCTTCTGTCTCCTTGAACCCCAGTGGGCCTCAGCAGATGGCCGCTCACACTGAGCCTGGTTCTGCTGGAGGTATCTTCCTGTTCAAAGGGAGTTTTTCCTCTCCACTGTCGCTACAAGCATGCTCAGTGTGAGGGATTGCTGAAGAGTCAATGAGTCGATGCAATCAGCTGGTTTTCCTTAGATAGAAAACTTTGAATCAATCTAACTGGATGATCTGGTGAACTGGAAAGTGACCTGAGATGACATGATGGGAATTGGAGCTATAGAAATAAACTGAATAGAATTGATTATACAGAAACATATTTATACAGGTATGTAGAAATTAAATATACTGTAAAAATGTCCACAGCTGTATTTAAATTTGTAAAAACACTGTACATGCAATATTTAATGTTTGTTTTATATTTATTCATATTTTATGTGAATGTTATTTTTACCTATATTTTATCTATTTTCTTTTTTCTTTACAGCACTTTTTTTTAAGCGCTTAATAAAATTGAATTACATATTTTTTATCACTTATTCTCTTACTTTTATAAACTTTTTAAGCTCCACAGTTGTGTGACCACTTTTGCTGCTGTGACGCCACAACGTCCCCACTGTGGGACAATAAAGGGAGTTTCTATTCTATGTAGTGTATATCTGCTGTTTATTTATCAATGTCTCTAAAGCTCTGATTCCTTCAGGAAGTTCTCCCTGATGTCAACAGTCTGTTAATGTAAACCAAAATACGCGGCAGTGCTGACGCATCCAGCCATAATTTCTGTGCCGAGACATTCAATGCGGGGTCTACTGTTATATACAATGGCAGTGTTTGAATCCATTGGCTGCGTCCTCTGAAAGCCAGATTCTGAGGCCGATTACATCATGAGGTCTGGTCCGACTCCTCGTTATGCGGCCGATAAAGGCGTCGTCCTTTTTGCCCGATTTGAAGGACGGGTCCGATGTATCCTTGGATATCCCATGATTCGTTGCGAGTCCAAGCAAGCCAGCTGCTCCGTGCTCGCTATGGAAATTATTTAAATTTTTTTACTGATTAATGCTGATCTCATTAAATCACCACAAATGTATAAATAATGATCGATTATTGATTATTTGATTATTCCTTGCTGACCAGACTTTTTCTTTAAGCTGCACTTCCAATATTCACCACTGTTTGGCGCCAATTTCCTCTTTCCTCTGAGCACGGAGCAGCCGGCTTGCTTTGTTTCGCAATGAATCCTGGGAAATCCGACGCTACGGAGGATACAGCGGACCCATCCTTCAAAACAGGCGAGGAGGAGGCGTTTTTTGGCCGCATAACGAGGAGTCTCCAATCCGAACAGACCTCAGTGCGGCGCTGTGATGTCATCGGCGGATGAATCTGGCCTTTGGACGAGGCAGTCGCTGGATTCTAACTCAGCATAAGATAGTTGGTTCTGGTTGTTATCCAGCTAATGGTTTGCCTCCATTGTTCCCGCCTGCTTCCATGTGATGTAACAGACTGAAGCATTCTGATTGGCTCGCTGTTTCCTGTTACACAGTGAAATGAAAGCATCTCTTTATGTTTATATCTATATTCGGCTGACGTAGTTTACTGGCCCGGTTCTGCTGGGCTCACCACCCGGTCCATAGGCTGAATTCAGCAGGTTAAACCCTGAAGGGGTCAAAGGTCAGGCAGGGGGAGGGGTGTCTCACCTTTTTCAGGCGTTTCTCGTGCGCGCCTTTAATCTGAAGGACAGGAGGAAACGGAAAGCAGTTAGCGTCAGAACAGAACCCAGCAGCTGGAACAGAACCTGCAGAATCAGCCCACCTTCTTCTTCGGACCGCTCTCCAGAGGCTGCTCTTTCTCCTTCTTCCTCTTGTGCCCCCCCTCCCCCCTGGCGGCCTCCTCCAGTGGAGGAGGGGCTTTCTTTTTAGGTGGAGGCTCGTCCGTGAGCTTCCAACGGCCCACCTCCCCGTTATCCAGCCTCCTCTTGCCCGACCCGTCCTGCTGGTCCTGGTTTAAAACAGAACTGGTTCAGATTTTCAGAACTTTCTGGAAGCTAACTGCGAGGGCAGGCTAACCTCGGAGCGTCCCGAACCCTCACCTTACTGGTCTTCCCCTCCTTGTGGCACTTTGGACACTCCCAGCAGTTGGGGATTTCATCGTTGATGATTCCGTCAGCTTTTCCCATCTGAGGAGGAAGAAAACTCAGCGGTGAGCTCTGGATGCGGCTCCTCCGCTTCACTCCAGGTTTATAACTACAGAGACACTGCGGCCCCAACACTGGGGCAAAACCCCAACTTCCTGGGGGGGGCCAAAAACTGTTTCCATGTATGGTTATTCCAACTATTCCTTATTTATGCACATTAATTATGTTTTTGATCAAAATCCTTTGGCTAAAATGCCATCAGAACGCTGATAATATTAAGTGTGTCTCAGCCCCCCCCCTTCAGCGTCCACCATATTGGATCAGTCCATTTGCTGCACATGTTCAGAAAGGTCCAAACAGACAGCAGCAAACCATTTGAAAACAAACCATGCAAAGAGCAGTGTTGCCAACTTAGCGCTTTAGTCGCTATATTTAGCCACTTTTCAGACCCCTCTAGCACTTTGATTTCTAAAAAGCTCCTAGCACCAAATCTAGAGACTTTTTTCTGCTACTGGAGACTTTGGAGACAACATCTAAAAGCAGCGAACTCTGCTCTCCAGAGCAAGTAGATTGGTAACCCCGCCTCCTGCTCTCCTCTATCTTGTCTGCTGTCATGATTCATGCAGCTATTATTTCATCCAAATGAAAAATGGAGAACAGATAAGCAGATCATGGCTTGTCTACAGTGAAAAGAAGGACTGGGTTATTTACTTTGGCCTTTTTGGAAACACAGGAAGGAGCAATCAGCTAAGTGAGCTTAGTGCTTGGAAAAAATCTTTCATTCCTTTAGAGACAGCATGAAAAGTCAGCTGAGTACAAAACATAGAGAGGAAAACAAGAAGAAAAGGGACAAGAAGAGAGGGACACAACCTAGAACAGATAATGGATGTCTATTCTATTAACATTTCTCTATCTGGAGAATGGGGCTATTTGATGTGTTGTCTTCTCCATTCAGAGGGGCCCCTGCCTGTCTTTGCCTAGGGCCCCACATTTCCTAAATCCGGCCCTGCCCGTAAATAAACAGAAATTTTTTTTCATGTGTTTGAGGCCCGGTTCTACCAGAACCTGTCGGTTCTTCACAGAAACTTCAAACCAATTAAACAGAGAAGGAGCCTAAAGTTTGAGGCTGATTCCAGAATCAGGACGTCTGATGAAAATAAACCAGAAACAGAAACATCGTCTCTGTCCTGAAAGATAAAATCGTTTCCCTAAACATTGTTTAAAATGAAAGAAAAACCCAGAATAGAGACTCTGAGAACAAAACGGAAAACTGGAATTAAATTTACAGACGATCAACCATCATCGGTTCTTAGATGATATCGTCTCACTAAATATTTCTGATATTATTAATCACCTTGAAGGGAAAAGGTACAAAAAAAAAAAGATTCATAGCTGAAAGATTCGTCTGAAAGGTTTTAATAAATGTATAAATAAAAGCCAAAAGGCTAATTAGAAAACTTTATTTTAAACACTAATTTTATTAAAAAGATCTAGATCAGATTATTCTATTTTTGCGGATCTCTTCTAAAGTGGTTACCATTTTATATTTCACTTTTTCTTTAATAAATAAGCAAAATTTTCTTCATTTCTGTTTTATTTCTGTCAAGATGGGGGGGCTGAGTGAACATTAATCAGAAATAAAATTAACTTTATTGATTTTAGCAAATGTTTGCAATGAAACCAAGAGTGAAACATTTAAAGGGGGTGAATACTTTCTGTATATAACATTAAAACAAACTAAGGACCCGGAAGAACTGGACCAGTATTGGTTAATCTGACCCCATGGAGCGGCGGGTCAGGGCGGGGGACTCACCTTGAGGCAGCTGGGGTGGATGATCTCGTTACAGATGGTGCACTCCATCAGACAGAGGCTGAACTTCTCCTCCTCCGAGTCCACCGTGTCCTCCTTCCCCGCCTCGCCGCAGGCGAAGCACACGGCGGTGTGAGGCAACACGGGCTGCAGACACACACACAGGCGGGTGAGGTGTGAGCACGCCATGGCGGCAGAAGCAGCTTTTAAATGAAACCCATCATCTGCTGCCTTTAAAGGAATAGTACACCCAAAACATGATTAGCCTTCATTTTCTACTCACCTCCATGCTGAACAACACTCTGGAGTACTTTTTTGATATCTCAAATGCATCTGGAGATCTGGGAGGCTTCTTGCTGTCTGCTGACATTCAAATAATGGAGGTCCATGGCGCCCGAGACAGAAAGGTCCATAAAAGTCCACAAAAAACGTGTCAATATTCCTCCATACTGCTCGTCCAATGTAATCCAAGTGTCCTGAGTGGGTAGCATCCAGAATTTACTCGAAACGAAGTCATTTAGAATGTTTTTAGAGCATAAACAGTAGTGTATAGGATTTCCTAATAGCGCCCCCATGCGCGCTCACGATTCTACGGAAGCCGGCAGACCAAACCGGAAGAAAGTGCGCATTCAGCGTCTGGTCTGCCGATAATGCAAGCGTAGAAGAAGAAATGTGCTGTTTACCTGTGCAAAGAAAGAAACAACGAAAGAAAAATGTCTGAGGACTTCAGTGTTGAGGAAGAGCATGAGTTCTTTGCCGAGCTGAATGCGCTGGTTTGGTCTGCCGGCTTCCGTAGAATCGCGAGCGCGCATGGGGGCGCTATTAGGTAATCCTATACACTACTGTTTATGCTCTAAAAACATTCTAAATGACTTCGTTTCGAGTAAATTCTGGATGCTACCCACTCAGGACACTTGGATTACATTGGACGAGCAGTATGGAGGAATATTGACACGTTTTTGTGGACTTTTATGGACCTTTCTGTCTCGGGCGCCATAGACCTCCATTATTTGAATGTCAGCAGACAGCAAGAAGCCTCCCAGAACTCCAGATGCATTTGAGATATCAAAAAAGTACTCCAGAGTGTTGTTCAGCATGGAGGTGAGTAGAAAATGAAGGCTAATCATGTTTTGGGTGTACTATTCCTTTAAACTTCCTCACATCTCTTTCAATTAAAAAAATAGTTAAATTTCAATCAACATAAACAGTCAGTCATTAATAAACATCACAGAAAAATGAAGTTATCAAAGAATGTAAACCTAATTAGTGGAAGTAAAAATGTCCCAGTGGATCAAAATGTTTCCTGTTGACAAATTAAACTACAGTTATAAATAAATAAATAAATCCTAAACAATATATCAAAGGGTTTAAAATTTGAATACCATTCTAATTTTTTTTTTCATATAGATAATTTTTTTACATAAATGAAAATAAAAAAATATATAAGGAGTAAAAGTTCAGGTTTAAATGATAAAGTTTGTGAATAAACTGGAAAAAATGGGAAACATCAGTGACCAGATTAATGAACTACGACGGAAATAAGGTTTAAAATCATTTTATATTTTTACCAAAAAATAAGATTTACTAATTTATCCGTTATTAGATGAAACATCTGGTTTCCAGATGAGGTTTAATAAAAACTTAAAGGATCAGAAGCGTCCACCTTCAGCGCATCATCGATTACATCATCAATGACGCCTTCCTCCCGCAGGCTGAGGAAGAGGAGGGTCAGAACGGATCAGATCTGGTCAGATCAATGAAGTTCTGGTCTAAAAACACAAACAGGAAGCTCTCCTCCTATTGGCCAGTAGGGGGCGTCCCTGACCCCTCCCCATCAGAACAGAGCGGGCTGCGGCACCTTGCTCTGTGGTAGGAATCCTGCACAGATGGATCAGAGCTAGAGCTCGCTCGCTCGCTCTCACAGCAAGAAACCATCTGCGGTTGCCATGGAAACCCAGCATCTAGCCTGCCGGGCCGGTGCTGCTGCTATTTGGAAGAAGGCAGAAGAGGTGATGTGGTTCTCTGGGTTTGTGAGGACATGGTGGGACAGAACCGGGTCAGAAACGGAGAACCGGGCCGCCGTGTCGATACGGGCCGTACGGCACCATGCGGGCGGGGGACATTTTCTGATGTCTCCGTTTGTTACGAGGAGAGAAATTTGTTCCATTATTATTTGATTAAATCAAAACCGAGGGAATTTTTTATTTATTTTTTAATAACTAATAATTGAGCCGTTAAAATATTTATGCAAATTATCAAGCAAAACTTTCCCAGCTTGTTATTTTATCTGATTTTATTGTTTTTTGACTGTTTTTTTACAGACTGTTATTCTGTGGGCGGCCTGTGAGGACATACAGCTGCTGCGTCTCCGTTCTATTAGTGAAGGCAGACGGAGAAATCAGTCTTCTTAAGAAATAAAACAGGTTTGATTAAAAAACAGGGTTCCTCCAACATAAAGACAGTTAAATTTAAGACTTTTTAATAAAAAGTTAAAACCAACTTTACAATAAACACCAGAAAACCTTGGTAGCCATAAATTTACCCAAATATTTATCTGAACATAAATCCTAACTTTCTGGCCCAGTAGAAAAAACACAAATAACAGATTTATTTAATATTTATTTAGTAGTTTATTATATAAACTACTGAACTCAATTCATTAAATTAGTTTTGTTCCTGGCTCAAAGTCCACAAAATATTATCAATTATTTTAATCTTTGATATGGATCATACCAATAAAATCCTATTTATGACTTGGTTACAATATTATGACCTATGAAAGACTGAATTAAGACATTTTAAAACCAAAAGGGCTTTTTTAAGTCTTATATTGTAGAATTCAATAATTTAAGACTTTTAATGATCAACGGAAACCCTGAAAAAAAACAATATCAGCTGAAGTTTTGCTTTAACATAATGAATTACTGACAAATTAAACCTTTTGGATTTAGAAGTTTTTCATACTTTCTTTTTTTAAACGACTTATTTTATTTTAATGAAAAAGGAACAAAGTTCTCTCCAAATTGGACACCAGTGAGGACATTGGTCCAGACTTCACCCTCTGTTGCTAACGGTTAGCTTTGGGCTAAGCCTGAAGCCGCTGTCACACCTGGACTATTTAGACCAGCGCTTGACTGACGCACGAAAAATCTGGCAAAACTCTGGCGTAGGTTGGATAAGTTCTGAGAACGCCGAAACATCCGTGGTCCATCAGTTCCAGGTCAGTTATCTGATGGTCGACATCCGTTCAGTCTCAGTTCCTCATCAGTCGTGGCGTCTAGCTGATCCTAAACCTCTGAGTAACTTCTGCGTAACTTATCCAGAACTTCTCTCCAACATATCAGCGTATCCGACGTGTTCCAGACGAGCGCTGAACGTGTTTCTAACTTCCAGCTACTGTATAATGGCGTATTGGCAGCGTTTTGGTATAAAGGGGGTTCACAGGAGGAAACCGTCAGTTCTCCTCCAGACTTCATCCCCGTCATAAGGTGAGCCAGAAGGTGAGTGATGGATCCTCCCTGCGTTCACGCCCCATCCAACAACCTTCCTAGCAGACATGACGCTCAATCTACTGGCGGTAAACAGCAGCTAGGTTAATAGCGTGATCAAATAAATCTTTTAATGCAGACCAGGTGCCCCCCCACCCCCCCTCAGGGACAGCGATGCGTCTGAAGGAAGCAGCTTGAACTGATGCTTCTTAATGCCCATTTAACAATGATTGTGCATCATTTCCTGGGCATTACGCTGCTGTGCGTTATGCAGAAGTTAGGCTGTGGTTGGACAGAAGTTCTGGACTCGTTATGAATCCTCTGTATATTCGCCCAGAATAGAAAAATCCATGGAAAGTTTAGGAGATTCTGGGACGTCAGGTGGACGCTGGATAAAGGTGTGACGGGGGGTAATGGTCAGGGTGAAGGTATAGAAACAGCTGAAAATCAACGGTCTGGTCCTCATAACATACAGTAAGACGGTGAGGTGTGTGTGTGTGTGTCTCACCGCTGTGCACTGTCTCTGCAGGCAGGACTGCTTCATCCTCCCCGGCCCTCCAAACTTCTTCATGTCCTTACAGAAGTGACACTCTCCACACTCCGTCCTCATGCAGGCCTGGCAGCGCCGGCACCGGGTCCGCCTGCGCCTCGCCCCGCTGCCAGCCCCCCCGCCCAGCGCCTTACTGCCCGACATCCCCAAACAAGTCAGCTGGAGGGAGAGAGACAGAGAGACAGACAGAGGGAGAGATGAAGCTGGTGGAGAGGGAACGCGGCTCTGCTGCTCCTCAGAGGAAGCCGGCGCAGCTTTAGGACCAGAGATGCTCTGCAGCACCAGAGGCAGGAGATCAGCTCATTCAGCTCAAAGATTTGATCTTTAGAAGCTTTCTGCTGCGTGACGGTAGAACCGGAGGTACTGCTTACAGATGGGACGACCTCAGACACCCGTCTGGTCCAGCCACTGGGAGGAAAGTTCCTCGTTTGGATCTTAAAGGTTTGATTCATTAAAAAGTTGATTTATTTTACTGCTAAACCGAGTTGGTTCTAGTTCAGGATTTTACCGGTTTACCTTACAAAACCTTTTATCCTGCAATAAACAACAGATAGGAACAGGCAGCCGAGCCCGGCTCTGATGTCCCATCCATTTAGAGACTCTAGAGGCGGACGCCCAGCAGAACCGGGTCAGAACAAAGGTGCTGCTGGATCGGTCCACCGCCTCCTGGATACAGAACCCAGGATGAAGGCTCAGTCAGGTTAGGATGAAGGGAATTAAAGAATAGGACTGATGGGTGTAACCTGCAGCATGGGATTATGGTTACCAATATTCTGCCTGATTTCTCATTTCTTTGCATAACTGTCAGATTTTAGTCATTTAAATATTAGCAGCAGTTTAACCTGAAATCGATCCAATCATCCATCAGGTCCGTATTCAGCTCTTGCTAAAGGAGGAACTTTTGGTTTCTACTTTTAAGGCTAGGCTTAAAACTTTCCTTTTTTGATAAAGCTTCTAGTTAGTGGCTCAGGTTATCCTGATCTATCTCTATAGTTCTGCTGCTATAGGCTTAGACGGCTGGAGGACATAGAGCCTCCTTTTTCATCATTCTGCTTCATTCTATCTCTATTCTCCCACTCTGCAGAATCTGTTAGTTCAATCTCTAACGTTCTGCTCTCTCTGCTTTTTCTCATAGTAGCTTCATCTGGTCTGTTCCTGTTTGGCTGTGACTCCATCCTGGAGAGAAATATCAGCTGTGCTGCTGCCATCAACACCTTTGTTTCTAGATGTTGGAGCTTGGCCTGTTTTCCAGTGTAGTCCTGTTTCTCTGACTGTGACTAACTGGATGTGCTCTCTTCATCCTCTGACTGGCTCGGAGCTCGTCTGCCTGGCTGTGTGTTTCCTGGACGGGGCCGCCTGTGGAGCTGGTTGACAGTTGCCTTTTGTATCTATGCTTCTTTTTCTATGTGTGCTTCTGTCTCCTTGAACCCCAGTGGGCCTCAGCAGATGGCCGCTCACACTGAGCCTGGTTCTGCTGGAGGTTTCTTCCTGTTCAAAGGGAGTTTTTCCTCTCCACTGCCGCTACAAGCATGCTTAGTGTGAGGGATTGTATTGAGTCAATGAGTCAATGCAATCAGCTGGTTTTCCTTAGATAGAAAACTTTGAATCAATCTGATTGGATGATCTGTTGTTAAGGTTCTGCTTCTTCAGAAGGGCCGACTGAGGATTGGATTTATTGCACCATATTAATATTAATAACCTTCAGTGTTTTCTTGTGAGTCATTGATAAACATTTAGATTAGTTTGAATTTCTGGAACAATTAAGTGACCAGCATGATAATCAGGAGGAGGGCAAACAAAGTTTTAAGATGGTTATCTGATAATAAACTTTTGCTGTTTTTCTCCAATAGTTTTGGACCCGCCTGTTTTCCTGATACCATGAAGCCAAACTTTCTCTGCTCCAACAGAGGTGGAAACTGAAACCAATAAAATCTTTAATCAATTTCCATAGAGTTCAGTTTTCCAAAGCATCAAATAATAATAATATGTTGTTTGATAATTTTATATTTGAAATCAGAATTGGTTCCTCTTCATTAGCAGGACCAGGTTTATTCTGGAGGAGCCATGTTTGCTCAGATTCAACACGTCTGTGTTTGGAGGCTGCAGCTATTCCGACCCAAACTCCCTGAACCAGAAGGTTCTGGATGCCGTCCAGAACCGCCGACTCACAGATTAAAACATCTACATCATCTGTCCTTCAAAGAATCAACGAAACAAGAACCGCTTTGTTCTAAATGTTTAGCTGAAGCTCCGCATCATGCCACTGCCACCGCCATGAGTTCTGGCTTCTTTCTCAGCTCTGACTGGAGTCTCCACAGCTCATCACGACTCAGAAAGTTTCTGATCTTCAGAACCAACCTCCATGTTTAGAAGCACAGGTGGACTGGGTGGCGTTGCAACCATCACGCTGCATTTCCTGCAACGTTTTTTAGGGGATTCCTGTTGGTCAGAGTGACCCAGTTCATTCAACCGCTGCGTCCTGATGAGCAGAACCACCTACTGATCAGAACCTCACCCTCCTCATCTGAAATCATAGGCACAAATGCTTTTTTTAACAGAACCGACCCAGAAAATATGATGAACATCCAACTGCAGCAACCTGCATGTGTCCTAAAGGAGTTTATGAAGATCCAGCTCCATGTTCAGAGTCTCGGGTCCCTAAACCCAGCCGCCAGTCCACCGGGACCAAGTCCTTTAGGTTTTAGAGCCCTCTCTGGACCAGATGACACCCCCTCCACCTCATCCATCAGAAACCTATTCATCAACACTTATGAAGCCCTCTGAGCAGCAGCAGGAACACCTGGACACCCGGTTCTGGTCCGGCTCACAGAGAACCAATCAGATTAGCTTCTATTTAAAAAAAAAAACATCTCTGAAGTGTTTGGACCTGTGGATCAGAACCAGAACCAGCTTCTATCTGAAAGCACCCCACAAGCTGCAGCAGGTTGTCATCATCAGGGTCTGTTGGAGCCAAATGCTTGATTTATGATTGAATATTTATTTCTAGTTTACTATTTTTGTCTGGTTTTGGTATGATAAATATGAACATGAAATATTTTGGTGCAAAGTATGAGTTGACTAACCTAATTATGAAATTATGAATTTGTTTATTTGTGTTTTGCTGCCGTGCATAATTTACGCTGTTTCTGGCCTCCGCCCCTTCATTATGGACAGGTGACTGCCGCACCTGGATTATAGTGGAGGTGGCTATTGGGCTCTTGGATTCAGTCAGCGCAACCATACAGTTTTTGACCGCTTTTGATTATTGTTGTTTTTTGAGTGGCAAAAAAGGAACGAAATGAGCCGATATGATCTGCCCGTCACGTCATACTGCGGTAAGAAAATCTAAGTTTGTTTTTACTTTGGAAAATAAAGCGTCTTGATCAAGAGGAAAGAGAGTTTGATGGATTGCATGGTCACTTCTGAACCAAGAGACACACGCATCTTTATTAGAAAGATTGCGCTAATAGGCTCTGCTAACGTTCCTAACCATCAGCGGTTGATCCCCACCATAGTGGATCAGGTGGGTAAACACCCGAATGACTTAAATCTCTGACCTGATGTTTCTCCCTGTCCCACTGACTGCGTATAGAGAGGCTCCGACTAGACATGATGAGCAGATCAGAGATTATTTTCATTTCTCTCTGTTCTATAAACACATTAAAACTATTTCCCACGTTTGACTGGAACAGATTATGAAAAAGTTATTAAAAACTCACTGTCTCATTCTATAAAGCAAAGCTCTACTTAAAGAGTCTGTGCAGCATCTAGAACCAGAACAGATAGAGAATGTTCATAATGAAATCTACGTTTAAAGAAAATAAAAACACAGCAATGGCGTGGGACGGTTTCCATGGTGACTGAGGCAGAGAGGTGATTCTCAGAGAGATCTGGGAAGTTTATCACAGTTTTTCTTTCTTTTTTCCATAAAGAGGTGAGAGAGATCCGCTGCGCTGACCTGCTCTGTCTGCTCCTCCTTATTCTGGTTTCTGTGAGGCTCAAAGAGGATCTCTACTTTATCCGTTTCTGTCCTCCTGAACTCCTATCATGGGGAAAGTTTCTATTTTAATGTTTCATTGTTTTTGCTCCAGTCTGTCCTGCTTACTATAAACGCGATGGGCGACTCAAAACTGACTCTTTTCCCGTGAGACTAACAACTGTGATCATCCCTCATTGACGTTCAATGTGCGACTAAACGCCATGACCTCTGAGGCGCGATTTCCTATCGGATCGGACGCTAAATCAGATCGGTTCGGCTCTCCAACACAGCTCAGACACACCGTGCAATGTACTGACATTAGAAAATATTATTTCTTCTCTTGAATACTCAAGTATTTTCAACACTAAGTACTTCAGCACCTTAACTCGAGTATATTCTTCTCTGAGAAGCTTTTACTTATATTTGAGTGAGATTCGACCGTAAGTATCGATACATTTACTAGAGTTCTATACTCGAGTACTTCCTCCACTATGAACCATTCAGAAAATGCTGCTGATAATTACAATAAAACAAAAAAAGATCAATGATCACCTCAAAGCAAACATCCTCCCAACATGATCCAACACTTCTAGGGAAATATTCTGTGTTCTTTTAAATCCAAATTCATCATATCTACAGACAAACACGGTGGTGGCAGTATGAGGGTCTGGGAAGAGTCGACTGATGCTGATGAATCTGCAAACTTTCTGTTTTCTGGAGCCGCTCTTCTAAAGTGAAACTGAAGATTAGAGCTGGATGTAAACTGTCCAATTTGGACATGTCTTCATTCATAAGCAGGACCTTGTCCTGGAAGTGTCTCCATGTGTTTTTCACGTCCTTTCTGTTAATAACTCTTTCAGAAATGTGGCTAACCTGGTTATTGTCACGCTGATTTTCACTCCTCTAACAGAAATCTTACTTCCTGAAGCTTCTGAGGGACGATGTAAAAATTACAGCTGATGTTTTCTTTGTTTCCCCTCAACAGACTTCCTCTGCAAAGATCTTAAAAATGCATAATATTCCCCACATCTGATCCAATAACAGAAGCACTGATCAGCCTGTTAGCTCCATGTTGGTGGACAGAATAAGAAGCTGCTAATGGCTAAAAGCTACCGGTCTGCAGCAGCATCCATTCAGCCACCTGCAGCCGCCAAACGCTCTTTGTTTTATTAATTATACAATTAAACACCTGTACTAACAGAGTCCCTCATCATCTCTCCCACCCCTACAAGAAAACACACCAGCAGCAGGCATGCTAACGTGTTAGCAGGCTATCGGGCTGTTCGCCCCCCTGCGGCTGCTTCCTCCTTCTGTATCCCAGCGCTGAGCAGCGGCAGCGGGGAGCGTTCACCGAGGAGAGCCCCTGGCTCAGCCGGACACACGGAGGCCTCTCACCTCTTCCTGCTAGCTCGCATGCTCCTCGCTGGCTCATTAGAATCGATGTTAGCCAACAGTTAGCCGTTAGCTTCGGCTATTAGCCGTTAGCTTCAGCTCAGCGCTTCCTTGTTTGTTCCTCCGTCGGGGCTGCTGCAGCTGCTCTGCGATCCAGGCTGCTGCCTCACTTATGTCCCATCACGCTGGCTCCGCCGCTCCGGGGCCCGGGGGGCCAGCTCCACGGACCCGCGCGGGGGTGGAAGCGTCTCAGTTCGGGGATCGCTCGGTGTGGATGGGATGAAGGGCGCAGCGCCGCTGAGGAGCTGGCTGAGTCGTGCCCATTCACTCCCCTCTCTCTCTCTGTTTCTCCGCAGTGAGTCCTCCCCGCTCTGCTCCTCTTCCTCCTGCGAGACTTTAGCAAACACAAAAAACACGCTAACGCCTCGCGCTCACCAGGAACTGCCTTCCCTATCCCAGAGTAACCATCCGCCAAACAAATAGTCCTCGCGCATTAACATGAATCAGATAAAGCGCGGCGCGCGGCTTTTGTTCTCATGACTATTGTGTGGGGCGCGTGCTGCTCGGTGCGCGTCGCGCGTGCTTTAGATCGTCGCAGTTGTCAGCTAGCTTGCCACCTGTGCGACATTCTCTAAATCCCGCATTGATTACGTCACGCGGGTGGCAGCAGAACCCGCGCGCCGCTTCACTCTTGGAGCGTAACGACAAAAATAATGAAATAAATGCGGGAATAAAATGTAGTAAATAAAATCTGGGCAGGAGCTCTGCGCGCATCCCACCTTTACGTGATGACGTCACATTTGAAGTCGATTTTGGGACATTTAAAAATTCTTAAATCATTGGCACTTTAATCCAAGCAAACTGCATCTCAGTTCCTTAAGTCATTTCAGTCTGGAATAAAACCTTCTCTCTACCCAATAAATGTTTCATAGTAAATAAGGTTAAAGAGGTTTATTTTTTTTATTTCACCGCTGTTACCCAGTAAAGTCATTTTTGATTAAATATAAAAGAGCAAAAAATAACTTTCTGACCATTTCTTCTTATGTAATCTTTTACTACCGTTGGCCAAGTTTTATAAATGTAAAACCATTATGATTTAAACCATCATGTATTTTATTTTTTTAAAGGAAGTAAAAACTTATTTTTCCACATTGTCCTCCTCCAATAACAAAAAGGCTGTTAAACCTTTATGCTGTAAATTCAAAGTATGTATTTAACCCCCTTGCATGCTTCTATGCGTAGCTTTACTTAATCAGTATCACTATTTTTACTTTTATTCAGTTATTTTTTATTTATTATTATTATTTTTGTTCAAAACCCTGGCGATTATTCACTGGAAACTCATTTTGTTTTGTATTTTAAAGAACTTTCTAATAAATTTTATTAAAAAAAAATTAAAACCCTTAAAACGGTTTGCATAAAAAATGTATTTGACAATAATAAAATAAGGACAAAACATCTGGAAATGTATGAATAATGTAATGTTTAACGTTATATACAAGTAAATAAAAAACACAACAATCCACTACACTAATTTAACTGAATTAAAATGATCATATAAAACTGATAATTATTGTCATTGATTTTATTCCACACTAATTAAAAAAATTACTTCCATAATGAACTGTTATTGGGTCGCTCTGCTGATACTCTGATGAAACTTTGGTATTAACCTTTCAAAGGTCAACATAAAGCCAAATAAATGCAAAGTAGAGCTAATAAAATAACATAGATTGCAATACGATGAGTTGTACAATTAATCTACACCTTATATAGTCAACGTATGTTTTCTTCTGATTAACTCTGAAGTGGAATTTTCATCTGAGAATGGAAAAAAAACCTCAAATTAACAAAGATTGATCAGCAGGATTCACTATTTGTCACACTTGGTCGCCAGACCTAATGCTGTTATACGATGAAATATATTTTTTTTCAAAATGTTAAGTGCTAAAAGAAGATGTTTGCAAAAATTGGTTCTACATATATTTGTGTTTACTAATACAGAAACAATCAGGGATGCAAAAATAATCATATTTCAAATGCATGGAAACCATATTGTATAAGAAGGTTGTGGTTGGTAAGGAAACTTGGAGTTTGATAATCTGTTCATTTCATTCGTCTTGGAAATATTATCTGAGTTTGCGTTTTTAAAGGAGCGCGATATAACCACAAGAAAATATTAAATAATTTATCTCCTTTTACCCTCGATTCTTATGAAAATGGGAAGGACATGTTTAGATAAAGCCTCTAATAATGATGACAAAACCTATCAAAATCCCTAAATGAATAATTTGTCGTTTAATTATGGCCAAAGTGCGGCTCTCCTCCGCCTCAGAAAACTTTTCCACCTGATGTTTTACCTTACCAATATGGCGGCCGAGCTGACGCGTCACATCAGCGTTGATGGCTCCTCCCTACCCGGCCTCTGCGCAGCTAACAGGCTAAGCTGGCTCGACTTGCAGCTTCTCTCTGCTTGCTTAGTTAGTTTGAGGCGCACCGGCTCCATCCTCACCACGGTGCTGTTCACACCGACCTGACTGAAGGTTCACGCCCGACACAGGGACACCGAGTTCGGACATCAGCTTACAAACAGTTGAAGATGATTAAGCTCTTCTCCCTGAAGCAGCAGAAGAAAGACGAGGAATCTGCTGGAGGAAACAGAGCCGGAGCCGGGGGGAAGAAAGCCAGCGCGGCCCAGCTCCGAATACAGAAAGGTGGGTCAGCTCCCCCCCAGGGAGGCCCCTGCTGAGCCGCTTCATAGCGGCCTCTCCTCCCCGGTCACCTAACAGCAAACACGGGATGAAAGCAGCAGCTCTAAGGGGGAGATCAGTGATTCCAGGCCGGCTGTTGTTACCCAACCAGGCTAACCGTTAGCTTAACCACAACCCGGAGCTAACAGCGGCTAGCTCCTTCTGCCATAGTGGAAAAACAAACTGAGACGGAGCTAAAATGTTAATATTCAGTCACAAGTGTGATTAAAACCAGTTAACCAGCTACAACCAGAGCTCTTAACAAGTTAACCCTCTTTATTCAGATGTTTTAACTAGTTAACCAACTATAATCACATGATTTAACCAGTTTACCTGCTCTACTCACTGTTTTTAACAGTAATCATATAAAATCAGAGGCTAAAACTGTTAGCCTGCTGTAATCAGATTCTTTAACCAGATAACCTGCTATAATCAGAGGGTTTAACTAGTTAACCTACTGTAATCAGATGGTTTAAGTAGCTAACCTATTATATTCAGAGGTTTAAGTAGCTAACCTGTTATATTCAGAGGGTTTAACTAGTTAACCTACTGTAATCAGATGGTTTAAGTAGCTAACCTGTTATATTCAGAGGTTTAAGTAGCTAACCTGTTATATTCAGAGGGTTTAACTAGTTAACCTACTGTAATCATAGGGTTTAAGTAGCTAACGTGTTATATTCAGAGGGTTTAACTAGTTAACCTACTGTAATCAGAGGGTTTAACTAGCTAACCTGTTATATTCAGAGGGTTTAACTAGTTAACCTACTGTAATCAGAGGGTTTAAGTAGTTAACCTGTTATATTCAGAGGGTTAACCTACTGTAATCAGAGGGTTTAAGTAGTTAACCTGTTATATTCAGAGGGTTTAACTAGTTAACCTGCTGTAATCAGAGGGTTTAAGTAGTTAACCTGTTATATTCAGAGGGTTTAACTAGTTAACCTGCTGTAATCAGAGGGTTTAACTAGTTAACCTGCTGTAATCAGAGGGTTTAAGTAGTTAACCTGTTATATTCAGAGGGTTTAAGTAGTTAACCTGTTATATTTAAAGGGTTTAACTAGTTCACCTACTGTAATCAGAGGGCTTAACTAGTTAACCTGCTGTAATCAGAGGGTTTAAGTAGCTAACCTGTTATATTCAGAGGGTTTAACTAGTTAATCTACTGTAATCAGAAGGTTTACGTAGTTAACCTGTTATATTCAGAGGGTCTAACTAGTTAACCTGTTATATTTAAAGGGTTTAACTAGTTAACCTACTGTAATCAGAGGGCTTAACTAGTTAACCTCTTATATTCAGAGGGCTAAACTGGGTAACCTGCTGTAATCAGATGGTTTAAGTAGCTAACCTGTTATATTCAAAGGGTTTAACTAGTTAACCTGTTATATTCAGAGGGTTTAGCTGGTTAACCTATTGTAGTCACAGGGTTTAACTAGTTAACCTGCTGTAATCTGTAGAGTTCAAAGCTGAAATTGTCGAAGTTTTTGGGTTCAGTTGAATTTTCCGGAAGTGGTTCCTGAAAACATCTCAGCTGATGCAGACCTTCCACGCCTCCTTTAACACCTTTAACCAATGCTGTTACCATGGTGATCTCTGTGTTGCTAACCTCTCTGTGGTCCGTTGATGATGATGATGATGTGTTTTTCTGGCAGACATCAATGAGTTAAACTTGCCAAAGACGTGTGAAATCAGCTTCCCAGATGACGACGACCTCCTCAACTTTAGACTCATCATCTCACCAGACGAGGTGAGCTGAGTTCAGGAAGCCCCCACCTGCAGATTCTCAGTTACATTTAGGAAACTTTAAAAAAGAGCTAAAGTGTTTTGGTGTTTTTTTACAGTTTGAATCCCTCAGTTTGAATTTTTTGGTGAATCTGTTGTTTATTCAGTGAACCCAGAACTGAACTTACTGGATAAGAAGAAAGAGATCATAAATCAAACTGACTTATTTCAAATGTAGTTTGTATAAAAACAGAAAGTTTGTTTTTACCACCAAAGTTTTCATGGTTTATATTTCAGCTCTATATATTTAAACATTAGTTGTTGTTTTTTTTTTTTCAAATGTATTAAAGTTTTCGATGTTTTATACTCTGAGATAACATCAACAAAAACAAACAATAAGAAATAAAAGTCAGTAAATAAAAAGATAAAAAAAAAAAAAAGAAATGTTCTAAATTACCCATGAGCCTTTGCTCAGAAACCGGCAGAGAGCAGAGAGGAGTCGTCCGGTGAAGAGCTGATCAGCACACCTGAGTGAGCTCAGGTGTGCTGATCAGCTCTCTCTGCAGAATCTACATCTACCGTCTCTACCTGCTCATCCTGCAAAGCATCCGCTGGTTTCTCTTACAAACTCTCAACATTTAATCTGACTGGAGGATCTGGTTGATCTGGATCTATGAAGAGACAACATGATGCAAATCGGCGCATAGAGATAAACCGATTAGATTCTCAGGGCTGTGGGGTGAATTGTTTTTTCTCTGATCAGCAGCTGCAAACGTTTTTTCTCATTGATTCTTGGGAAACATTTTCCAGCGTTTCAATGACTAGAGGAGACGATCAAACTAAAAGCTAGTTTATTTTTAAACATTAATATCCCACTCGTATTTTTAATATGAAAGTTAATAAAGATGAATGGGGAAAAGTCTGAGTTTAGATTTAGAACCTGAATCTCTGAGCTCAGATTAAAGGCTTTTGTCTCTTTCAGGGTTTTTACAAAGGAGGAAAGTTCGTCTTCAGCTTTAAGGTAAATAAAGCTCTTTGAATCGTCTGTATGCTGAATAAACCTGCTTTTACCTAAATAAGATCTAAAAAAATAATGTTAAAGTTTTTATTTTCTGGGCTTCATTCCAGAAAGTGAAGCTTTTTTTGATCAAGGTCTTTTTATTTTCTTTTTTTTCTTTATATACACCACACATACACATACACATCAGAAAAACAAAACAAGAAGGAAAAAAGAAAGAAAGAAAAAAAAAAAAAAAGACGAAATATATACAACAACAAAAAACCCTCCCAACCCACCCCTCCTATACCAGATCTACTACCCCAACAAGAGTACACCTTTTAATCATACATCAACCGAAACAGAACACAGGTTTGCACACACAGAACCAATATTTGACCTTTACACAAAGTTATCTGCCGACATATTCCCAACATAAGATATAAATGGCTGCCAAATGTCAAAGAATTTGTTTACAGATCCCCTAACAGTATATCTGATCTTCTCCAAATGAATGTAAGACATAACTTCTCTTAACCAATGTCCATAACTTGGAGGATGTGGATCCTTCCATCGAAGAAGAATGAGTCTTCTCGCCAGTAGAGAGCAGAATGCTAACACAGTCCTCTGATGTTTGCTGAAGGAGGTCTCTGCTGGAGCCACCCCAAAGAGAGAGATGAGAGGTGATGGACAGACAGTTTGTCCAAATATTCCTGAAAAAGTGTCAAAAATGCCTTGCCAATATCTGTGTAACTTTGGACAAGACCAGAATGTGTGTAAAAGTGTGGCTGGAGATTGTTTACAACGGTCACACGTCGGATCTAAGTCCCTTTTGAATTTGCACAATCTGTCCTTGGACCAGTGTAAACGATGTACTACCTTGAATTGAACTATAACATGTTTCAGACAAATTGAGGACAAATAGATATTTTGAATAATTTTTTGCCAAACTGTATCTGATATGGACTCCTCCAAGTCCGTCTCCCACTTGACCCTCAAGGAATCTAAATTGGTATCATTAAATGAGCTGAGCAGAGAATAGACTCTACTCATAGAGCGTCTTGTTACAGACTTGCACATCAAAACCTCATCAATAAGAGAAGTTGGTGGATGTAGAGGAAAACATCCAGAGTTTGACATTACAAAATGTCTCAATTGTAAATACCTGAAAAACTGTGACTTGTGAATGTCAAATTTCTGTGTGAGCTGTTCGAATGAGGCAAACTTATTGTCTATATAAAGATCATTTAAAGAAGCTATTCCCTTTAAACTCCAGGCATAAAAAACAGAATCCATTAGTGAAGGAGCAAACATGTGATTGTTTGATACTGGAGCGGATATTAATAAATCCGTACTTTTAAACATCCTCCTGCACTGATTCCAGATTTTTATTGTGTGAGTTATAACCGGATTAGAAGTATAAGTTGAGATTGGTTGATTAAATGGTAACCGGGAGCAGAGTAAAGCAGATAGAGAGCTAGCCGTAACTGAATGCCTCTCTAAAGTCACCCAAGTGGGAGCAGGGTTGTCCTCTCTCAACCAGTACAGTAAGGCTCTAATATTAGCCGCCCAGTAATAATATAGAAAATTAGGGAGTGACAGGCCACCAAGACCATGGGGTAGCTGTAGCATCTTACAGCCTATCCGCGGGTGCTTCTTATTCCAAATAAATGACGACAACTCACTATTTAAATTTGTAAAAAATGTCTTGGTGAGAAACACTGGCACGCTCTGAAATAGATAAAGTAATTTAGGAAGTATTACCATTTTGATTATATTGATTCTACCTCCCAAGGATAGAGGCAGAGATGCCCATGTAGAGATGTCTTTCCTAAGGTTCACCAGGAGAGGCAGATAATTTGCTGTATAAAGATCTTTGTGACTGTGAGTAATCCAAATACCAAGGTATTTAAATTTAGCAGGGCTAATTTTGAAAGGGACTGGACCCATATGCTGCACTTCCATTGGAGTCACAGGCATCAATTCACTTTTTTGAAGGTTAACCTTATAGCCAGAAATGTTTCCAAACTTTTGGAGTAAAATAAGTAACTCAGGAATACTGGATAAGGGATCTGAGATATAAAGAAGTGTATCATCAGCATATAGGGAGACTTTATGTTCAGTGCCAAACCGATTAATACCTTTAATTTTGGGGCTGTTTCGCAAAGCCACTGCAAGTGGTTCAATTGCAATTGCAAATAAAAGTGGCGAAAGTGGGCATCCCTGCCTCGTCCCACGTTTCAACTCAAAGTAACTGGATAGATTACTGTTAGTGCGTACTGCTGCCATTGGCAAGGTATATATCAACTTCACCCATGAAATAAATTTAGGCCCGAAGTTAAACATCACCAAGGTCTTAAATAGATAGTCCCATTCCACCCGGTCAAACGCTTTCTCAGCGTCCAGCGAGATTAAAATTTCATTACAATTGTGACCGGGCGGGGCGGAAGTATACAACACATTAAATAGCCGCCTGATATTAAAAAAGGATTGACGATTTTTAATAAAACCAGTCTGGTCAGGTGAAACAATTGTAGGGATAATCTGTTCAACTCGTTTTGCCAACATCTTTGTAAGAATTTTAACATCAGTGTTTAATAACGATATTGGGCGGTATGAACTGCAACTCAAGGAAAGAAAGTGAAGCTTATATGGGTTCTTTGATGATTTTTCTGTGAGTCTTTGTGAACGGAGGGTGGAGCAGCTGCAGCTCCTGAAGGAGCCGATGTCTAACAGAGTCTCTGTGTTCCAGGTAGGACAGGGTTACCCCCACGACCCCCCAAAGGTAAAGTGTGAGACCATGGTCTATCACCCCAACATCGACCTGGAGGGAAACGTCTGCCTAAACATTCTACGGTGAGTCCCCAGCTTCAGCTTTTTTTCAATCTGAACAGGTTTCCGCAGGTCATTAATCATAGAAAGTCATTAAATTATTTTTTAAATAAGCATTAAAATTCATTAAATGTGATTATTGAATAAAGCATATAAAATGCTTTATTTAAAAAAAAGTTAATAAAAGCAATTTGATCGTATATATCCGATATAACTGGTTCTGTGTGTTTGCGCAGCTCTGCTTCCGATTGATCGTAAAGTTCTATGTTAGGAAAAGAAGCTCAAAATGCTAATTTCGACAAAATCAAGGGATTCAGGACATGGCTGCAGCCTGTCGACAGAACAGATGACAAAGGATTTTGCAGTGTTTTATTTATTTATATATATATATATATATAAGGGATGCACGATATTGGGATTTTTGGGCGATATCCGATATTTTAAACCTCATGTAGCCGATAACCGATATCGATACCGATGTTAAAGCTGGACAAAAATAAGTAGTCATTGAAAATAGCAGTTTTGTTATCCATTTCTGACACTTTGCAAAATAATATACTCAAATATATTTTCATATGCTGATATCAAATAGATTTTTAAAAACGCGGTATCAATCTATTTTACTTTCAAAATCTCGTGAAATTTCATCGTTCTGTTACAAACTCTCGTGATATTTTGCAAATTCTTGTGAGATTTTGTTAGTAAAATAGATCGATACCGCGTCAATATATCAACATATAAAAATATGGCAACATTTGGTGAATTTTCAGGGGATTTCGTAGCATAACGATGACATATAGCAATATTTCATTAGTAAAAGAGATTGATATGGTGTTTTTAAATGGCAATATATCAGCAGATGAAGATATTGGGATATTTTAATGTATCAATATTTTTTCCCTCGTCTTTAGAAGTTTTTAAGTCTGTAAAAAAAGAAGTTTTTGAGGAAGAAGAAGAAGTAGAATTTTTTATTTTTTTTTTTAGACTTTAGAAACTCAGAAGCTGATCAAATATCGGGTTAAATATCGGTGGGGTGGCCGATGTCCGATATTCAGTTTTGAGGCCGATACCGATAGGGGGCCGATTATATCCTGCATCTCTAATAAATAAATATATATATATATATATATGAGAGAGTCATGGGTACTTGTTGATGGCATTAAATTTATTTCTAAGAGCATTAAAAGGCATTAAATTTGAGTCCCTCATTCCTGTAGAAACCCTGTTTTCCCAACAGAATCACAGATGAGTTTCATAAATGTGAAAATAATGTAAATAAAATGTTTTGATATACAGTGATTATTATTTTAATCAGAGAATGATCCAGAAATCTATAAATATTAGAAAAGGATGCAAACCCCCACCATTAGTATCGCCACCATGACAGATGATCCATATTTTCCTTATTTGTCAAACCGTTTCCAAAGTATAACTTCACATTGTGACGGTTTTACAAGGTTCATTATTTAACTTTTAGTTATTTTAAGTGGGTTTATGTCACTATTTTAGGTCTTCCAGTCAGATCTCCCTCCTGACAGGTAGGATAAATATATATATATATATATATATATATATATATATATATATATATATATATATATATATATATTTTAAACCAGTCACACAAGGACCGTACACTTCAGGGTGTTCACCCTTACAAATAATGAACAACAAATTTTCACTAATAGACCAACAAAAACATTAGGCATCATAGTTCTTGTGTTTCAGTACCTGCGTTTAAAATATTGTCAGAAAGTTATATTTGGTTCGTTTCTTTTTGCATTTATTTAAAGCAGTTTTTCTTTTCCTGAAGTATTTCTAAACTCTTCTGTATCAAAGCTTTGCTCCAGATGTGGCTGGTTTTAACAAACCGCTGCAGAGAAACAGGAGAAGTGGCTGAAAAAGAAGAATCTCTGCTTCTAATCTAGATCATCTCTATATAGAACAGATGCTTGGGTCTCAGTTATGTTCTGCTCTTCATGCGTCTGAGCAGAGGTTCCCGTCTAACTAACTGTCTCTTGGCTCTCGTCCACAGAGAGGACTGGAAGCCCGTTCTGACAATAAACTCCATCATCTACGGTCTACAGTATCTATTTCTAGTAAGTCTATGTTGTCTGTCTTTAAACCTGCAGACCCAGAGAGGCTCCAGTCTGGGTCACACTGCCTGCTTCCTCTCTAACCCGTCCACGGGACCGGCCCAGTCTGGTTCATTATTGTAATCAGACTGAAACCTGTCCATCTGTCCTGCTGGACGATCTAATCCATGTCCCCCCTCCTCCCCCCCCAGGAGCCAAACCCAGAGGACCCGTTGAACAAGGAGGCAGCAGAGGTCCTGCAGACGAACCGGCGGCTCTTCGAGCAGAACGTCCACCGCTCTCTGAGGGGCGGCTACGTCGGCGCCACCTACTTTGAGAGATGTCTGAAGTAGCGGGTCGTCCCCCCGTCCTCCAGGCTCCTCCCACATCTCCCCCCTCCGCCTCACCTCTCCTCCTCCCCCCTCCAGCTCCTCTTGGATTTCGCTCGTCGACTGAAGCGGGAGCCGCAGCGACGGAAAGCAGCACGGCGCCGCATGCTTTACCGTTTTAACGCAACAGAAGAAGCTCCGCCTCTCCTCTCATCCTCACCCCTCTCTCTCCTCCTCCTGCATTTCTCTCTCACTTCTCACTTCAGCCATTTGCACGCCAATGGGGGGGGGGGACGCCGACCAACAGCTCATCTGACCGGACTCTGCTGATGAGGAGGAGGAGGAGGATGAAGATGGAGGACTATGGATGGACAGGTGTTTGTGGATGTTGCCCTGGTCAACGTCACAGCGCTGATGATGATGATGATGATGCTCACCAGATTGTTTTCCTGTTTTTATTATGATGCGTGTGGCGAAGCGCTGACATCACACGGCTGATCAGAAGGACCCGCCCCTCCCTGTCACCGCCTTCATTCATTGGTTACAGATCAGAGCAGAAGCAGCAAACTCCAAACAGCAGCCCTACGGTGGGGCGGGGCTTCCCACCGGATCGGACCGGTTCTATTGGACGACCCGTCCAGAACCGTGTCAGCGAGGTTCCGAAGGGGCGGGGGCCAAGAACCCAGCAGCTGTTTTTGCACAAAGTTTAAAGGAACGGCGATTTTCTTAGCGTTTCTGCAGAAAGTGGGCGGAGCCTTTCCCTTTTAACCTGTGGAAGGTTAAAAGGGAACTTCTGCGGGAAGTCTAAGGGGCGGGGGGGCGGCGGTTCAAACATGGAGCCGACGCCCCTACATTTATTTTCTAAAATATTTTTAGTTTTTAAGCTTGAAGACCTCACAGCGCCCCCTACAGGACAGCAGAGGGAGGCTGCTATCGGCGCAAAGCCTGGGGGGCTGTTTTAGGAGGGGTGGGGGGGTAGAGGAGTGGGGCTGTTATGGTGGGAGGGCGGGGCTCATTGGAGGAAACATGCCTTAAAATATGGAGCTGTTCATCAGTGTGGGCGGGGCTTAATCCTTCAGGTCGTCTGTTTGGAGTTTGCTGCCGAATCAGTCCCATTAAAAACGCTGGAGGGCGGGGCATAAAATGATGTGGGTGGGGTCATAGCTTAATGGGGGGGGGGGGTTATCAATGGGCGGGGTTTGTGTGGGTGGGTGGGGTTTTTGATTTTCATTTTAGGGTGTGGTCAGGGGGGAGGGGCTTAAAATGTTATGATTCTATTGTGTATATGGAAACCCCAGCTGTTCACTTTGACTGCAATATGATTTATGTTAAATAAAATATGAAATTGAACAACGCAGTGATGTCAGTTCTCACCCGCCGGGCGTGAGTCTCGCCCGCCAAGCGTGAGGTTCACCCATACGGGTGAGACTCGCCCATCTCAGTCTCTTCACACGCTCTCACTCCATAGCCACATATTTTCATACTAAAAAAAATGACGGAAATTAAATCTCGACTCCATTCCACTTATTTATAACTAAAAACCCTATGCTGAAAAAAATCGACATGCCGCGTTAATTCCAGTCCATGTTTTTGCTCCAGCCCACCTATTATCTGCACCAGATACTGGAAAAAGGCCTGGATTTCTGAGCAGTTATGAGGTATATTATTAGAAATGTTATCTTATCTGGAATAAGATGATTGAGTTTGTAAATTAAGATTTTAAGCAATCTAGCACTTGAGTAAATCCGAACAAAACACACAACAGCTAGATTAAGTTATCAATGTGGAGACTGAGTGTAGAATCACATCAAATGCTTTGTTTTCTCTATACCTAGTGAGCTTTTTTTTTATTATGGATGTAATTTCAGGAGGCGGGGGGGGGACATGTCCCCTGCACGTTTTCAAACATCTATTTTGCCCCCACCCCCCCAGCATTTTTTACTGTCCAAAAACAACGTTACGCTCCTGTACACCGACATTCGTCGAGCACTAGGACCAAGCGGAAAACCGCAGCACAAAATAGTTTAGTCCATGTTTTGTTTACAAGTTAGATAATTATTTCCCAGTCTAGTTGAATAATCTCCCGTTGGATTTTAGGATTAAATAAAGCAACAGAAATATCTAAATTCTTGTGTGTCATATACAGAACCATTGCATTTTATTTTTCCAAAGATCAGCCTTCTACACACAGAGAGGAGGTGCAGAACAGCTCAGTGATCCTGGATTCAGAGGAGACAGGGATGTTCTTATTTTATTATTATTCATTTATCCTTATTATGGTCCAATAAATATGTTTGAAAACTTAATTTCTATCACATTTTCCAAATTAATCATCCAGAGAAGTTCTGTCTCCTGTCATGGAGAGTTTTTATAGAATCTACAGCCTCCTAGAACATCTGACTTATTTAGCTTTTTGATCAATTGTAAAAAAAAAAAAAAAAAATCTAATAACATGAATTAATTAAAATTTTGGCAGCCCCGACGACGAGAACTGATTTGATCTTCGTTAACGTTTTTGATCTTCCTGGTTTTAATAACCGGCTAGAAACATTAAAATATCTTTTCACTAAAGTCACTTCTTTGCTCATTAAGTGGATTTTGAATATTTGTTTCTCCAATTCTATTCAGTTTATTTCTATAGCTCCAATTCACATCATGTCATCTCAGGTTACATTCCAGTTCACCAGATCATCCAGTCAGATTGATACAAAGTTTTCTATCTAAGGAAAACCAGCTGATTGCATCGACTCATTGACTCTTCAGCAATCCCTCACACTAAGCATGCTTGTAGGGACAGTGGAGAGGAAAAACTCCCTTTGAACAGGAAGAAACCTCCAGCAGAACCAGGCTCAGTGTGAGCGGCCATCTGCTGAGGCCCACTGGGGTTCAAGGAGACAGAAGCAGACATAGAAAAAGAAGCTGTAAAATAATTTGTTCCAATCCATTTTTTGATTGTTTTCCATCATATTTTTAACCCAAAACTGCGCAGCAGCTTTCCCTTTGGCTGCGCTGTTAGCAGTTTGTGTTCTCGCTCTGGGGTTCAGTTCAAGAAGCAGGTTTAACAAACTTAAGACTTAAATCCTCAAATGAATTGATGTATCCTGAAACCACGTGGTTTTCAGTTTATTAAAGTTGCTATGAGTTAATTTTATTAACTTTATGTCCACTTAGAGTAAATCATATTTAAATGTCAAATCATTCTGGCTTAAACAAGTATATAAGTGTACTTTTTATCAGATCATATTGTCCCAAAACTTAGGATTTTAATACGATAGAAATTTTCAACATTTTCTGTCTCAAAATCTGTGTTTTTTCTCATTATCTTCTGCAGGCCAGTTAGTTCTACGTCAGCCTGAACACCTAAATTCAGCCAATCATATATCAACGGTCATCTGTCAATCAAATGTTTTCGGTCATAGCATCTTGATTCATGTGTCACAGCTAATATATGCAATGGTTGAAACCAGAATCCTTTCCTTTCCCATTGAGTTGCGTCCCAGTGTTCACGGGGATGGACGTCTGTGTCTTCGGCAGGCGTAGAGCTAACAGAACTGGCAGCGTTGCGAGGCAAGGGCTCAAACATGTACGGCTGGAAGCCTTCTACACCAAACCAAGCTTCTGCCGCCCTGGCGTCCTCTTCCACAACATCTTCGTCCCCGCTTTCCTCCTCTAAATAAAAAATGGATGATGGAGGAGACTCATCCACGACCTCCGACACTAAACTCTCCTCCTCTTGCATGTTTCTGCTGTCCATTGGTTCCTTGACAGCTTCGTTTCTAAGTCACCAATTTAGTGCTACTTGGTCCCAATGGAATTTCCCATTGGGAACCTGCTAGCACTCAGTTGCTAACTGGTTAGCAAGATGCTTCCCACAAACCGTCTACAACCAAATATGCTTGCGAACCTCCCACCACAACAATCCCCCTCTATCTGTTGTTCCATTTATAGGTCAGTAAAATAAGATTCTTTCTGATCAAAATCACAATCCTATAAGGAATTGTTATAACACATTTTCTAAATTACATTTTTAATTAAAAAAAAGTTAAGGGGCTTGCTCTGTGAAGCACATTACATTTTATATATCTAGAAATGTTTACCCACTTTCATTGGCTGTTCTTACATTTATCAGCTTGAAAGAAATGTATTTAATATATCTGAAAAACATTTCTTCATATTCAAAATAATATAAACGCTGACCTGTAATATTAGGAATATAGAGATCTGAAATTAATTTCTAGACATCCAGAATGAAAAATGTCATTTTGTTTGAAATGGTCATTTCAACAAAGAAGAAATATTTTTCAGATATCAGAAAAACATATTTAGTCAAACTAATAAATATCAAATCGGCTTGCCATAGGTGTTGTGACCATGATAACATTCCGGGTTTATGTCTTGAATGATGGTGGATGGATGTATCTATTTAGGTCAAATCATCTGGCAGCAGAATAAAAGCATTGCTCTAATAGATGGGAGCTGTTCATCACCTCATGGGTTACTCCTCATGTTGATTCTTTTTTTACACAGTAAATACTAAATTTGTTTGCAGCCGTGCTTCAAACGTTATCATCCCCATAGAACGGCTTCAGATTGTGACAGTAGGCGCAATCATTTAGTAATCTGGATTCTTCAACCTTCTGCTAAAGATCCTTCAGATTGTTGCTCAAATCATAAAATCCATGTCACCGGAACCTTCTTCCTGTTGCACGTCTCTACCACCCATCTGAAGGAGGCAAAGGTCTTTCTTCATGGTGATTCAGCCGAACGCATCCTGGACAGAATCTTTCTGTGGTGAACCACCCGGACAGAACAATTAAAGCTCTGAGAACCGTTGCATCATCACAGTGAGACGCGTTTGGCGTCCAGGTCTGCTGCAGGGAAAACTGCTTGCAGTTCATCCCTGAGCTTCATTTCCTTTGGTTAGTCTGTTTTCTAAATCAGCTCTTAACGCAAAAATGGTTCATTCCTTTATTCAGGCAGAGTTAGGAAATATGACTAAACTAAAACCTCAGATTACCTCTGGAGTATTTTATGGTTTCTAAAAGAAATATTTACAACATTTCCAGTTTTTTTTCATATTTTATTAATTCAGTAGTAAAATGTCCAACTTTCCCACTCAGATAAAATTCTAACAAGCATTTCTGATTTTAGCCAATCTATAAACTAAATCTCTATGTAATAACTTGGTATCAGTGGCTTAGTTTGGGTGGATCAGCAGTCCTCGGTGGGTTCCTGATGTAGAACTAAAGGCGGCTCTGGTTCTGCGGATCTTCGTGGTGGTTGAAGAGATGATCCTCGCTGCTTTTTCACGTCTCCTTCGCTTTAAATTCATTATAATTTCGTTATTTTTTGTGTAAACCAGTTTCATGGAAGTGATCCGATCCAGGAAGTACTTCTCTTTACATCATCATCATTGTGGTAAAAGGAGGCGATGGCTCCCCTGCAGCATGGAACCGTGGATCCTGTGGCTCATCTGTGGCGTCCCTGACGGTTAGCTTCCATGTTCTGCAGGAGAACCACATCGCCTCCTTTCTCCTCCCAAAAGTCTGGGTTTGAGCCGATTCTAGTCCGGGACCTGGTGCCGGTGGTTCCCGTCAGGCGGGTAGCTACTGGGTGGTGGCCAGGATCAGAGGGACCTCTTTGTCCCCGGTGCCGAACAGAGGGAACATCCTCTCAGTGAACTCTGTGTTGGTGTTGAAGCTGTAAATCTCCGAGTTTGACTTCACGTTGAAGAAGGAGACCTGACCCTCCTCCACATCCAGGAAGACGCCCACCTGTCGCAGTTTCGTATGGTGACCTTTCACCTGCAGGCCAGAGAGCAGCAGTTAGCAGAGAGAAAGATTAGGTTCCACTAACATTTCTATATAATGCAATAATCCGCCACTGTGGCATTAATGGTTTGATGTTAAAACTTTAATCTGAAATGAATCCGATACGCAAACATTAAATGTAAATTTCTGAACTAGAAATATTCAGGATTAGATGCAGTTTTAGTTGGAGGTAGACCTTGGTGAGAGGTGGAGCAGTCAGCGCTCTCAGCTGGTGGCCGCTCCACCAGATGGCGTAGTAACCGTTGGTGGGACTCATGTCAAACAGGCCTTTCTTCTGGGCTGACTCACTCACCACACCCAGTTTCCAATCCTTGTTCTCTCCAACAGAAACCTGCAAGGACAAAACACCGGGTGCAACAACACCTATTAGACCCCAGCTTCTGGTTGGGTTTACAGTTTCTGATCCATAGCGTCCCGGTGAGAAACCCGACCCTCAGCCGGATCCCGATCTCCGGCTTCCTTCAGGGCTTCTCCAACCAGTTGACCCGAGTCCCTCCTGGTAATTTCCAAAACTAGAAATTACAACTGATTATTAAATAAACATGTTGCCTGCAAAGTGAATACGTACTGAAATGGGTAAAAACTAAATAAGTTACAAATCTACGTTTTTTGAATAAGGCCCCTTATAGTCGCATCTGAACTAATAATATTCAGATTCACTGTCATTCTTACTGTGTTTTCATTGATCGCCGTGTTAATGAGACCCCTGACCTCCTGAACCGCCAGCAATGGGATGTTTTAGCCATTTATCCTGGACTGGCTGAAGCCAGGATGAATTGGAAATCAAATGACTTCCTACGACTTTATCCGTTGGATGATGATGAAGATAGTCAGAGTACCATCTTCATCATCATCTTCTTCAGCACCCTCACATAACCAGAGAAGACTTAGGCATCCTTGTTCCTTTGACAAATCCTGACCTCTTAAATTGAGATTAACCCAACAGGAGTGAAACCGGATCAACTAGACCGCATGAACATGCCAAAGAATCAGGATCAACTTTAAAGGAAGATCTGGTCTCTGGTTTTCTATCGCCAGAATTTTAATCGATGGTTAAACAAGAAAATGGTCTGAGAAAAGAAAAGGGGAAATGAAGACGACAGGATAACAGCAAAATGTACATGAGCTACAACGGAGGTCTTCAACAGGGGTCCGCTACCCCTGGGGGTCCATGGAGGTACTGCATGGGGGTTGCAAAGGTTTCTGTTGATTAGACTTTTTTTTTTTATATTCCCCCCTGTAATTATTTCCTCTAATTGAAATGTCTTTAAATCCACATGAATCCAACAGACTGCAGTAAACAGATAAATGGAGGCAGAAGATGTCTTTCAGTCATCAATGCTCACATTCAGCGACACACAGGAGCTCTTTCAAGCTGGGCACCGTTTCATTCACAACACCTGTCCCATCAACCAGGAATCAGAAATACTTTAATAATCCCAGGGAGGGATTACTTTAGTTACATTACTCCATCTGTAATAGAGGGACTATAGGACCAGTTTGATAGAACACAGTTTCATACAATATCTATAATAAGGGGCCCCCGCTCCATTCGCCATCAGTTTGGGGTCATTGACCTGGAAAATGTTAAAGACTCCTGCTCTAATATGAGTAAGATGTATCCATGACTGGATAACAAATTATCTTTTTACTACAAGGTGTTGAATTCATGATAATGTGTATTTAAGGACATATAAATTAGTGGGAAACATTGCAGGGGGGGAAAATAAGTCTAATCAACCAAAAAGCAGTTTAACCCTCACAGACCAATAAAAACTATCCCACTATGCTTCAACATCTCAGTTCACTCCGTGACCGTAACCATGGCGTATTGTCCCATCTGCACCAAGGTCCTGGCCCAGACCTGATTCTCATCTGCGTGGAAAATTTAACCCAGGAAGTCTACTTTATCTTCAGAGTCCTACTCCATGATCATCACCCTCATCTCACCCTCTGGCCTTCAACCAGATTTGGTAATATTGCATGTTTTATTAGATCCCGATTCTCCTCCTGATGTCCATTTAAAAAAAGTTAGTTCCCATCTCTGAACCCATGGACAGAACCCAATAAAGACGTAGATCTTCTTCTGCTCTCCTTAACAGTCAACATCTAGATCCTGACCCTCAGAAAGGACTGGACCAGTTAAAGGAAAATTCCGGTTTTTAACACTTTTAGCCCATTTTCTGTAGTGTCCAGGATGAAATCGAATGATCGACACCAAAATTTTGGCAATTGGTCCTGTCTCTGCTATTTGGCTCATGCAGAATCTCCCCCTGGCTGCTTCAGAATGGCTTCCATAGTGCATGTCCGATAATGTCCTTAAAACAACCTTAAACGTTCTTTTTTTTAAAATATGCTACTCACCGGGTCGTCAGCGCTGTTCAATGACGTTCCAAAAAAAGTTTCGTAAAGAAAAAACGTTCCTGTCTTGTTTTATTTAGCATTTTGTAAATCCCATTGAGTTCTGTTGGAATAGTCAATATCCCTCCGCCACCGGAAACGGAAATGGGGCCTGTTTACACTTAGTTGTAGTCTTTTCGCAAGGCCCAAGTGTTTATGCTTCACTCTGTGTACTCCGACATCGAGGTGCTAACGGCTCTGTTAAACACTTTAAAAAACTCTGAAAATGGAATACGAAAGGTGGATTCTTGAGTAGGACATATTGGACTTTGAGTTTCCCAAAGTATAGAGACATTGTCACTAACTAGTGGTCTGGAGTGTGCAACGCTTCAGATTCGAACGGGAGGCGGAAGTTTATAAGCGGTTGTGATGTATCGGAAAAAATAGTTCTGGGATTTACAAAATGCTAAATAAAACAAGACAGGAACGGTTTTTCTTCACGAAACTTTTTTTGGAACGTCATTGAACAGCGCTGACGACCCGGTGAGTAGCATATTTTAAAAAAAGAACGTTTAAGGTTGTTTTAAGGACATTATCGGACATGCACTATGGAAGCCATTCTGAAGCAGCCAGAGGTGGATTCTGCATGAGCCAAATAGCAGAGACAGGACCAATTGTCAAAATTTTGGTGTCGATCATTCGATTACATCCTGGACACTACAGAAAATGGGCTAAAAGTGTTAAAAACCGGAATTTTCCTTTAAAGGAAAGTAAAAACCACTTAGATCAAAAAGACTAATGCTGGTGTCCCACCAGGATTCTACAGATTCACGTCATCTTCTCTAGCTCCTCACCTCCCAGTAGTGACGTCCAGAGCTGAATCCTTCCTTGGCGATGACGCAAGACCAGACGTCAAATCTCTGCTGGCTGTTTCGGAAAAACTGCAGCTTCTCTCCTCTCTTGACCTGCTTCCTGTCTTCTGACAGGATCAGGAAGGGGTACGCCGTCACTGGATTCAGCGTCACGTCCTCTAGAGTGTCAGAGGGGGACAATCTTCAGACAAAGCTACTGTAGAAATACACCCAGGAGAGTACGGGTCTGCTCACTAAGACCCAACACTAAGGGACGGTTCTGTCGCACTACAGGAAACATTCAGACCTTCTAGACATTTAGCTGATAAAGAAAAACTGAATTACAGAAATATGAACAGGTTAACGATGGGAGGTAAAGCTCACCTATGTAGGCCCGGGCTTTCTTGAGTCCTAAACCAGGAAAACATTCAGATTAAAAACACAAATCCATAAATGAGCATAGATTGTCTGATAATTCATTGACCTAAACAACACATGGAAGCAGCGTTTGAAACTGAAGGATCATCAGGAGCAGAGTTGTTAAAGCAACCATTACTAGATGGTGTGATATTGCCTAGCGCCATGTTGCCTTCCTGATCGGGGTGTTACATTTGTTTCAAAAGTGAAAATGCATAACTTGTAAAGTTGAATTTGTGACTCACAGCAGCAGATTCATGCAGTTGTATTTAATGATTTGTATTTGTGTTCAGAAAAAAAAAATAGAATGACTTTTTTAAGATTTTAACACGTGCTTGATTTTTTTTGCACCATTCGTTTTGGATGAATTGCAGCAAAACTGAATGGAAGACATTTTTAATGTGTAACTCGCAGAACACGATTTGTGTACTTGTACTCACGAATTTGAAGTGTAACTTTTTTGTAATTGTGACAGATTAAAAAAAATTTACAATTTACAATGCACAAATGGTTTTGCAACAATAGTTCTGAACCATTTTGGGCAAAACTGAGAATCTAAGAGGTTTTTGTTGTGCAACTTGTAGAACAGAATTTGTGTACCTGTACTTAAAATTTGAAAGGTGTAAAACAGATGGAATTCTACAAATACAAAACTTAGAATGTAGCTCACTCTACAACTTCACACTTACAATGCCCAGATAGTTTCTAAACAAAATAACCTTCATAGGTAAAAGTCCAACTTGTAGTTTTCAGATTATTCTAACATGAATTTTTCCCCTAAGTCTAAATAAAGTTTCCCTTGAAACAGAAAAAGTCAGACCTTGTTAAAGGTACGCACCTGTAACATGTTTGCTCTTCTTAATATCTGAGGGGAAAAGGGAAACTAGAGTCAGAAAGCTGCAGGTCCGTGACCATAAACACGAACCCATCCTGGGTTCTGGCTTCACCTTTCAAAGACAGCTGACTCATCCTCAGGGTCCCTCTGCTTCCTCTCAGACTCATCATGCTCTCTGCTGCCATCAGTTCTCCCGCTGGAACTGAAACACCGCCGGGAAACAGACCCGTTAGACAGAGTCTACGCTTGGAGACCAAACCTCTGACGACATTGGACTTACAGGAGTCTCTGGAATCTCTGGAGCCTCTTGAACCTCTGGAGGCTCTTGGACGGAGCTCCCCCATCCAAATTTCATCTACCCTGATCTTCACATCTGACAGGTTGGTCTTTATGTCATCCAGTTGGAAGTGAAGGGAAAAGTCAGAGTCTTCTTCAGCGTTGTCCTGCTTTTCATCCTCCAGAGGAGCCATGGCCTCCTCAAAGCTCTGGAAAAAGAAGAAGAGGAGAAGAAGAAGAAGAGGGGAAAAATAGGTCTTTTAATTCTCCTCTGATTACGTTAACACCTCAAACATCGGACGTTCAGCTGCTACCTGCAGGAAACTGATGTGGTCCTGACTGATGGCCTGAACCTCAAGCGTGGCTCTTCTGTCCTTCAGCTGGCTAAGCTCCGCCTCCAGACGGTTCACCAGCCCTTCCCCCTTCGACATCACACCCTCCAGCTGGCTCTGGATCCCACCCACCACTTGAGTCCGGATTCTGTCCAGTGAGGCTGACACTTCGTCCAGAAGGTGTTCGACATCGCCTCGTTCTTTGTCGGCGTAGTTCTGAGACCAAATCACACAAAAAAACTTGTTGCTTCACCAATATGAACCATAACAGGATAAAGTTCACAACCAGTCCTGGATAATCAGCCAAAATCCGCCGGACATCTTACGAAAACTTTAGAAAGTTCTGGAAAACAGCAGCTTAGGACGGCTGTGAAAGATTCCAGAAAAACAGTAAGAAACCAGGACCGGATCAAGACCTTTAAACTGGACTTTATGGCTGTTCAGTAGAACATCTCATCAGAGCTCAGGCTGTTTTCAGACCTGCACGCCTTCCAGCTTCCTCTTCAGGTCACCCAAACGGATCTCCTTCTCCTTGATGCGGTTCAGGATCTCCTGCTCTGTCCTCGCCACCAGTTTCTGAACACACAGACGTAGATCACATGAGGACGGCGATGAGAACTCGGGTTGACCAGAGGCCAGGAGTGGGTCCTGTCCTCTCTACCTGTTTTCCAAGTCTCTCGGTCTGGACGGAGACGGTCTTGTGAGTCCGATGTTCCTCAAGGACACAAATGGCGCAGATGCAGCGCTGACATGTCTTACAGAAGACCTGATGAAAGGCAGACGATGTTGAAAACGTTCAGTTGGTGGAACGTCCTCCATTCATTAAGACAAAATCAGAGGAGAGGAGACAACCATGACGAGAAGGAAATACCTATATAGCAAAACGTTATGATCACCATGGGGAATTAGACTGTTGTCTTGCAAATTAAGGGTGTGCATCTTATGACTTGCTAATAAAACCTGGAAAAATGGGCAGAAGAAAGATCTAAATGACTGACTGCCATCAAAGTATCAGGATCCACAGAGCATCTCTTAAGCCAATGTGGTGACTAAACAATTTGGAACGAGGACTAAAGGGCTGGTTATCGTCCAGCAGCAGGGTGTTGCAGTTAGCTTGTTGCAGGTATGAAGCTAATATTTTTGAATTATGCCCAATATTGAAGCATGGCCTGCGCTATGTTATTCCACGCCACAACGCCAGAAGGACAATCAGGAACTAGCTAGGATTGTGGGCGTCCGTGTTGGTTTGACGAGCTTGTTCGCCGTCTACAACGCCTCATCCGACACTGGACGACACACAGTTCACCCGTGAGGGTTCCCCAAAGACTGGCTGTGGCGCTGCGTGTTTTGGCTTCGGATGCAAACCAACAGACCGGCGCTCAGAGCTACAAACTAGCGTCCTGCACGGTGTCTGGGATAGAGTCCGAGGTGTGCCAGGTGTGGTGGACGGCGCTACAGCCAGAGATTCTGCCATTAGGTGCCAAACAGGAAATACGCGTAGAGTAGAGAGGATGTAGATTTGACCAATCAGAGGCCTCCTGTCTGCGGTCGCCTACAATTATGGAAAGTTAAAGCAGAGTGTCTGTGGAAGGGGGGGCATATCTGCGTTAACTATGAGGCTCTCTGGCAAAAACTGGAAGTAGAGATGGGGGAAGGTCACCTGGTAGATGAATGATCGTTTATTTTAACTCGCTCTGATACAGGGTGAGAGCCTAACTGATGAAACCTGAGGGGTTTGGGGACTCCATGGGTTCCATGTTTAAATGGAGCTCCTATCAGACCATAGAGGAGGTACTCCCTCTTTCAGCCCTCCTGGCCTCAGGAGTCCAATCGCTTTAGGATCTGCTTGATCCACTCAGTCAGGAATTCCCCAGAACTCCAGAGGCTGCAAACAACCTGGTGCTAGATGGTCATTATGAGAACTATGCTTTTTTTCTTGATCTTGACTGTTCAGGATAAAATGGATTGATTTCTGCATTTCAGGCTGAAAGACATTCCTTAAAAATCATAGGAGAGATCTGCTGAGAAGCTAAAATCATTGGACTCCCCAAACCCAACCTTACAGACACAAACCAACAGGCCATTGGACGCTTTTCACTCTCCATAGAACGAGACTCCCCTCACCCACTACAGGACTACCTCATACCCCTGCCCTCTGGACGGAGGTACAGGGCACTCAGGTGTAGAAGGGCCCATTTTGGCAGGAGCCTGATCCTTTCAGCCATCACTTTTTTAAACAACAGGCCCCGTTGAGTGTATCATGTCTCCTATCATGTCTTGTACTTTTGCTGGTGTTGGTGTTTACTAGGGGTGTCTTTTTTTATGTCTTGTGTAAACGAGCTCTGTGTATGTGGAAAAGAATCTCCCCTTTGGGGACAAATAAAGTCTAAAGTCTAAAGCTGTGATGGTCTGAGAGTTTTTTTTAGGATGGACCATCAAGGGTCATCTCTTCTATGATGGTAGGAGGTGATATTATGGTACAGACTTGGATAATCCGCATAAAAAATAACCTATGGAGGCTTTAGAGGAACATCTCCTGCCCTCAGAACCTCATATTCACCAGGGATGCCCATCATGCTCAACAGTAGGATAGAAAGCACCGCTCCAGAGACCTGGCTGAGGAAGAGGAGACGAGTCTGAGGGAACTATGGGTTAGGCTGGGACCTGGAGGAAAATCGGAACTGAAAAATATTTTTCCAGAATGTGTTGGAGGCTAAAATGCAGAAACTGATGGACCCAGAGAACAGCAGAACTTTCCAGGAAAATAAAAGGAAACCAGAAGTTCTAATCCTGTCGGATTTGGGTGGATCGGCTCGGAATCGTTTGCTCTTACCTCCATCAAGCGTCGGTGTATGGAACAGGTGCGGCCCCTGAGGGCCTCCATGGGGTCCATCAGAGGGTGTTTGGCGTAGAAGGGGGTGTTGTAGTGGGGCTGCAGATGCTCATTGCAGTAGGAGGCGGTGCAGGTGAGGCAGGAGCTGACGGCTGGCCGTTTGACGCCGGAGCAGACGTCACACCACACCACATTCTCTGGAGCTGCCGCCGCCGCCGCCTGGGGCGGCGACAGGAACGGGTTGGTACTCCTGCCGTCGTCCATGGAGTCCAGAGTCCCATTCCCGACCGGCGCTGAAAGCCCAGTGGCTCCATAACGGGTCTGTTTGAATTTATCCGCTATGAGAGCAAAGACTTTGTTGATACTGAGCTGCGGACGTTCGTCAAACTGCCGTTTACAGAGAGGACAGGTGCAGACGGAGCTGGAGGCCCAGTAGCCACCGATACACGCCTGCAAAGACACCACAGCACACAGGTCAGACTTCAGCCTCCAGAAACGCTCTAATGAGCCACGCCGCCTCAGGAGGAGCTCACCTGACAAAAGTTGTGTCCACAGGGGGTAGAAACCGGATCAGTGAACAGGTCCAAACAGATGGAGCAGGTCAGTTCCTGTTCTGAGAAGAGTTCTGGTGCCTCTGCCATTATCAGAGACCTGCTGCTGGACAGAAACCCAGAGGAACCAGACATTAATCAGGACCCGTCTTCACCTTCAGCTGAATATTGATATTTAGAACAACATATTTCGTTATTAAATAACTTTATTTTCTCCAAACAAAATGCAGATCCCTGCAAGAAACCTCAGAACCAACAGAATCATGAATGTCAATCATCTCATTTCCTTTTATTGGGGAAGTTCTGAGGTCTTTCAAGGAGCAATCACCAATTTTCACCACTAGGTGGCGCTTAACCACCAAAACAAAATGTGTATCCATCCACATTACAATCCACAGTTATCCTGAAAACTCTTTCAATCATAGCGAACCTCTGGCACCTTTGGGATTTCCTGTTTTTAAGGCCAACAACAAACTATTTCTTGCAGAGGAAGAATTGTTGACACCCAGACACTAACTGCAAAAGTATTCAAATTTTTTTTTAATCTAAATCACTGGTTGCTATGGCGATTGCATTCTCACTTTCAAGACTAAAACAAAAAGTATTCTGGATAAAAAAAATAAAAGTTATATCAAATAAACCGTTGACACGTTGGCATCAGAAACTTCTGTGGTTCATCTTTATGAGTCTGCAGTGTTTCCTGAAATCCCATTAATTAAACAGAACCTTCAGCTCCTGTTTCTCCAGAAGCATCCAGAGCTAAAGTTTACCTGGACTCAATGAATGTGGGCGGTCTCTATGAAAAGGTTCAGGAAGATCCTAAAAAGTCTCATGAAAGTAGGAGAGGCTTGTTGTGGGGATGAGCGCATGGGTTTAGCAGATGAGGATGTAGTCAGGGCAAGGGGGAAGTGGAGGCTAACTTAGCATAGCCACTGGACTTTGTTTCCCAGTTTGAAGACGTTTCTCTTCCATCCAGGAAGCTTTTTCAATTCGAAATGTCAGAAATAGCGTTTAGTTCCAGGTTTTATCCAGCAGCCCAACAAAGCCTGGTTTTAGTTTAGAAAACATGCAAATAGAAACGGATGAACGGGTCCCCCCCTTTGGAATGGGGGTCGTTAGCTTCTCTGTTAGCCTGCAATGCCCCATACCTGTCTATGTCTCTAAGAGGGGGGGTCGTTAAAGGGAATTGTTGGCCTGGAAGAACAGGTGAGGTCTTCTGTTCTCCTGTAAAGGGGTGGGGGCTGCGATGATTACGGGAAGGAATGAGACAAGGGCTCTGTTCGAAAACCTAGGACGGGTCCTCCAAGGACGCGGTCTACCTAGACTGGATCCTTCGAAGTCCTTGAAAATAAGGAGACCGGAAGAGTTTTGGCTGTTAATTCGACCAGGTCTACCCTTTGGCGGGTTTTACCGCCGTATGCTCTGTTGCTTAGCAACCGTGAACGCTGACACACAAAGCAGGAAAAGAATGAATACAGAAGTTTTCAAAACTGTTTATTTATTTCTTTTTTATTGTGAAGTGAACAAAGACTACACTCACAAGAATCCAGAGTGGAATAAATGTTCCAACCACCGGGAGCAGGAACAAATAAAATCAAATGTAATGATAGAAACCTTAGTCAGTTAAATAACCTGCTGCTGTCATTCTGCACATCTCTGATGTTGCTGCTATTTTCAAATATCCATTACTGTAAAAATGTCCATAGCTGCATATTGGTTATTTATTCTCCAGTTTTATATTGTTAAAACACTTTACAGGATTTTATTGTTTATATTTTAACTCTTCACTATTATGTTATGCTTATACATTTTTCTAATGTCCTCATTTGTGTGACCATTTTCAATAATCTTTCTGCTGCTGTAAATTTGCCCATTGTGGGACAATAAAGGGATTTTCTATTCTTTTCTATAAAAGGGTTAGAAAGATATAAGTAAATCTAAACAATATATTTATAAAAAATATATCTGCAAAATCTCTAATATTCAACAACAAAAATACGAAGTTAAGCATATTGTGCAAAATAGCAATAAAAAGATAAAACTATCAGATTTATAGTCCCCACTCTGCAGATATATTAGAATCTGTCCTTAAATTCCAGCCAAACTCATTTACACAGTAACAGATAAAAACCTTTAGATAAATCAAACATTACCGCCACATATCTGACTCAATAACCATTAAAACAGCTATTTTCATTCATTTCAGACGGAACTATTCACAGAGTTGTATTATATTAAACTGAACTTCCAATTTTCACCACTGTTCCGCGCCAAGTAACCTTTCCTCTGATCACAGCTTGCTTGGTCTCACAATGAATCCTGGGATATCCAAGAATACCGAGGATACATCAGACCCGTCCTTCAAATCGGGCAAAAAGAAGGACGCATTTTAAGGCCGCATAACGAGGACTCTTGGAATCCGACCAGACCTCGGCGCCGCGCTATGACGTAATCGGCCTTCGAATCCGGTCTTCTAAGGATGCGTCCTAGGTTTTCGAACAGAGCCATAGACAGGTATGGGCTGCTGTATAAAACCTGGAACTTGACGCTCTTCCTGACAAAAAGGTTCCTGGATGGGAAACAAAACATCTTCAAACTTGGAATCAAAGTCCAGTGGATTAATTTTCTTTAGTTTTTTGGAATGACTCTGATCTGGACGACTGAGGATTTTCTCCCGCTAACTCAGCCTAGCATTGCTGATTGAGGGGGATGCTGGTTGTTGGGGCATAAACATCTTTTGAGGTGCAGAACTTTCCATCCTCCTCTGAAGCAGAGGTTGAAAGAGGCCCTAGCTGAATACCACTTGTTTGGGCCCCTGGCCCCTTGAGGCGGTGCAGGCTGGTTTTTGTTGTGCAGGTTCAGCTGTGATAAACTCCTTCCTTGTCGCTACAGAGGGGCAGTGACCTGATTGGAGCAGCAGAGGATTGTCAAAGCAATCAGGCATTGATGAGGCCAACCTGCACCATATAAAGACTCCTGAAATCATTTAATTGGGACTGCTAGTAGGAGGAGGGTTTGTTAAGCAATTCCCCCACCTTTGGTGTTTGAAACTGCTTTGGGCAATTTGAACGATTTGCACTTGCTTGTTCTGTAAGTTGTTTGAATCTGCTTTAGTTGAACTCTGTAGGCGAGAAGCTTGTCTTTGGGAGGTTTGGTGCTCCCTTTTGTCTTTTCTTTGGGTTTTATTTTAGTTTACTTTAGACTGACTTGTTTGGACATTTTGAAATTTAATTTGCACTTAACCATTCCTGAATTTGTTGCCCCTTTATTTTCGTTTTAATTGGGTTTAGCTGTATTTTGTTATGGTTTTGTGAAACATTATTTTGTAATAAATCATTTTAAATTCCACTTATTTTCTCTGGACACATTTTTATGTTACTGCCCCTGAACCCCCAGACCTTCAGGAGGGCGTAACACCACTAATCAGAACAACTCAGAGGTCAAAGGCAACACGTGTCAGCGGTCACCATGATCAGTGGTGTCCAGAAAGTGCTAGCAGAAAGGAAGGGAGCAGGAAGCTTCCTTTCACTGTTCATTTACCGCAGGGACCTCACCATCTTACTAGCTCGTGCTAAAGAGCTGCACAGTTTCCCACAATCCTTTGCAAGATGGGCGTATAGATCACTGATCTCTATTCACTGGGTTACTGATAGCCCAAAAAAAGTGAAGTCACCTGCCGCCATATTGGCACTCCCACTCCCACAGAGACGCGCTATAAAAATGGCTACCTGAGTAGCATTTGGCTTCCACTGGTAATTTCCCAGTCAGTGGATGAACCAACCAATAAATCCATCTAAACGCTGATGGATGCTATAGTATAGTCTGTAGACTGTGCAGCTGAGGCAGTGGAGGACAGGAGGAATCACTACGACCATGAATGTTCTATGCTGGGCTATGGTGACGTTAGCATCATAGCCCAGCATTAAACCACACGCTGGGCTATGACAACGTTAGCATCATAGCCCAGCATTAAACCACACGCTGGGCTATGACGACGTTAGCATCATAGCCCAGCATTAAACCACGTGCTGGGCTATGACGACGTTAGCATCATAGCCCAGCATTAAACCACGTGCTGGGCTATGACGACGTTAGCATCATAGCCCAGCATTAAACCACATGCTGGGCTATGGCGACGTTAGCATCATAGCCCAGCATTAAACCACGTGCTGGGCTATGACGACGTTAGCATCTTAGCCCAGCATTAAACCACGTGCTGGGCTATGACGACGTTAGCATCATATCCCAGCATTAAACCACGTGCTGGGCTATGACGACGTTAGCATCATAGCCCAGCATTAAACCACGTGCTGGGCTATGACAACGTTAGCATCATAGCCCAGCATTAAACCACGTGCTGGGCTATGACAACGTTAGCATCATAGCCCAGCATTAAACCACGTGCTGGGCTATGACGACGTTAGCATCATAGCCCAGCATTAAACCACGTGCTGGGCTATGACGACGTTAGCATCATAGCCCAGCATTAAACCACGTGCTGGGCTATGACGACGTTAGCATCATAGCCCAGCATTAAACCACGTGCTGGGCTATGACGACGTTAGCATCATAGCCCAGCTTTAAACCACATGCTGGGCTATGGTGACGTTAGCATCATAGCCCAGCTTTAAACCACATGCTGGGCTATGACGACATTAGCATCATAGCCCAGCATTAAACCACACGCTGGGCTATAACGACGTTAGCATCATAGCCCAGCATTAAACCACGTGCTGGGCTATGACGACGTTAGCATCATAGCCCAGCTTTAAACCACATGCTGGGCTATGGTGACGTTAGCATCATAGCCCAGCATTAAACCACATGCTGGGCTATGGTGACGTTAGCATCATAGCCCAGCATTAAACCACATGCTGGGCTATGACGACGTTAGCATCATAGCCCAGCATTAACCCACACGCTGGGCTATGGCGACGTTAGCATCATAGCCCAGCATTAAACCACACGCTGGGCTATAACGACGTTAGCATCATAGCCCAGCATTAAACCACATGCTGGGCTATGACGACGTTAGCATCATAGCCCAGCATTAAACCACGTGCTGGGCTATGACGACGTTAGCATCATAGCCCAGCATTAAACCACGTGCTGGGCTATGACGACGTTAGCATCATAGCCCAGCATTAAACCACGTGCTGGGCTATGACGACGTTAGCATCATAGCCCAGCTTTAAACCACATGCTGGGCTATGGTGACGTTAGCATCATAGCCCAGCTTTAAACCACATGCTGGGCTATGACGACATTAGCATCATAGCCCAGCATTAAACCACACGCTGGGCTATGACGACGTTAGCATCATAGCCCAGCTTTAAACCACATGCTGGGCTATGGTGACGTTAGCATCATAGCCCAGCATTAAACCACATGCTGGGCTATGGTGACGTTAGCATCATAGCCCAGCATTAAACCACATGCTGGGCTATGACGACGTTAGCATCATAGCCCAGCATTAACCCACACGCTGGGCTATGGCGACGTTAGCATCATAGCCCAGCATTAAACCACACGCTGGGCTATAACGACGTTAGCATCATAGCCCAGCATTAAACCACGTGCTGGGCTATGACGACGTTAGCATCATAGCCCAGCATTAAACCACGTGCTGGGCTATGACGACGTTAGCATTTTAGCCCAGCATTAAACCACATGCTGGGCTATGACGACGTTAGCATCATAGCCTAGCATTAAACCACATGCTGGGCTATGACGCCGTTAGCTTGTACCTGCAAGAACTCTTTACCCACAGGAAAAGAAAACTACCCAAAGGGGGCAGCACTGAGAGTGTTTGAAAACAAGCACTGCAGAACAGACTCGCATGAAAATGTACCAAGTAGCTTCAACAGAGCTGGTTTATAAAGTTTATCTGTAATGAATTTTAATCTTGGGTTTAGCTAGGTTAGGCTAGTTTGAAAGGAAATCAAATTTAGCTTCATAAAGACGGTTGAGTTGGTCTGACTTTGTAACCGAGCAGAACTGAAGCAGCCATTGTTTCTCTGGATGGACGTTCAGGATGGATTTTCCTCTGGAAGGAGAAACTCCAACCTGTTTCTTCTTTAGCCTGCTTGTCTCAGCACCCCCACAGTATGATGCTGCCATCACCGTGGTTCTCTGGTCCAGAGAAGATGGTTTCCATCACAGCTAGTTGGCTAAAATGTTGGTTTCATTCTCGTGTAACGGATAATCCTGGTTACACCAGGTGAACATGTCTCTAAATTTTTACCTTTTTTTTGTTTCTTTTTTTACCTTTTCTGCCACAGAAAACTGTAATAAAACACTTTGTAGGTAAAAGAAAGCATCATTTTTCACATCTGTTTCTGGGTTTCCTTTGACTGAGAAAGTCCAGAAACGACATCTTTTGAAAAATCACTTCCTTTTAGTCCCAGGTGGTTCTGGAGAAACTGGATCCTAAAGGTTCTGATGCTCCCAGGTTGGAAGTTTGCTTGATATCAATTTTATCTTCTGAACTGATGAGAAGATGTGATCCGCGAATCACCATGGCAACCGGTGCCTTCAAACATCCCTCTTTGGACCAGATGTTCCCTGTGGATTCGTTTCGTTTGCTTTTTTACTCACTTTTCAAGCATTTCTCAAACCTAAAGCTCTGAGAAAAATGATTGAATCTGTTTTTGCTCGTTTGTCTCATTAAAAGGCAGTTCTTCTACAGACCTTCACCCAGAGCTCCTGCAGTCATCAGTCGTTCCCATGGAAACGTTTGATGCTAGCCTGTAGCCACAGCTGCAGGGATATGAGACAAACCAATCAGGCCACAAAGCAAAAAAAAAAGAGGAACCCGTCTGTCAACATGAAGCAGGCCTCATCTACAGAGCTTCAACAAACATGAACGTCCCTCAGTCTGAACGGGTCCCAAAGAACCGTCCCTGACATCGAGCGTAGAACCAAACCTTCCAGAATCAATCCAAGAGTGAAAAACCCAGAACAACTTCTAAAGCTCTACGACCTCGCTGCCTCAGAAAAGGTCAGAGGTCATGAGGTGGAGGAGAAACTGTGCCCTCCTAAGAGGGGGCGCCCTCTTCCCTTCAACGGAAAAGGAAAGCACTATGAGGTCAGGACGGCCCTAAATGGGGCGGACCCTCGGCGGGAGCGGGGAAACGGAGGGTTAGTGTTTAGGGGCCGGTTTGGGATTGGTCCATGGCCCCCAGGGAGAAGATTCAAGACAGAAACATCTTGGTGATCCTGAAGAGTTTTAGGAAGATGAAAGAAAACTGGACCTTTGAGGAAGATCTAGAACTTCTCAGAACCAGAATTCAGACCAGCTGAACGTATCCTCCCTCACCAAGAAGGCCCAGCAGAGACCATGATGGTGACCTTCTCCCCTCCATCACCCTCTGATGGCTGCAGACCGGCTCCAGCAGAGCTGCTGCTCCTTCTCCTCTGGAAGTATACACCTCCAGGACCCAGGGGGGGAGCAGCTAGCACAGCAGCTGATCCCTCCCACCCCTGGACACAGAGCTGTGGTCCAACAGGACCAGAACCTCCAACCATAAAGCTTTGCTTACATGGACCAGGTCCTCCACTGACCCTTAAGTGTTGGAAACAATATGAATATTTTAACACATGGAAATATGTAGATCCTAAAGCCAATTCCTCCTTCAGGTTAAACATTTCTTGGCAATAAAGCTTCTTCTGAATCTGGTGGTGGCGGTGTGGTTATCTGGGCTTCCTGTTTCAGGATCTGGACGACTTCCTGTTCCCAGCGGCGCCATGAAAATGAAATCCTCCATCAGAGAACCAGCTGAGGCTACGGGCTAATAGCTGTTAGCTTAGTTAGCCAGAACATGGCGTCCCTCACACCTCCACTCATCCGGTTGTTCCACCTTCATTGGTTTTAACTCACAGGCTCTGGATGCAGATCCTCATTCAAAAGCATCTTTTCATCTTAACTTTGGATCATTTCTCACTAAAATGTTTCATCATTTAGACGATATGAAAGACTAAAGAATGAAAAAGTAGAAAACGAATAAAATCTCTGTAGGTTTTATTGGACAGAGAATCATGAGGTTAGATCTTAGAAACAACTCTGAGTTTAATTGATATTTATATTCAAACTCATTTAAGGTTGAAATTGGTTAATTTTTTTAGAAAAAAAAATTCCTATTTTTCTTTTTAAAGGAAAAATCTGGTCAGCGAGGAATAATCAATGGATCATTATTTATACCTAAAACTAATAGGTTAGCGGTGATTTAATGAATTTAGCGTTAATCAGTAAAAAAATAATTATTGTCGTTGCGATCACTGAGTCTGGGAGCGGCCATCTTTGCCCAAATATAATAGCCCCTCCCTCCTGCCATCTTCCAGCAGTGACGTCACGGTGCGGTAAGTGCGGAGCCCCTCTGATGACATGGTCAAAAAAAAAAATTTAATTGTGGCCAGGAAGTAGTATTTCGCAATAAGTTTATTGTGCGCACGAAATACTACTTTGTGGCCACGCCATAAGTTTAACGTGCGCACGAAATACTTATTAATAATATTAATATAATTCCTGGACAACTGGGTAAGCAAATCGAGCGCGTAAGGTCTAAGGCGCGCTCGATTTGCTTACCCAGTCGGTCTCCGCCAGTCACGTGACATTTGTTGCTAAAACGTCATTTTAGGTGGAAAAGGCGTAGTGTAAACAACCGCAGCATAGCTAAACGAAGGACTAAACGCCCGTTTACATAGCAGCCTGTCCAAAATAAGTCATTACAGTTAACATAAGCCTGAAAACAGGGGCGGATTTATTGATATTATTAATAAGTATTTCGTGCGCACGTTAAACTTATTGAAGATTTCCAGAGGACTTCACCATTGAAATTCACCAGAGCTATAGTGAAACTGACAATGCCCACGTGCATGGCAGCTGGATGCTGGAATACATCGGGTAAAAGTGAAAATAAAGAGTTATTCCACCTTTCTGATTCCTGATCCTCCACGGACGGGTTGGTCGTTGGATCGCCAACTTGAAGAGGGAGGATTTGCCATCGAACTTCTGGCCAGAGAAAAAACCCGTAATATGTAGCCAACATTTGGAAGAAGAATGTTTTCAAGATGACTTGGATAATAGCGCGTTGTGACAAACACCAGATACAGCACTGGGACTTGATCAACAGCCGATACCGCACCGTGACGTCACTAACCAGTAGGTGGCAGTAGTGTTCTTTGACAAACATGGCTGCCTCCAGTAAAGCACATTCACGTGAAAATTACTCTGAATTAAAAACACTGATCATTTATTGAACAGGATGGAATCATTTCAGATTTAAAGAACTTTCAGAAGTTTGGATTCTGAATAGGAGCGGACTTTTCCTTTAAGTTAGAAACCATTTCATCAGTCTTTTAGCTGCTTTCTATGTGTGACTGGTTTTTGAAGCGGACTGGAAACCAGTGCTGTCAATGGTTCTGGCTGCGTAGGACATCCTGGTTCCCTGAACGTTCCTCGGTTCTCCTCCTACCTTCACAGCATGAGGTTCTCAGACCTGGAGCCCTGCACAGGAAGCACACCTGGATCTGAAAGGGCCATGCTTCCCGGCGGCCATCTTGGCCAGGTCAAACATGGCGAAGAGTGTTGTTGATTAACAAAGGAATTACAGTTCTGTAGAACCGGACAGAACTGTTAGGAGGTCATGTTGGAGCAGAAGGATAAACCGCCTGAACCAGAACCTGAGAACCTGCAGCCATGTGGCCCCGTTCCCTACAGACTGGACTGAACCTGGATGGAAAAGTTTCTCAGGTCCAAAGAACACTGTTAGGACCAGTTATAGAAGCTTCTCTCTGACCTGCTCTGATGAAGCTCCTCAGATCTACAAGAACTTCAACAACACTGGGTTCATCCAACCAGAACAGCAGCAGGACTACTGATCCAGCAGAGAAGATCTGAGCAGCTTCAGGTTGACTGAACAGAATCAGAGCAGAACCTGGTCCAACAGTCTCCCTGGAGAAGCTCGCTGCTGTCCCAGACCAGGACCTTCTTCACCAGCAGCAGCTCCACATCCACCACCACCCAAAAACACAGACAGGGAGATCTTCCAGGTTCCTGATGGGTCAACAGTTTCTCCCAGAAACCCGTCAGACCCACCAGAACCAGGACCAGAACCAGAACCAGGACAGGCAGCTCTCCTGGAGTCTGGGTCCAGCAGAACTCTGACCCGCTTCACGGTTCCGAACAGATCCGAACCAAACTCACCAGAAACGCGGAGTTACATCCGTCCGAAAGCAGGAACCATTTCTCACCTTCTCCACCGTCACTCGTCCGGTTTCTGCTCCAGACCCTGAAAATCCGGTCTGTGGCGTCACATGTGGGCGGGGCCAGCGGCTGCAGAAAGTGGCCCGGTGAGTCTGTGGGTGGAGACCCACCTGCTTCACCTGTTTGATGACGTTTCAGGTACCGAGTAACGATCAGCAGGAAGTTTAGATCCAGAAAACGTTTTTATTTTCAGGATTAAAACAGGATTGAATGGAAAATTCTGTTAAATAAAATGATTAAAAACGATTTAATCATAAATAATCAGTAACTGATTATTTATGATTGATTAATAATGAAGGTTTTTAGAAGTTTTACTAAATTCTAAAAACTTGATGATTGGAAAAGTGTCTGATTAAACCCTCCTGACCTTTGACCCCCACTGCCTGTTCTGGGGCCGCAGGTTTGTCAGCTTTCAGCTGCGGATGATGGAGGAGAGGACAGAAGGACGGATGGACTGGATGGACAACATTCCTGTAGGGGGGGGGCGGGGGTTACCTGTCCGCGCGCTCAGGCTGCATGGAAGCAACCAGGAAAAAATAAATAACTTAGAGCCCAAACAACAATTAAGTTTATTTTTCTGCAGGTCTAATTTCTCTACTGATAAGAAGAAAAAAAAAAAAAAAAAAAAAAAAAAAACATAAAAATCAACATTCCATCATTTTTATTCAGAGGTACTAATTTATATTATTTTAGCAACTTTTGGACAAAGATTCATTTTTAGAAGTTTAAATAAAATGAGATCAACGTCACAGAAAAACAGTTTTGTTTTAATAAAGACTCTAATTCTGCTTTCTTAGCTTATTTATTAAAGCTCCTGTAACCTTTAGAGGTGATAATATACAGTAAGCAGTAAATATTCTTACTGGAGGAACTGGTTTCACTGGTTTTATGTTAAAAATAAAACTGGTCTGGAAAAGTCTTGTTACGTTTATTTCTTTACTGTAAGTATTTTATAAAAGTCTTTTCACTGAACTTTACATTTAATTTGAGTTTATTATATTCATCTAAACATTTAACAATCAAAATATGCTGCTTTTACCACTTCAGGACTATTTCTGTTTTCTACCTCAATGTGAATTTATCTGTATTCATATAAAAATAAATAATGAATCAGGAAAATATTGGTGCCAGATCGGTGAGGAAGAGTCTGATGATGATGAGAGCTTCAGAGATGAAGAATCCTCCAGAAATCCTGAGAATCACCAATAAATAAAAAAATCCCAGAGATGAACTGATGACTTCCGGTTAGAACTGCTCTTTGTAATGCCGCCACTGTCCACCAGAGGGCGCCGCCGCTGCTTTTTAGGGCAAAGTTTCTGATATTTAATTTATAGGAAAAAGGATTTAGAAATTGATTTGATGAAAACTAATTGTGTTTATAGAAGCTAATCGTAAACTATGATTCATATTATTGGACTGCAGAGAAAATATTTCTGCAGCAAAAAGCAATCTTTAAAAAAAAAAAAATAGAAAGAATTTGGAGGATAATCAATTAAAAGTGTTAAAGAGGATGAAGATAGATATGAGAAGATTAAGAAATATACAGATTTATTACAGCGGAACTGCTTCAAAACATAAAAAAAAAAATAGACTGGGAGCTGGAGAGTTTTCTAAAAATGAAGGAGAAATATAATTTAGATAAACATTAATTTTACAGATAATTTGTTGTTTATTTTGGGATTTATAGAAATAAACTGAATTGAGTTCTGGGATATGATGTTCCTGAGTTGTGTGGTAATTTATCTTTGCAATTTTAACACCAAAGTAAGAGTTAAAGACAGAAATCTGATAAAGGAAACGTTAACAGGTAGAAATAAATCTATTAGGAGGAGATGGGAAACTCAGACTCGCTTGTTTTATTCTTCTAATCAGGGAACCAACAGCTTCCTGTTCTGTTACATCAATTTAAGCAAAGGCAGAATTAAAAACAGCAGAAAAAAAAAAGTTAAAATGTAATTTATTTATTCAGCATAAAAACAATTGATCCGTTATGTTGTGGTGACTTCATTCATCAAAGACGGGTTTTTAAGAAAATGGCGGCTTATTAATGATGGAGAAGGTGAGTCGCTCTTTTCATGTTTTTATTATTATTTAATAATCTGTAACATTAATGAGGAACAGATCTGGGAAAGTTTGAAGCTCTGCAGCTTCTTCACTAATGATGATGATGATGATGAAGGTCAGATCAGATCCTGATTATCAGAAACTTTCAAACGGGCCTAAAACCAGAAACTGCTGGTTCTGAAAACCCTGATTGATCAGAACAGCGTTCAGGATAAAAACCCGGTTCTGAGACGATCAGAACCTCCTGGATCTTTACTGGAAACGGATCTATTCTGGTCTGGATTCACTGATGGTTCTGGTTCGGGTCAGAATCTAAAACTAACCGGAATGACATGAAACAAACGCATCGGTTCTGGAGACGGAAAACAACCGGATCACCTTCTGATAAAAAACTCTTTTATAAAGTCATCATACAAACAGAGCAAGTGATGACAGAGTTCTGGTTCCTGTTGGTCCGACTGATCCGAACCAAACAGGTTCTTCCAGGTCCGGTTCCAGAGTCCGGTTCCATCCAGATGTTCTGCAGAACTTCTCGCGGTTCCGGCCCTCAGAAGTCTTTGTAATGCAGCAACCTGAACACAAACAGAACATGGCGTCAGTCAGAGAGCGACCCGCTTCAGGCGTTCTGCATTTTCACTGCAGGGCGATGCATTCATGGCTGCAGAAAAGCTGGGAGATCTCAGCTTTTCCACATTAACAGGAAACTGTTCCAATAGCTGAACAACAACCAGTGGAATAAAAACATTAACATCAGATTTACTGGGTCCTAAAAACACGGACCAGTTCCTCTCTGAACACCAAGGAGCGCTGCAGCGCCACCTGGTGGCAGCGACAGCAGGACGCCTGCTGAAGTAAAGGAGGATTAAAACCTTCAATCATCTTCAGAACGGACGGCTGCCTGGATGCTCCTCCTCACATTGATTCTTCATTTCAGGAGAAAGAAGCTTTAAAATGAGCCGATTTCAGCAGGAAAAGCATCAGAAAAAAAACTAAATATATTATTTTCTTCCATTTTCAAGCTTTTATTTGTCGATTCACCTCCATATTAATATTAGTTTTGTTCCTGGTGGATCATCGACCAAATTTGTGGAGTCAATCCTCTTATGATGCTGTAGCAGAGACGTTCAAAGAAAAAAAAAAAAGAAAAAGAAAAAAGTGGGAGTTTAAATTGGCATATTTACGAGAATAACCCCCAAATTTAGGTGATCATAAAGATGCAATTTTAAAAGGAAACAAGTAGAAAATGTAAGAGACTAAGAAAAAACCAGTAAATTTATTTGTTTTTACTTTAAAAACTTCAATGGGGCCAATCTTAGCGTCTCATTCCATCGCTTAGCCCCCCCGTTAATGATGCTTCTGCTTTATGTAGCAGAATTTTAAGTGTATTATATCGTCTCACTGTTCCACAAATTAACATGTTTAAATCTTGCAAATTTTATACTTTAATACTAAATTTGTGTGTTTATTCTCGTAAAAATGCCACTTTAAACTACAATTTTAAATTCCATTTTTCTCGTCTTTTAATGGCTCTAATACGCCATCTTGATCCTCTAAACCAGAGGTCACAGATTAACGGATCGTGGTCTGGATCCTAATTTCCCTTGCTCCTCTTCTCCTGTTAATACGGTAAAGCCCTGGGGAGCGTCCGGCTCCAGGCTGCACGTGATCCAAATGAGCCAATGAGCTGTCAGTCTGGGTTGCTGCTGCTGCTACTTTTAGACACAGCAGGCAAACAGTGGCAAGCCGGGCGATGGGAAAGAAGGAGAAGACCATGAGAAAAAGAGAGCAGAGAAAGTGTGGACTGCTGGAAGAACTGTGGTGAACTGGTGAAAGAAAAGTGAAATGGCGTGCTCAAAGATGACCCTGCACATTTAGAGGATGTTTGGCTCAACCTGCTGCTGTGAAGCAGGATTCTCCACCATGAACAGAATCAACAATAAATCTGGATCCAGGCTCAAAATGAGCTCCTTGATATGTGCTTGAGAATGGCTTAGTCTCTGGTTAAACCCAGGTTTAAAGCCTTGCAGGGCAGCCTAAAGCCCACTGCCAACATTAAGACAGAAAAAAGAAAGAAAATAACAAACGCTCAGTTCAGGGGTTTGAGAAAATATGGGAATCAGGAAATTCTCTATAAACTAAACTGAACGATTGCTGTTCTCTGCTCCAAAAACACTTTAGATTTTAAAATGGAAAAAATTTTCTAATTTTTATATTATTTATTGAAAAAGTCAATGTATAACATGGATGCATAAAAACCTCATTTTATTTCAGTGTTAAATTCTGTTTAAAGTAAAAAATAAAAAAATGTGTTCAGACATTTACTGGTTGATAATTTTGTTTTCTTTATGATTTTTAATTTTTAAATCATGAATCTTGGAGAATCATGTTAATGTGCGTCAATTTAAATCTTAAATTTCTTAAAAAAAAGAAAAAAAAAGAAGAACTTTCCAATAAATCAAGTAAAGCTGAGATTTTCAAGCTTCTCTGCAGCCTTGAACGCATCATCTCCCTTGTGTTCCGTCTGCAGCTTCGATTAAAGCACACCTGGTCTGCAGAGAGCTGTTGATCTGAACGGTTCTGATCAGGTTCTGATCAGAACCGTTCAGATCAGCAGAACACGGGTGTGTGAGCGGGAAGCGGCTCCTTCCCGTCTGTTTGCCTCCGTCATCTTTAAGCTCCATGAGATCCCGCCTCTCTGCTGACGGGAACAGGAAGCACTACCATATATGGGCAGCAGTTTCCTCCTCTGCTTCTGTCTCGACTGGAATGATCAGAAATAAGGATGTTTGTTCTTCTGACCTGAACAGGGGGGCGTGGCCTTTGTTGTTGGCCAATGAGAAGAAGCCGCTGTGAGGAGAGAAGTCCAGGCAGCTGGCTCGATAGACGATCTTCCTCTTGGCGACGGGGAAGTTGGAGAAGACGCTGAGGCTGGGCAGGTGGACCTGAGCGGAGACAGAAGGAGGTTAGCGTCGCCCGGGTTTACCACCATCGTCATGGCGACCCACTGCGGCAGCTCACCAGCCGCACGGCCTCGTCTTCGGCCCGCGAGGCGATGGCCAGGATCTCGGAGGTGGGGTTGAAGCTCAGCGCGGTGGCCGAGGTCAGCAGGTTCATCACCGCCCTGAGCGGCGCCGGATTGGACGAGCTCAGACACGCCTCCTGGGAGTAGATGTTGACCACGCCCGCCTCAGAGCTGAAACAGAGCGAAAGGTCAGCGCCGAGGCACAACGGCCGGCCAACAAGCCAGGAGCTCGGCGAAGTGGGCGTGGCTTACCCGCAGGCCAGGTAGCGGCCGTCGGGCGACGCGGCGATGGACGTCCCCTTCACGCAGCCGTCGTCCGTGAACCTGTTGATGCAGCGGCTGCTGCGCGCGTCCCACACGTACACCTCGCCGTCCTCTGCAGACACAGCCGGTCAGGGGGACCGATGGTGATGTCACAGGAGGAGGAGGGGTCACACGCTCACCTGAGTTTACGAAGACTTTGCTGCCGTCGTGAGAGAAGGCGGCGCCGCTGACATCACCGTTGATCTTCATGCTGCGGACGACCTCATTGGTCTGAGGGGAGAGAGAGCAGAACCCGAGGAAAGGTGAAGCAAACAGGAAGAAATGGGCCGACAGAACCGGGCTGCGACCGGGTCAAAGCAGAACCAGCGGGCCTCAGCAAATGGACCAGAACCGTCCCGATCCGTCTCTGCTGCGGACTGAAGCTGAACGGTTCTGGTGGGTCTGCAGGCCAGAGATCTGACCCTGTCCCTCAGAACCGGTTCAGAACTGGTTCAGAACCCGGGGTTCTGAACAGAACCAGAGAAGCAGACTGACCTTCAGCGTGAGCAGGTGCAGATATCCGTTGGTGCCGGTCAGCAGCAGGGCGCCCCCCTCAGGACACACGGAAAACTCCTTGACTCTGGCTTCATTCAGCCCTAGAACAGAGAGGCTTTTATTGTGAAAGGGCAGCGAGCAGAAAGGCGTGTGAGGACGCTGGGGGACACTGACCCCTGACGCTGTGGACCGGCACCACCCGGCCCTCCATCATGTCGTACAGGTAGAACATCTTGTTCCTCAGGCTGGTGGCGATCACCGTCTCGCCGTCCAGGCTGAAGCGCGCCTTGTGGACGGGGAACCGCTCCAGATGGATGCTCTGGATCTTGGGGTTGGTCTTACCGTCCACCTGCAGAGGAACCGGGTTAACGCCACGCCACCGCCAAGGTCTCAGCGGATGGAGGCGGCCCCTACCTGGAAGAGGGAGATGGAGCGGTCCATTCCCGCCGTCATGACGACCTGAGCCGAGGGGTGGAACTGCACCGTGGTCAGTTTGTCCTCTGAGGGACGGGCGCTGTTGGCGTGGAGACACTTCTTCATCTGAGGGACACAGAACGGGTTTAATCCGGATCCAGAGCTCGGAACCAGAGATCCGAGGAAAGTCCGTAAACCGACCCTCAGGATGCCGCTGGGGAGACTTTCTGAGGACGCCACAAAGTTTCCCGTCCTCCGCAGCATGTCGTCGTCCTCCTCTTCCTCCTCCTCCTCTTCATCATCTGGATGAGCTGCGGGAGCGAACAGACGGTCGGGTCAGAACCGGGAACCGGAGGAGGCGATAGATGGACGTTATATACGTAGACGCCTCATTAGACGCTGGCAGCAGAGGCCAACGTGCCGGGAGGGCGGCCATCTTGGATCAGACCACAGACAGCTGCAGTGAACAGGAGGCGCCTTTGATCTGATTTTAATCACAGACGAGTCAGAAAATATTATTATTGGTAAAATATATATTATTTTATATTAATATAAGATTATGTTTTACAAATATATATATATATATATATATATATATATATATATATATATATAGTGTATTAATATTATTTATCATTTTAAAGATTTGACAAATAAGTAAAAAAAAGATTAACATAAAATTAATTTTAAAAAATATATAACTTTAAACATTTTTAATTACCTTTTAGTCAGATTACACAGATTTATTCAGATTAAAAACTAAACTGAACTCAAACTGGATGAAATTTATGCAAAGTTTGCAATTAAATATTAATATGATAAACAGTTTTATATGAATATTTTATAATGTTATGTTTTACAAATATATATTTATATAGTATATCACTATTCTTATTTGGTATATTTCTATAGAGGAATTGTATTTTATTTATTTTATGTTATTTTTATCTTTATATAAATTTTTTGTCAGATCTTTAAAATAATATAATACACATAATCTGGCTGCTCAGTGGAGCAGTGGGGGTAGCACTGCTACTTTGCAGCTGGAAGGTTCTGGGTTCGATTCCCAGCCCGGGGTCTTACTGTATGGAGTTAGCATGTTCTCCCTGAGCATGTGTGGGTTCTCTCTGGGTACTCCAGCTTCCTCCCACAGTCCTAAACCATGCCTGTTAGGCTAACTGGCTTCTCTAAATCCTCCTTAGGTGTGAGTGAATGGTTGTTTGTCCTGTTTGTCTCCGTGTTGCCCTGTGATGGATGGACCCGGACCTGTCCGGGCTGGACCCCGCCCCTCTGTCAATCTAAAGCTTTTTGTTTATCATATTAATATTTAATAGCAAAATATATAACTGAATAAATCTCATCCAGGTTTCTGACATGGAACAGGTTATTGTAATATTATCTCTGACTCTACGTTTATCTAAGTCGCCTCCTATTCATTCTGACAGCAGCAGACTGAACTGTGGTCTGATCCAAGATGGCCGCCCTCCATGCTGTTTATAATGTCTATGGTTACAGGAGTGTCTGCTGGACTCACCTTTCTTCTTCTTCTTGAGTTTCTGTCGGCTGCTCTGAGCCCAGGATGGAGTCCCGCCCATCGACTTCTGGAACCTGAAACCAAAGTTTGCTTCTCAGATGAAACGTCTCCAGGAGTTCCACAGGGAACCGTTCTCGCTCTCATGTGTTTCATCTTCCAGCGGACATGTTTAAAACTCGCTAACAGAGCTGTTTTAATCCTGAACCTTTAGAGACAACATTTCTTTAGCAGATCAAAGGTCACCGAGTCGTTGGGTCGACTCGGTAGCAGCAGCAGCCTGGAAGCTCCCCGCTGGGCTAAAGGAGAAACGCTGTGGTGGGTTCTGGTAACTCACTGCTCCTTCATCCTCTGCTGCAGCTTCTGTTTGGACATGATGGTCTCTGCTTCTCCTTTCATCAGGTTTCTACGGAAACGGTGCCTCATGTCCACCCTGACAGAGACAGAGAGGGACACTGCTGAACGGTTCACAGGTGAAAACAGGAGGAAGAAGATGCTTGGCGGTGGGGACGGACTCTTCCTCCAGCTCGTCGTCTTCGTCCACCCAGGCGGCTTTCCTGGACTCCAGCTGCTGACGCGGCTCTTCGTCCCCCTCAGAGTCTTCATCCCCCCCCTCTTCGTCGTCCAGCAGCAAACAGCTGGTCTGCTCCTCATCCTCCTCCTGCAACATCAGGAAACATCTGAATCTTTAGAGTTTAGGAGAGACACCGAACATCACAGCTGATGACGGGAGGCTCAACGTCTTTAAAAGCAGGAAAACCTTTGGTGTGTAAAAGGTAGTGATGTCATGAGATGAGCCGAAGCTTCGGGACATGTCGAGTAACGGAGGGGGCGTTTCTGCGAGGCGCGTATTGAGGCGTGATTCTTTTAGGGGAGGAGCCAAAATCGACGACGTCAGAAGCCATAGCTTGTAATCGCTTCAGGAAGTGGTTCGAATCGCCCGGAACTTCGACAGGCATTTGATTTAATTCAGTTTATTTATATAACATCAATTCATAACACACATCATCATCTTTTGAAAGGTGCGATAAAACTTAATTATTTTGGGCAATGAGACTAATTTGTATTATTTGCACAGGTACAAAGGTGGATTGGTAAAAACACAAAAATTAGATTGGTTGGTTTAACCAGAAAATTGGTTGAAAACATAACTTCCGACCCGATTAGAACCAAAATCTGTGGAAAAACTATTATGTTTAAACAAAAATGACTAAAACCTTTCATTTTATCATTATTTTGCACAAACACTTTCACTGCTTGAGCTTATTTCACTACAATGGCAGAAAAACAGTGAACCTTAAATGATTTTTCTCTTTCTTTTACACTAAAAAAAATTACTAAAGATTTTATTATTAAGACCAAGCATTTCAATTTACAAAATCATAGATCATATAACCAACTGTAATTCTGCTCTCCACCAGTAGGTGGTGACATGTTCACACGAAGCTTCATGAACTGTGGGGATCATTGATGCAATTTGGCCAAAAGAGTTCAATTAGGCTTCATCTCACCATCACTACTTTATAGTGACCTTTAAGAGGTCAAAGGTCAGTGTTTGCTTTATGCAATAGTTTAACAGCAACTAAAGATGCTGGGCAAAGTCAGGAAAATGACCATATTTGGTAAAATTAGCTTCCTGTTCCACTCGTCTCTGTCTGCATCCATGTCAGGGATGGTTTCAGCCTTTCGTTTTATAGTTTGAAGTGTTTTAAAATCCCATCTTTTACAGTTTATCGTTAAAATTAAGAATAATAATATGGACGATTCAGCCGTTTTAATTTTCTCTTTGTTTCATACTTTTCCTCCCAGTTATCACTCAGCTTATATGAATTAAAGTTCATTTCAAATTGACTCTTAGTTTATTTACTGTTTTTACTGCACTTATTGTTTTAAAATTCTGATTTAAAATCCTGGTCCAGCAGCATCCTCATTCACATTTCCCCCTAAATTTTCACATTATATGTACACATTATTTATTGGCTGCATCTAAAAACATCAAAAATATGAATATATATATAAATAATACAATATAACCTCCAATAACTTAGATATCATTGTTCTAGGTCATCAAATTAATTCAGTTTAGTCTGTCCAATCAGCTGCCTGCAGTTTCTTTAAATGTCCAGCAGGTGTCAGTATTTCTCAGACCGAATCAAGACGCCTCATTAACCATCACTACTTTTCGCTACTTTGATGTGTAAAAGGCCATTTAAGGGCTTCCGGTCTGACCTCCAGCAGCTTGTCCAGCAGGTCGTCCTCCGTCCCGAACACCAGCGTCTCCAGCTGCTTCACAGAGCCGTCCTCTTCTCCCAGAACCGCCAGCTTCTTCACGTTCTGCCGCCGCAGTCGCTCCTCTCCCTCCGGGTCCAACGTCGGAGATCTGCTCCTCTTGTTAAGAGACTTTTTATCCACGGTCAGTGGAAGTTTGATGACGTCAGTGCCCTCCATGTCTTCCCGCAGAAAGCCGCCGATTTAAAAGCCGCAGGAGAAAGAAAAGCTGGATTCTAGCAGATATTTCTAACCCTCATGTGCTGGATCTATTTTTCCGCCTCACCACGATGACGTATTTCCGGGGACAAGAAATCTAGAACGAGAAGGCAAATAAAAGTCTGCCACCAAGCGGTCAGACAGATAACTGCAGCCTGCTGAAGAAAACTGGAACCAATGAACTTTATCTTCATTTTCTGTCTGGTTTAACTAATCAGGAGCTGATTATATGGAAAATAAAAATAAGTTTTATTTTTTTATTAAGAAAATAATGAGAAATTAAATGTTATTTCTGGGCCTAATGCATCATTGTACAGCAGGAACAGGCAGACTAACTTCTTTCTCTCTTTGCTTTCAATCTGCAGGTTTACTAGTGGTTCCTAGAATTTCTAAAAGTAGAATGGGAGGCAGATCTTTTAGTTATCAGGCTCCTCTCCTGTGGAACCAACTACCAGTTTTAGTCCGTGAGGCAGACACCCTGTCTACTTTTAAGGCAAGGCTTAAAACTTTCCTTTTTGATAAAGCTTCTAGTTAGAGTGGCTCAGGTTATCCTGAGCTATCTCTATAGTTCTGCTGCTATAGGCTTAGACTGCTGGAGGACATAGGGACCCCTTTTTCATCATTGTGTTCCATTCTATCTCTATTCTCCCACTCTGCAGAACCTGTTAGTTCAATCTCTAACGTTCTGCTCTCTCTTCTTTTTCTCATAGTAGCTTCATCTGGTCTGTTCCTGTTTGGCTGTGACTCCATCACGGAAGAGTAAAATCAGCTTAGCATGCATGCCGAACTCAACAGCATTTGATTTAATTCAGTTTATTATATAACATTCAATATCATAAAAAGTAATCTTTGAATCATAAACTAATCATTTTAATAGACTAACTTGTATATTACTATACAAAGGATTGTAAAAACCAAAATTAGATGGTTTATTACAGAATAATTTTGAAACAAATTCCGACATTAACCAAAATTGAAAAACTAATTATGTAACAAAAATTACATATAAACCTTTCAATTTATCTCATTGCCACACATTAACTCTAGCTTATTCACTAAAATGCAAAACTGACCTTAAATGATTTTCATCTATTTCTTTACACTAAAAAAAATACTAAAGATTTTATATTAGACCAAGCTTTCAATCAAAATCAAGACAATAACACAACTTATTTGCCCACAAGTAGGGACATGTTCACAAAAGCTCTCTAAACGGCGGATCATGATGCAATTGCAAAGAGTTCAATTAGCTTCACACCATCACTACTTAATAGTGAGCTAAGGAGCAAAGGATGTTGTAGAAAAAAGTTTAACAGCAATAAAGATACGGGCAAATCAGGAAAATGACGATTTGAAAACTTAAGCTCCTTTCACTCTCTCTGCTGATCCATAGTAGGGATGGTCAGCCTTGTATGTTGAAGTGCTTCAAAATCCACCATCATTACAGTACGTAAATAAGAAAAAGACATTGCGTTATTTCTCTGTCACTTTCCTTTTCACCACTCATTGAATAACCACAATGACATCTATTTATTACGTTTTACTGCACTTAAAGAAAATCGATTAAAATGCTGGTAGAGTCCATAATCAATTTCCCCTAATTCAACATAATTTCATCATATCTTTGGCAAACAACGTCAAAAATATGAAGAATATAGAAAGTAGCAACTATATCCAACTTAGATATATGTCCAGGTCAAATATTCCACTAGTCGTAATGTGTTGCAGTCTTCATCTAGCAGGTGTCAGTATTTTCAGAGATCAGAGCTCTAACCATCACATACCCAGGAATTTAGGCTACCTGTCATGCTTCCTGCAGTCCCCTGAACACCAAACTTTGTTGAAGAGCGTTCATTCTCCAACCGCACTTGCACCTGCCACCAGCAGTCCAAGCTACCTCTACCTGGTTCAACGGAGACCTTTTGAGGATTTTATCCCTGTCTAATTGTGAGCAAACTCATTCTCCGAACCATTAAAACCCAATAAGAAAACTCATATAGAGATATTTTAATCATGATGATCATTACACCAGACCCAACAATTCAGAAAGAACTAAAACAGGCAATAAAGTCGCACAACGGTTCAAAATACACTGAGCTGTGCAAGAACTGAACAGAACTCTATCCACGTCTGGCTTAACATCATGCTGTATATGAACATAAAGTTAAAGAATGAGAAATTAAATACTGCAAGCATCATGTACAGAACATGCTAACTCTTTCTCATTGCTTTCAACTTTTACAGTTGGCCAACATTTCTATAAAAGTCATATGCTTTTTATTGGTCTCTCTTTACAATACATTTTAGTTATGGAGAACATGAATTTTAAGCAATTATTTCATTTTGAATATAAATTAACAAGATGCTCATATCCTGAGCAACTCTATAGTTTGTATGTATAGGTAACTGGAAATAATTTTCACAGTGTTCCATCTATCTCTATTCCACATCTGAATGTATTCAACTCAATTGTCTAGTATTATCTGGCTGTTTTTCTATATGAAGAAATATCACTGTTGTGACTCAACACCTGTTCAGATGTTGGAGCTTGGCCTGTTTTCCAGTGTAGTCCTGTTTCTTACTGTGACTAACTGGATGTGCTCTCTTCATCCTCTGACATGGGAGCTGGCTCGGAGCTCGTCTGCCTGGCTGTGTGTTTCCTGGACGGGGCCGCCTGTGGAGCTGGTTGACAGTTGCCTTTGTATCTATGCTTCTTTTTCTACGTCTGCTTCTGTCTCCTTGAACCCCAGTGGGCCTCAGCAGATGGCCGCTCACACTGAGCCTGGTTCTGCTGGAGGTTTCTTTCTGTTCAAAGGGAGTTTTTCCTCTCCACTGTCGCTACAAGCATGCTTAGTGTGAGGGATTGCTGAAGAGTCAATGAGTCGATGCAATCAGCTGGTTTTCCTTAGATAGAAAACTTTGAATCAATCTGACTGGATGATCTGGTGAACTGGAAAGTGACCTGAGATGACATGATGTGAATTGGAGCTATAGAAATAAACTGGATTGAACTGACATTTCCCAGTGAATTACTTTCTATTTCCTAATGTTAGACCCAATGTCAGCGTCTAACTCAGTCAATGTCTTCACGTCAGTCTGAGACTGTTAGTCTACAGACTAAACTATAGGATCCATCGGCTATAGATGGATTTATTGCTTAGTTACAGCTACAGCCAGGAAACTGCTGGTTTTAGCAGCTAAATGCTGCACAGGGAGGCAGTTCTACTGCACGTTTCTGTGGGAGTGGGGAGTACCAATATGGCGGACAGTGGCTTTACTTTTTTCGGCCAATCAGCAAACCAGTGAATAAATAGAGATCAGTCGTCAGCAGATGGCGCTGCTCTCTGGATGGATCAGAAGAGCAGAGGATCACCGACATCGTTTAAGAACCCAAACATGCTGTAAACGGAACCAGAACCAGAACTTCCTGTCGGACCTTCTGATCTCAGAACAGAATCAGTTTCTGGCTCTGTTGCTTTTATTTTGGGGCGTCGGTGCAGACAGAACCCAGATGGTTGAGCCTGACGGATCGCACAGAAAACCTTCATGTTTCTGAAGTTTGTAGCTAAAATGGGACAAAATGAGAAAAAAGTGGTTTGATATATTTTATTGTCACCAAAAGCAGAATTTTTAAACCTCCATGCAGCCTTCAGCCATCCTTCCTGATGAGGCGACCATTAAGAAGCGAACCAGGCGGCGCTTCGGCTGATGAGGAGCGTTACTGGTTAGCGTTACTGGTTAGCGTTACTGGTTAGATCTGAACCAGCAGGATTATAAACCGCTGATCAGTGAATGGATGCAGATATTAGCTCACAACATTTAGCACAAACAGAGCCCCACATCAGAACCTCTGCAGCTTCCAGCTGGTACCGCTGCCCGTCACAAGGTCCACAATCCACCGGATCCAGAGTTTTATTCACAGACCAGTGAAACCAGCTGAACTGGTCCCAGTGCTGAAGCTGCAGGATGGCTAGAGGCCATCAGAACCGGGTCAGCACTGCAGCTGATCCAGTTCTGGAACCACTGAAAGGAGGAGGAACTGGACCGGACCGGGAACAGTCCAGTTAGATCAGAACCGGGTTAAAACCAGCTCAAAGCTAAACTCTCATTCCTCCTGCAACCAGAACCGATGTCAGGCCCAGTGTCGGTGTTTGGACCGGTACCGAGGTCCAAACGGTTCCATCTTCTCCTCATCTGGTTTCAATCTGATGTTTTTGGACTTCAAAACCTTTCGGTTCGTCCCATTTGTCTTCGTAACAGAACTTCTGTTCAGAACCAAGAGCAAACTTTCCTCTTTCATTTGGGTTTCTTAGCCCTCCTTAGATGGTACCAGAACCAGAACGCGGTTCTGCTTGGACCTGCACTGCTCAGCATCCTTTCCATCAGAACCACCATTCCACGTGGAACCGGGTCTGTCGAATGTTCGGCTCAGAGTATGAGATATTCAGAACCTTCTGGGTTTCTCCGTCCAATCGTTGGCCTCCCTGTCTCCCTCTGACCAATCAGAGCCCTGGAGGCAGAAAGACACGCCCACTGGATGGTTCTGGAGAAACTGGACCAGAGGGTTCTGCTCAACGTGCCTCCAGAACCGGAGCCATCCGTCCCCGTTTGACAGGAAACCGACTCGTAAAGATGGACGTGTGGGTCTAACAGAAGGTAACCATAGCAACCATCTGTTAACTCAGCAGCTTCTCAGGAACCATCTGCGGAAGTCGAACCGTTATGGAGCGGGTTGATCAGCGGAGGTTCTGTAGGCGTCCTCGGTCCGTATTGGCACTTTCAGAACCGACCCGCTCAGGAAGCGCCGGGTCGGCTGATGAAGACGATGAAGGTGAATATTTACAGGTTTCTGGACCTTCATGCTCCGGAGGAACGGATCTCAGTCAAGTTCTGGACCCAGCAGCTCCAGAACCAGACCCGGCTGATTAATGATTAAAGATTTCGTTTCATCATTAGTCGTTTAGTTTTGTCTGGATCCGCCGCCTGAAGCCTTCGGAACCGTCTGGATCCACCCGTCTTCATCGGGTCCCAGAACCGCTGCCACCTCGTCAGAACTAAAAGCGCAGCCACAAAGGTAAATCAAAGATGGAGGAAGACGCTTCGCTCGGTGGATCCGACTCGTCCACGAGGCCTCTCTGATTGGTCGATCTGGCGGCATCTCCTCAGCCAATCAGCTATGAGCGTAGATGAGGTGGAGATGGACGAACAGGATGAAGAAGCTGGTTGGAGACGGGAGGAGCTGGAGCTTCACCTGCCCACAGGAGGAAGAGGAGGAGCGCCCCTCATCACTGAAACGAGAACAGAGAAGAGCTCAGCAGCCAATCAGGAGACAGAACCGGATCAACAGATCCGACCCCAGATGGATGGATGTTCAGGAACGACCAAAAACCAAAGATCGGATCCATCGATGGGCGGACACCAGTAAGACCAGTTTAATACCCCCCTCCCAAAATGTTCTAGAGGTCCCAACAGAAAACCGATTGGACACACCTGAGGAGAACCAGAAGGCACGGTGGAGGTAGCATCATGGTGTGGATGGGGGAAGTTCCCAACGGAACAGAACCGACCCGTTAGGCAGCCGAGCCGAATCAGTCCGACATTCCCGAGGCGGCCGTGAACCGCCTGGTTCTGGATGAGTAACTGATGCTACGGCTGCTAATATCATTCAGCTAATCGATTAATCGATCAAAAATCTGATCGCAAAAGGTTCCTTAATTTATCCGAAATAAAATCAGATGAAACTAAAACTTTTAATTCTTGCTCTCAGTGCGTCTGTTTTAGAATCTATACTGAACGATTAATCAGTTACTGAATTATTTGATTATTTGAATAATTAATTATCCATCCATTTTATGGGGTCGTTATGGTGCCTCCATCTGTCTGCAGGCGAGAGGCGCTGAAGCTCTGATTAATCACTAAGTGATGCGGCTCCACCTGTCAGCCAATCCTGGAGGCTCCTCAGCTGCTGACCAATCAGCATTCACCATCAGACCTCTGACAGAACGCTGAACGTTTAACTAAACCCAAAGGAGGAAAACAGGAGAAGATGGAGGACTGAGGTCTGCTGATGGTGACCCTGCAGCTGTCTGGGAAAACATGGCCGCCGGCGCCGTTGAGTCGTACCTCTGCTGGCTTTGCTGGGGTAGATCTTGGTGAAGTGTCGGTACTCGTCCGGCGGGGGGAAGTCGTCCAGAGGATGGAAGGAGTATCTGGACTCAAAGTCGTCTGCAGAGGGAGAAACGGGGGGGTGAGCTTGGTTCCGTTCATCTAAAGGAAAACCAGCTCCCACAGGGCGGGGGAGGAGGGGGGAGGAGCAATGAGGTACAGACTCACCCACAAACGACCGCGGGGCGGAGGAAGAGGACGGGTGTCCGTTACGGAGAGGAGGGGGAGGCGGGGGAGGAGCAGCTGGGGTGCGGGAGGGCGGGGGAGGAGGTTTCCCTCTGGAGGGGGGGTCGGAGGAGAGGGAGGGGCTACCGTGTGTCCTGTAAGGAGGAGGAGGCGGAGCTTCTCTGCCACCTGCCCTGGATGATGATGATGAGGGAGGAGCTGGAACCGGAGGAGCTGCAGAGACAGACAGGTGATCAACCACTTCCTGTTTGAAGGAGATCAGTGATTGGCTGAAGGCTATGATGTCACAAAGGGAGGAGCTTACCTGCTGCTCTGCCAGGAGGCTCTCGGATGGGGGGAGGTGGCCGGCCAGCTGCATGCTGGGACGGTGTGGGGGACGCCGGAGGAGGTGGGGGGGCGGGGCCTCTGGTGGGGGTGTGGCCTCCAGGTGAGGGGGCGGGCCTCTTGTTGCTCAGGGAGTTGTGTCGCTGCGGCAGCTCCGGCGCCGCCTCGCCACACGCTGGACCGTTACCGCGGTACGGAGGAGGGGGCGGGGCCAGAGTGGATCCGGAGGAGGGGGCGTTTCCTCCAGAGGTGGGGGGACGTCTGCTGTTGCTAGGAGACGGAGGAGGTTTGGAGGGGAGCGGCGGGGTGTTGTTTGGTGTGGGGGGGAGGGGTTTTTCTCTGTTGTAGGATGACGAGGGAGGGGAGGGGGCGTTGCCACGGCGAGAGAGGGGGGGAGGAGGAGGGGCAGAGGAGGAGTGTTTCATTCCAGCGGAGGGGGAGGAGGCGGCAGAGGAGGGGCAGGAGGGGGAAGAGGAGGAGGAGAGGTTGGGGAGCGAAGGACGCTGAGACCGAGACGAATCCTGAGGGGAGGGGCTGTCTGCGTCGTCATGGCGATGGCTCGGTGGGCGAGGAGCAGCGGAGCGAGTGGAGGGAGAACGTCCCGAGGAGGAAGAGGAGGATTCTGGATGAGATGAAGAACAAACCAGCATCAATAAGACGAAGCAACATCTGCGACGTTCAGTCTGACCGGTTCCACCGCCAGAACCGACCCGGTTCCAACGACAGAACCGACCCGGTTCCACCGACAGAACCGACCCGGTTCCACCGACAGAACTACAGACAGAACCGACCCGGTTCCGCTAACAGAACCGACCCGGTTCCACTGACAGAACCGACCCGGTTCCAACGACAGAACCGACCCGGTTCCACCGACAGAACTACAGACAGAACCGACCCGGTTCCGCTAACAGAACTGACCCGGTTCCACTGACAGAACCGACCCGGTTCTGCTGGTAAAAAGTAGTTAGAATCTCTGTTGAAGTGAGAAAGTCCTCCTGAAAACATGGTCTGTGCAGTCAGTTCATCCAGATTACCATCCTGCCTTCAAAGATTATTTCTCTGTGGGAGCCGCTCAGACCCCCACATACCGGCGCTGCGCTGTCACTGGGAATCCCCAGCAGCAGCTGCCTCAGGCCCGCTCGCCTCTCGGGGGTTTTCCCCTCCTGTTGGTGGCGGCTGGAAGTAGATGTTAGCGTTTTTCAGGTCTGTGCTACAAACTGCAGGCAGCAGGATAATAAAAGCCAACATATTCTGCCGGCAGGTTTTGACATTTGAAGTTAATTTAGGTGTTAATAAACTGTTTCAGAGGAGTGATCATAGCGCTCTGCATCAGCAGTGCTGCGTCTAACTCCCTGCCAGCTCCCAGATCAGCTTCTCTCATTGGTCGATGCGGCGCGTCCAGCAGATAAAACTCCAGCAGCTGCTTGTGAAGCGCAGCATGAGGCGCTGCTCCTGCTGCTCTAGATGCTGCAGGACCTTTTGTTGCACCTTGATGCGCGTCAACCATTGACTTTGCCTGTAAGCTAGCTGCTCCACGTCGGGTGTGAACGTAGCATTATTAGCAGCTACAGGACACCCTGTCCAGGAGACATTCTGGTCTAATAAGACCAGAACGAAGATATCTGGACTCCTACGTTTCCCTCTGAACACACATGGTGGTGGCAGCATTATGCTGTGGGTCAGGAAGGAGCCAAATCAGGACAAAAACCTGTTAGAGGCTGCACAGGAACAGATTGGCCTAGTCAAAGTCCAGACTTAAAGGAGGGAGACGCTCCTTCTGTAATCAGAGTAAAGAACAGGATGAAGCTCTAACCTCCGACTGGCTTCAGTTTGGGAACTCCGCCCGTGAACAGGCCTCCGACCGGAGCAGCAGAACCTGGGGGACTTCCTGCCGTGCCTCTGTTGGCTCCGCCTCCTTTGGGCTCTGAGGACCACAACCATTGGGACAGGTGAGGGTGTGATGTCAGCGCCGGACTGTACGATGGGTTAGTGTGGGGTGGGATGCTGGTGAGGACAGGTAATGGGTCAGACACCGAGGTGGGATGAGATGGGATGGCGTGACGTGGAGTGAGACGGTAAATTAAAGTGTTTACGCTCCCACGCAGCTCCGATGACATCATCGCCAGCACAACAAACAGTCAGAAACATGTTAATAATCAATGACATCACAGGTGATCAGGAAGAAACAGTGAATCAATCAAATTATTCCTCACATGGAAGATGAAAGGCAACTTATTACCCCACCCACCCACTAGGCCCCGCCCCCAAAGCCCCGCCCTGCTGAGGTCCGGCTGCAGTTCCTGCCAATCAGAGAGCCCAGTAAAGGTTCATTCCGTTTCATGCGGTGAAGTTCTGAGCAGTCTGCCGTCTGCCAGGCGTCCTCAACAGCAGCAGAGGAGGAACAACGCTGACAGCGCCTTCCTGACCAGCTGGAGGGAGGCGACGCAGATGCAGACGGCAGACGTTCGAACCAACAGCGGCTGCAGGAGGCTGTGGCGGCAGTTTGAGCAGCCGCTCTGTCACCTGCTACACGCTGACGCCTCTCTGAGGCCCGATGCCACGGCGGCCACTCGGTGCAGCGTAGCAGAGACAGGGAGAGCAGACGTGGGAGGGAAGGGACGGACGGGGACGGAGCAAACAGGACAAACACGGTTCGCTTCTGGACTCACTGCTCACACCCTGAGGGGACTCTGGGTAACCGTTACGGCTGTGAGGTTCTGAACCCACCAGGGCCGACGTACTGGTGATTAAAAACAGCAGAAAAAAGCCTGGAGAGGCGGAGGGGATTCCCTGCTCCCTGCTGACCTCACCATGAAGACAGGCAGCCAATCAGGACAGCGCTGAGCCACGGCCGAGCAGAAGAGGGGAATCACATCCATGATCCCAGCATGCAGCTCACCGAGCTGAGATCTACTGGGCTCCTTTCTAGAACAAACCAACACCTGGGGTGGATTAGCGAAGCATCAATCCCATAGAACACGGCCAGTGGAGACATAATCCAGATTAAAAGCGCCCAGTTTCCCTGGAAATCTGCTAGAAGCAGCTGGAGCTAAACTCTGTTCAGCCTCTCAACATCCGCATCGACTCTGAGGGTCAATCACTTTCTGAGTCGGTGGAAATGAGCCCGATTCCTTGGGGCAGATCTATTCCGTCTGTTTCTATAATAAACATTTCTTCAACAGAAAGGAGTCTTTGATTTAAAGGTGAGCTAAACATTAACGGTGCTCACTCAGTCCGTACTGCCAGTTAGCTAATGCTAACGTTCCTGTCCAGACGGGAAGCAGGAACGCCGCTTTGGTTCCATCATTCAGCACCACGGCTCCACCCAAGATTCTTCTAGGGGAGGGGTCAGCATCCCACGGCTCTTTAGCGCCCCCCTTGTGGCTACCACAAAGTTTTACATTAATATGTTTTACAAATTTTATATATTTATAAAGCATATTATTATTATTCAGTATTTTAAAGGATTGCTCTTTGATAAAGACTTTAATGATCTATAAAGGAACATTTGTTGTAATGTGATTTACAAAAGAGAGTAATGTTATTATTTAGTTTTTTTTTTATTTGATGTTTGGTCAATTTTATTCTAATTTTCATTAATTTTTTTTGTCATCGAATGGTATAGTGAATGGTAAATTTATGTCATGTCTAACTATAGAAGTTTTTGTCCTTTTTAGTAAAGTTTTTCCAAAACTTGTTTTCAAAGAGTTTTTTTTTATCATTATTTATGCAAATGCAAACATTTTATATTTTTTCAGTCATAGTTTTTCTCATAGCAGGCAGGGCTAAAAGTTTGCTAACTGTCAATACTATAATAATAATTATGTATTAAAGCAGAAAGTCAGATCAATCAGTCAGTCCAACTAAAACCGTGAAACGTTCTCGTTTAACGTTTATAATTTATCTGGAATTCAGTTTGCTGGATTCAGTGTCTGAAGTCATGAAGTAGGGTTAGCAATCACTGAGCTGGCCTGACCCAAGATGGCCGCCCTGTCAGCACACCTCTCACCCACTAGGGAGCCTCAGAACTCACATCTGCATTTGTTTCTCAGTGGTGCAGTGGTCCTAGATAACGGGGTGGGGTTGGGTCCCGTTGCCTCGGTAACGAGTTGGTAGTGATGTTATGAGATGAGCCGAGGCTTCGAGGCGTGTATCGGGTAATGGAGGGGGCGTTTCTCCGGAGCGCGTGTCGAGGCGTGATTCATTTAGAGGAGGGGCCAAAAATGATGACGTCTGAGGCCTCACTACCGTGAAACCATGTGACCGCTTCAGGAAGTGGTTCAGTAAGCGCAAGAAGTTTGACAGACATTTAAAGCTGCAGTCTGTAACATTGAGGAGAGAGCAGACTTCGACTGAAAATTTGAAGAAAAACAGGTTTCACGCCACTCCCCCACCCTCTCTGCTTCACTCGTGCCCCACCTCCAAGCTCCACCCCTCTCACAGCATCTGCGCGGCTACCGCATGCGACCAGAAGGGGGGGCGGGATTCAGCGTGTGTGAGCTGTGATTGACACTCCATCAGACGCTCCTCTGGCTGTGATTGGTTGTTTTGACTCGTCCCGAATTATTCTTTCCAGATTGAAATACAGGCAGTATGCGGGACCAAGTGAAGCAGTTTTTTTTACAGGTTACATATCACATGTACTGCTGTCTGGGCATAGGGACAGTTTTATCCAATATGACAAAAAAGTGATTTTTAAAAACTTACAGACTTCAGCTTTAAACAGCCTCAGTGTTCAGTCAAGATGTTGGAGTTTGGAGGAGCTGCTGTCAGCTGGATAGAGTTTGGATAGATTCTAAGAATAGATTGGTTGTTAAAATTATTTTTCCAACCAATCTAGTTGGTTAAAACTATTTAGGTTAGAATAAACAATATAATGATCAAAATCTGAGCAAGCCACAGCTGTGACGTTAGTCCTAAGCAGTATTATCTCCATTGAACAGTTATCCACATAAGTGTCATCTGTGAGACACAGACTCCCTTTCCTGAGGTTCAAAACCTTCCTTTGATTTTTCTAAAGTTGCAATTATATTTAATTTTTTGGCTAATGTAGCTAATTTGCATTGGTTCGCCCTAATAAAAACATAGAATGGGTAAAAACGCTGCCAAATTAGGTCGGTTTAGCCAATAGGTCGGTTGAACACAACTTTCAATCCGAATAAAAACCAAAAAATGTGGAAAAACTAGAATGTTTGAATAAAAATGACTGAAACCTTTCATTTTGCTCATCTTTGCCCAATTTGCACACTTTCACTGCCTGCTTGAATATATTTCAATAAAATGGCAGAAAAACTGTGAACCTTAAATGATTGTTCTAAGAAATTTTACACTTAAAAAAACTTACAAAAATATAATTTCAAAGGAACTTAAAAGGGAAAAAAAACTATTGCAAAAAAATAACAGATTTTATTACAAACTGTAGTTCTGCTCTCCACCAGTAGGTGGGGTCATGCTCACATGGAGCTTCATGAACTGTGAGGATTGTTGAAGCAATTTAGCCCAAACGGTTTGATGAGGCTTCATCCCACCATCACTAAGAGTTAAGGTCTGATGACGTGTCGGGGGAGTCAGGCTGTGGTCTAAGCTGAAGGTGTCTAGGTCTGCACGTCTGATCTGCTGCCCCTGTCACTATGGAAACACCACCTGCACTGTGATTGGGCGGAAGGTCTTAGGCCCCGTCCACACGAAGTCAAAACGAACACGAAACGCTGATATTTTCCAAAACGTTTGCCGTAAAGACGGAGACGTAAAATAAATGTGAGCGTCCACACGAATGCATGAAAACGCTGCAAAATGTATGCCAGGCCTGTAAGTGGCGCTGTGGTGCCAAAGCAAAAATAAGCGACGAAATGTTGGGCATGCGCACCAATATTTATACACGGTTGCCCTGCGGGTCCATTTTCGTGGTTCAGTCAAATTCAGGTGCTGAACTATGTGGTCGATATTGCTCTGTTCTTCCTGGAGATATTCCAGAAGAAGAAGATTCTGTTGTAAGCCCGACAGCAGGGTGAGTAGCATTAGCAGCAACGGCGCCATTGTTGTTGTGATGTGTCGCGCATGCGTGTTTAGAGGCGACGCTATGACGCATGCGTGTAAAAAAAATATGCGGTTAGGGCGTAAAGATGGAAACGCGAAAACGGCGTTTCGAAATCTTCCCACTCTGAAGGCTGAATAAAAAAAAGATCGTTTACAGACCCCCGAAACGCCGGCTTCGTGTGGATGAGAGGCTGGTTTGGTGAAAAATTTGTGCGTTTAGGCCAGGGTTCGTCTTCGTGTGGACGGGGCCTTAGAAAGTTTAAACCCCCCGCCCTCCGCCTGTCTGTGGACAGGGACCTTAGCGGCTGATTGAACCTGAACACAGCCTCCTGCAGCAGGTCTAGACTACCTGAGAACACAGAGGTCTTACTGTCGAGGGATGGAGAGGAGCTCGGTCCTCCAGCCTTCCTCCTGGCCTCCTCAGACAGCGCCCCCTGCTGTTTGGGCTGGTTTAGGTACTGGTATAAGCGAATGTATGGGTGCTCTGTGGGAGGTGTGGGGCTCTTTGGCGTTTGAGTCTTACTGTCGAGCAGAGGAGCGCTGCGGTCATTCACCACCGCCACCTTCTTCAGTTTGGTGCCTTTACAGATGTCCGACAGCAGGGCGCCGCGACCTTTGACCTCCTCCCTGCTCAGCTTGGGAGGAGTGGTATTAGCCTGAGGGAGGAGGAGACAGTTGGTGACTTCTGTTTGAGGTTCCCCCGAACGCCTCAGACATGAAAGAGAGGAGCAAAGATCTCACCTGAGCAAATGTAGGGGGAGGAGGGGGTCCCCCTGGGGGAGGAGGAGGAGGGATGGGCATCCTACTGCTGACAACGCCTGAACCCTGGAAAACAAAAGGCTCTGTTACTGATCCATCAGCAGAACCCTGGAAAACAAAAGGTTCTGTTACTGATCCATCAGCAGAACCCTGGAAAACAAAAGGTTCTGTTACTGATCCATCAGCAGAACCCTGGAAAACAAAAGGTTCTGTTACTGATCCATCAGCAGAACCCTGGAAAACAAAAGGTTCTGTTACTGATGGATCAGCAGAACCCTGGAAAACAAAAGGTTCTGTTACTGATCCATCAGTAGAACCCTGGAAAACAAAAGGTTCTGTTACTGATCCATCAGCAGAACCCTGAAAAACAAAAGGTTCTGTTACTGATCCATCAGCAGAACCCTGGAAAACAAAAGGTTCTGTTACTGATGGATCAGCAGAACCCTGGAAAACAAAAGGTTCTGTTACTGATCCATCAGCAGAACCCTGGAAAACAAAAGGTTCTGTTACTGATCCATCAGCAGAACCCTGGAAAACAAAAGGTTCTGTTACTGATGGATCAGCAGAACCCTGGAAAACAAAAGGTTCTGTTACTGATCCATCAGCAGAACCATGGAAAACAAAAGGTTCTGTTACTGATCCATCAGCAGAACCCTGGAAAACAAAAGGTTCTGTTACTGATCCATCAGCAGAACCCTGGAAAACAAAAGGTTCTGTTACTGATCCATCAGCAGAACCCTGGAAAATAAAAGGTTCTGTTACTGATCCATCAGAGGAACCCTGGAAAACCAAAGGTTCTGTTATTGGTCCATCAGCAGAACCCTGGTAAACCAAAGGTTCTGTTACTGATCCATCAGCAGAACCCTGGAAAACAAAGGTTCTGTTACTGATCCATCAGCGGAACCCTGGAAAACCAAAGGTTCTGTTACTGATGGATCAGCAGAACCCTGGAAAACCAAAGGTTCTGTTACTGATGGATCAGCAGAACCCTGGAAAACCAAAGGTTCTGTTACTGATCCATCAGCAGAACCCTGGAAAACCAAAGGTTCTGTTACTGATGGATCAGCAGAACCCTGGAAAGCCAAAGGTTCTGTTACTGATCCATCAGCAGAACCCTGGAAAACCAAAGGTTCTGTTACTGATCCATCAGCAGAACCCTGGAAAACCAAAGGTTCTGTTACTGATCCATCAGCAGAACCCTGGTAAACCAAAGGTTCTGTTACTGATCCATCAGCAGAACCCTGGAAAACAAAAGGCTCTGTTACTGATCCATCAGCAGAACCCTGGAAAACAAAAGGTTCTGTTACTGATCCATCAGCAGAACCCTGGAAAACAAAAGGTTCTGTTACTGATCCATCAGCAGAACCCTGGAAAACAAAAGGTTCTGTTACTGATCCATCAGCAGAACCCTGGAAAACAAAAGGTTCTGTTACTGATCCATCAGCAGAACCCTGGAAAACCAAAGGTTCTGCTACTGATCCAACAGCAGAACCCTGGAAAACCAAAGGTTCTGCTACTGATCCATCAGAGGAACCCTGGTCAACCAAAGGTTCTGCTACTGATCCATCAGAGGAACCGTCCAACAGTCCAACTCAGACCAAAAACTACCAGTTAAAATATGGAGCAATTTATTGAATTATCTTAATTGGTTAATCGGGAATAGGAAAACATTTCACACCGGGACATGTCCCCCCGGTACCGATCAGAACCATGTCCCACCTTCACCGTGTTCAAACCGAACCTGGTCCACTTATAAAATCCGTTTCATGGCTGGCAGATGATAAAAACTGGGACAAAAACACTCTTTCAGCAGCCGAACCAATTGAAACCGAGTCAGTAAACCCGGATTAGAACCCAAACAGAACAGAATCAGAACCGCCAGGCATCCTTCTCTGGTTCCAGTTTCTGATCAGCTCATTTCATGATCGTTTAGCAGGGCTAGTCTAGCTAAAGTGGGCCTGAATCCACCGAAGATGCTAAGCTAACATGTTGACATAAATGATGAGCTAATGATAAACATTTCACATTAAAAACCTCCTGATCCAGATCAAAACCCTAAAGAACCGCCCACTGCTTGCTCCAGATACCCAGAACCTGTCAGCATCCCTGAGCAGCTAGCTCCACCGTTAGCCCCGCCTGCTAATCGCAGCATCCCCGGGCAGCTAGCTCCACCGTTAGCCCCGCCTGCTAACCGCAGCATCCCCGCCACATCCCGCTCCGCTGAGGCTGCCTCTTCCTACCTGAGAGCCTTTACACCGGTTAGCTCATCCTCCCAGCGGTGGGTCTGTGCTGACTGGCCACAGCGGCCCAAACTGGGTCTCGGTTCGGTTCGGATGCTGCAGAACCCCGCTAGCTCCGTGGACCGTTAGCTTCAGCGCTGCGGTGACGCGGGTCACGTGATCAGAGCTGCTGCTTTTTTAATGTTTTATTTATTTCTGCAGCTCCCCATGATAACGGCACTTTGCATGTATTTTAACTGCTTTTCTTTTAATTCAGTTTCTCCTGTTGCTTTATAAATACTATTTTTTCTGCAGTAATTTCGTATTTTTTTATTTCCTCTGTATTCGTTACATACATATTTGAAACATGTCCATAGTTTAGTTAATTACTTTCATCTGCATTTATTTTTTATTCAGTATTTGAATGTTTCTTGGTGATTTTTGTTTCATTCTACTTTAATTTTATCATTCATCTCCATTATAACTTATGAGTTTAACTTCTTTTTTTCTGCAGCCGTTTTTGTTTCTAATATAATAATTGAACTTTATTGATCTCACATTAGAAATTATCATTTAACCATCCTTTGGGGAGCAAGAGGCTACCATTGTGCGGCGCCCAGGGAGCAGGGTGGGCTAGTCAGCGGCTCTGTTCGAATTGATGGTCTGCGTCCTTAGAAGGCCAGATTCAGATTCCAAGACTCCTTGTTATGCGGCCTTAAAGGAATAGTACACCCAAAACATGATTAGCCTTCATTTTCTACTCACCCCCATGCTGAACAACACTCTAGAGTACTTTTTTGATATCTCAAATGCATCTGGAGATCTGGGAGGCTTCTTGCTGTCTGTTGACATTCAAATAATGGAGGTCTATGGCGCCCGAGGCAGAAAGGTCCATAAAAGTCCACAAAAAACGTGTCAATATTCCTCCATACTGCTCGTCCAATGTATTCCAAGTGTCCTGAGTGGGTAGCATCCAGAATTTACTCGAAACGAAGTCATTTAGAATGTTTTTAGAGCATAGACAGTAGTGTATAGGATTTCCTAAAAGCGCGTTCACGAGTCTACGGAAACCGCGGCAGACCAAACCAGATTCTTATGAATGCGCACTTGCGTAAATGAAAAATAGATAAAAGAAAATGGGTAAGTAAAAAAAGGGATATATGAGAAATTGATTAATGAAACAGGGAAATAGAAAATCGGGTTAATGGAAAAAGGAAATTGAAAAATGGTTAAATTAAAAAATAGATTAATGAAAAATGGGTAAAAAAAAAAGATAAAAATAGATAAAACAGAAATTGAGAAATAGATAATCTGAAAAATAAATACATTAAAAATTGGTTTAATGAAAAAGCTAAATTATTTATTTAACACATTTTTTATTTATTTCACTCATTTTCTTCATTTTTGATTTATTTTACTCATTTTTTATTTATTTCACCCATTTATTTATTTATTTAATTTTGGCTGAAATGGCTCTCCATAATCAGTGGTTAGAATACTGTCATTTTGTCCCACAATCCATACCAGTAGGTGGCGGTAATTCGCATTCAAATGTACCGTCCACCATTAAACAGCAGAAGAAGAAGAAGGAGGAGGAGGCGCGGAGATTTGAAAACAAAAATGGCGAAGGTCCGAGAGTAAGTTTCCTCTCAGGTTTAAACATTATTCTATGTCCTTAAACATTCTAGCTGTCTTAAAACGTGACTTTAAAGGAGCCGAACCATTAAAAGTGTTGTTTTAATCCGCCTGTTTGGTTCTGTTTGTCGGACAGAGTTCTGCAGCGCTGTGACCCGGTTCTGTTGGAGCCCTGCGATGAGTCCGAACCGGACTGTTCGGAGGCTTTAGGGGTGGTTCTGTTTCTCACGGTCAGTTCCTTCTTCCTCCCGCTGTGTTTGCTGAAAGCCTGATGGCTCTAAACATGTCAGAGTTTATTTTATTCCTTTTAAAGGATCAAACCAACATGAGACAGACTCTTATCTGTTTTTTTTTTATTTCCTGAATATTTACACATTTTAACCAAAGCCTTTCAAAAATACCTCAGATCTTATAAAATATTTTTTTTCCCAGTCCAGGAAATGTGAGATTAAAGATGTGAGCTCATCTCCATGGTAACGCTACGATACTGAAGTTGGCTTCCGAATCGAAAATGTGTTTTGCCTTCCTTCAGCATTTTTAATCTGCTCTAATTTAAAAACTACAACGCCAAGACACATCAAACCTGGACTAGATTATTCTCAACTATTGGTGGAATAATTCAAACCAGGTCTGGGATTTTTGAAACATTTCCCTGATTTGTGAAACTTCAATAAAGGCAGATTTTAACACTTGTACAGATTATGGTATTGCTGATAGATCCACAGGTTGTGAGAAGTTATTTTCAGAAACATTTATTTGATATATATGTTAGTTATTTTTATAAGCAGTAGCATTAGTATATATAATAGTGTATAATATACATATTTTTATCAATATTATTGAAATAAAACATTAATTTTATAAGAACAGGACATAATGTTATTGCTGGTAGTGGGAAGTGCTTGTTTCTTAAAAAAACAAAAAAACATCCAATAATAATTGTAAGCAGTAGTAGTTGCAGCAGCATAATATTTTTATCAATCTTATACAGCATTAAAACTCCAAGAGATTAGGTGTCTAGTGTGACATTGACAATAAAAAAAGAGTTAAAATCGGCCTTTATTGAAGTTTCACAAATGAGAGACCTGTTTTTAATTGTTCTACAAGTATTTTAGAATAACCTAGTCCAGGTTTGATTGGGAGATGTGTTGTAGTTTTTTTTATTTACCGGTAGAACAGATTAAAGATTCTGAAGGCATGGAAAAACTAAGTGGAATCGCACTTCATCTCATTTCCCTAATTGGAAGCAAACTTCATCTCCATGGTGACGCTGCTGAATATTTTCCTCCATCATATTTTTGTGGTTCTGAGTTTAATGATAAATTCAGTGGGAGGATGTCTATCCAGCAGCATCTCCAAAAACAGCAACAAAAGCAAGTTATCACTCTTGTTGTTGTGTGGCAGTAATATCCAATATAATGATAATAAACAATGTTGTTTTTATTATTATTGTAATAAGAGTTGATAAGAATGTCGGTTGCTTGTCGTTGGTTAGTGGGACGTCTCACATGTTTTTCAGTAATTACACAGCAGTTTGGCCCTAACAGGTTACCGTAACAAGCAGTTTGATAGTCTGAACTAAAATAAGCTTAACTGTTTTAACCATGTTTCCATGAATGTGTGTAGGAGAGTCGGCGTGTGCAGAAGATTCTGTGGCGTCAGCTGTTTGTTCTGGACTCCATGGTGTCGCTTCTGGAGGGCCTGGAATCTGCCCAGCAACTGATGACACAGCCCTGCCCCCCGCAGCCAGGTACCTGCCGCACCATCCAGGTTTTCATGATGCAAACGTTTCTAAGCCCAGAAAAACATTTGGTGTTTGAATCCAGTTTAGATCCGACGGGGATGAACAAAAAAAAATAAATAAATAAAGACATGGGAATATTTTTATTCACATAAAAAAACTAGGGATGCACGATATAATCGGCCCCCTATCTGTATCGGCCTGTATCGGCCTTAAAACTTAAGCTGCTTTCATCAGCCTGCTTTCATTAATCTGATGTCATCAGCCTGGTTTCATTAAGCCGATGTCATCACCCTACTTTCATTAAGCTGAGCTGATTTCATCAGCCTGCTTTCATTAAAGGAATAGTACACCCAAAACATGATTAGCCTTCATTTTCTACTCACCTCCATGCTGAACAACACTCTGGAGTACTTTTTGATATCTCAAATGCATCTGATAGATTGGCAAAGAATTTTCCCTTCTTGCATTTTAATCATGGAATTCTAGCACGCCCAGACAGAAGTCAAAACCACAAATAATATTCTCCATATTGCTGATAATGTAAATCCAGGTCTGGTGGGTTTGAACATTCCCGAATTTTACTCAAACAAGTCATTTTAAACTTGTAGTTAGAGCTATAATCACAGGTGTATAAGTATTTCGAATTATTGACCATAGGCTAGTTATTTTACATAGCGGGAGATATATATACAGTGTTAGTCGGCAAAACTCATTTTTATCAATACTATGAATCAAACATTTTTCTTTCGTTGTTTCTTTCTGTTGGAAGTGGTAAAAACAAAAACATCCATTATTCTAAGCTTGCATTATCGGCAGAAATATCTGAATCACTTCCATTACTCCGAGATTGGTTCTGTCGTGACTTGCAATAAAAATGTGTAAGATGGGGCCTATTAGAATTTCCTATACAGACTGTTTATGCTCTAACAACGTATTCTAAATACCTTCCAGTTTGATTGGGAAATTTTGTTTTACCGTCAGGAAACAGGATTAAAGATTTGAAGCATAGGAAGGAATATTGAACGCTTTTTTTGACTATATGGACCTTTCTTCTCCATGGTGCGCTGCTGAAACCTCCATTATTTTGATGTTCATGAGTAAGATAATCAGTGCGAGGATCTCCAGAGCATTTGCAAATAAACAAAAAAGGGTTATCACAGTGTTGTGTCAGATGAGTGAGTAAATAATGAAATAAAAATGTTTGTTTTTATTATTCCTTTAAGCTGATGTCATCAGCCTGCTTTCATTAAGCTGATGTCATCAGCCTGCTTTCATTAAGCTGAGCTGATTTCATCAGCCTGCTTTCATTAAGCTGATGTCATCAGCCTGCTTTCATTAAGCTGAGCTGTCATCAACCTGCTTTCATTAAGCTGATGTCATCAGCCTGCTTTCATTAAGCTGATGTCATCAGCCTGCTTTCATTAAGCTGATGTCATCAGCCTGCTTTCATTAAGCTGATGTCATCAGCCTGCTTTCATTAAGCTGATATCATCAGCCTACATTCGTTAAGCTGAGCTGATGTCATCAGCCTGCTTTCATTAAGCTGATGTCATCAGCCTACATTCGTTAAGCTGAGCTGATGTCGTCAGCCTGCTTTCATTGGCCTGCTTTCATTAAGCTGATGTCAGCCTGTTTTCATTAAGCTGATGTCGTCAGCCTACATTCGTTAAGCTGAGCTGATGTCCTCAGCCTGCTTTCATTAAGCTGATGTCAGCCTGCTTAAATTAAGATGATGTCGTCAGCCTGCTTGCATTAAGCTGATGTCATCAGCCTGCTTTCATCAGGCTGGTTTCATGAAGCTGATGTCATCAGGCTGGTTTCATGAAGCTGATGTCATCAGCCTGCTTTCATTAAGCTGATGTCATCAGCCTGCTTTCATTAAGCTGATGTCATCATCCTACATTCGTTAAGCTGAGCTGATGTCATCAACCTGCTTTCATTAAGCTGATGTCATCAGCCTACATTCGTTAAGCTGAGCTAATGTCATCAGCCTGCTTTCATTAAGCTGATGTCATCATCCTACATTCGTTAAGCTGAGCTGATGTCATCAGCCTGCTTTCGTTAAGCTGAGCTGATGTCATCAGCCTGCTTTCGTTAAGCTGATGTCATCAGCCTACATTCGTTAAGCTGAGCTGATGTCATCAGCCTGCTTTCGTTAAGCTGAGCTGATGTCATCAGCCTGCTTTCATTAAGCTGATGTCATCATCCTACATTCGTTAAGCTGAGCTGATGTCATCAGCCTGCTTTCATTAAGCTGATGTCATCATCCTACATTCGTTAAGCTGAGCTGATGTCATCAGCCTGCTTTCATTAAGCTGATGTCATCATCCTACATTCGTTAAGCTGAGCTGATGTCGTCAGCCTGCTTTCATTAAGCTGATGTCATCATCCTACATTCGTTAAGCTGAGCTGATGTCATCAGCCTGCTTTCATTAAGCTGATGTCATCATCCTACATTCGTTAAGCTGAGCTGATGTCGTCAGCCTGCTTTCATTAAGCTGATGTCATCATCCTACATTCGTTAAGCTGAGCTGATGTCGTCAGCCTGCTTTCATCAGCCTGCTTTAGGAGGCTGGTCTCCTGCAGGATTATTTTCCAGTCATGCAGTTTAAAGGTTGATCAATCAGCTGTAAGCTGAGCCGCTCGTCTGGAACAATGATCATTGGGTCGACCTTCAGCGGCGTCTCACCAACACAGGTGTGTGTGTTTGCTCGTCTTTGTGTGTCAGAGGTCGGCGCTCGCAGCAGGTGGAAGGCTCTGAAGGCGGAGCTTAGCTCTGGGATGGAGGAGACGGAGGAGCTGCTCAGATCCCTGCAGGAGCGACTCCAGCAGATCAGCAGCAGGAGACGCAGGCTGACTCAGCTCCTGCAGCTTCTGCACAGCAAGGTGAGCCTCACACCGCTCCTCCTCACCATCTCTCCACCTCTCCTCTCCTCACCTCGCCTCCTCATCTCGTCTCCTATTCTCCTCACCACCTCTCCTGCTCGCCTCTCCTCCTCACCTCTCCTTGCCTCTCCTCTCCTCACCTCCTTGCCCTCCTCTCATCTCCTGCTCCAGCGGCGACAGCGGGAGCAGCTGGCGGTGTCGCTGCTGAAGGCCCAGAATGCTTTGCTGTCATGTGATCAGCAGCTGAAGCAGCTGAGAGGCGAGGCGGCGGCGGCGCTCGGTCAGCTCCTCTCATGGCAGCAGTTTAGAGACACGTGAGTGCAGTCAGGTCACATGTCTGCCGAGGCAGCGCTCTGATTGGCTGGTAACTCCTCTCTGGCTCCTGATAGGCTGCAGGAACACGTCGTTGCCAAGCAGGAAGTGATGGAGATCAGGCTCATCTCCTTTAACCAATCAGAGATGTTGGTAGAGATCAGGCCACGCTTCCCCTCCGATCCTTCGTCCAATGAGCTCGAGCCGCTGAGGCTGTCGGTCAGCTGGCGCCACGACGACCGCTTCCTCCTGCAGGTAGGGGAGAAACACTACGACTGCAAATCACAGTGATGATGTCACTTCCTGTTCCTGTATCATGCTCCGCCCTCTGGGTCCACAGGTAGACGAGCAGGCAGCCGGCTTGGTGGAGGGCTGCGGGTCGGGCTCCTGGAGCGAGCTGAGCACGCAGCTGCTGGCTGTCCTTAAGGGCTACCGGGGGCAGGCGGAGCTGCTCTGTGAGATACAGTCGCTGAGGTCCTGGTGAGGCCCCGTCCACTTGGGTCCTAACGCTTCTGATGGTTCCAATTGGTCCGGTTAGAGCTGCCTCCTCAGCAGCAGGCAGCTCTAACTTGGCGCCTCTCTGTTGCAGCTACGCCATCGACTGGTGCCCCGCCCAGCGGCTGCTGGTCTACCTGAAGTCTGCGTCGCTGGTGTGTCACCTGGAGGTGGAGGAGGGCTACCCGAGACACGGACGAGCTGTGCTGCGCTGCGTACGGCGGGACGGACATCCCGTGGACACGGCGGCACTCAAGGTGATGGACTCCCATCCTCCATCACCTCACAGCCGGCTGCAGTTTCTGATTGGCTGCAGGCCGAGCCAGAGGGAGGAGTCTGCGGTTTGGTTCTACTGGCAGAGAAGGTTTTTAACCGTTTCTGTCTGTCTGTGTTTCAGCCTCACACTGCTAACCCCTCCCTGACCAACTGGCTGGTTTTCCTCAGCACCAGTCCTCTGATCTGAACCGATCCGGTCCGGTCTGGTCCTGTCCTGCTCTTCCTGGGACCGTCTGTGTCGTGCCGGACCTTAAACCTGTGAACCTCTGACTGCTCCTCTTTGACACCAGCTTCATGTTCATGTCGACTTTGATCCAAACAGAATAAATAATAAAAGGGCTGCAGCTCAGTGTTTATTTTATCAACTTTAACAGATACTTTTAATTAATTTCTTTAAAAAATAGAATAAAAACCATTAAAGACTAAAAAGTTTGCTAATATCCTCATGTCTCCATATACAGTATGTCTTAAACTAAAGAGCTGCTCAGGGCCCCAAATTCCTGGGGGCCCCATAAAACTATTCCTTATCCTTAACATCAGTTCTGACACAGGCAACAGGCAGCTCATGTTATATAGAATGGGTCTGTTTGATGCCCCCCACTTGTCTTTGCTTAGGGGCCCCAAATTTCCTAAATCCGCCCCTGCCCAGAGGCGCAGAAAGAAAGTTTTTATAAGGGTGGCCAGGCAAAAAATTTACACTGAGGGGGGCCGAAAGTGGATAGGCACCAGAACCTCAGGGTCAAATCTACCCTGTACCAAAAGAAGAATTAACAAACAACTTCCATATTTTTAAAATGAAGATAAACTTTACTTTCCTACAGCCTTTGCTATGAAATAGATAATATATAAATAATAAATTTAAACATCTGTGCTCATGTTTTTTTTTTTTATATGTCTGGATTAATGAGGTTTATTAGATATTTCCACCGTAGACCTTCTGTGTTCATGTTTCCCATTTTTACGTTTAACAGTTGCAATAAAAAAGCTTTACACCAATTAATTAATGGAATTTTATTGGTTTACATTCAATTGTTTAGTTTAGAATCACATTTTGCACATTAGAAAGAGCAACATCTGAAAAAAGAAAACACATTTTTCCCTTTATTTCTTAAATACCTTTTTCCTTATTTTAATCTGTATAGCTGCCAGCAAGGGTCGCTGTTTGTCTCCTCACAGCTCTGTATTAAGCTTTATCTCTTTTATTTTTTAATCCTGTTTTATTTCATCATCTATGATCAGTAATTTGGTTTAACTGCAGATCTGAGTTTTCTTTAAAACTTATTTTCATGAGCTAAAAGTAATAAAACGTTGAGAGCTGCTCTGATTTCAGGTGAAACGGTAAAAACAGGAAAGGAGCCACAGATCAGCATCTTCAGTTAGAATTTATAGTATTACATAAACAGTCTTTAAAACAGATTAAAATACAGATATACAAAGATTTTCTTGCTGAACAAAAGCTTTGTGCACCACTCTTTAATAATAATATCCATATTATTCAAATTCATACAGTATTTTATTCAGAACACAAACGAGTAACAAATATCAACACTTCAAGTATGACTGGATGTTATTTACAGGTTTCAGGCTGAAGATCAGCAGCCCTCTGCATCCAGCCGTCTCATTGGTCCACGGAGCTGTCCGTCAATGCAGCATCCTCACTATTGGCTGCTGGTGTCGACGAGGCAGAGAGCTGAACCAGGATTGAGCGGATCCCTCAGGAACCGTCAGGAAGACCTGGATGTTTGTCTTTAAGCACTTTGTGCAGGAAGTTCTGATGCAGTCAGAGTCTGCAGAGCTTCTGGATCCGCCGCTGCTGCCAGTCTGCCGTAAAGTTCAGCAGGTTTGGAAAGTTCAGGATTTTTGTCTCCGTTCTGCTCCCCCTCCCTTTATAGAGGAAATCTGGAGGTTTATTGTGGAGCGCCATCAAGGATGATGACTTCCCAACAGGAAGTGGGAATCAGAGTAGTTTCTCCTTAGGAGCAGCTGACAAAGCAGACTCTTAATTTGGCGGGGAGCATGCCTTCGATACGGGGACGCCATGTGAGGTCGTCAGGGGTCGATGCGGAAGGACAGCAGCTTCTCTGAGTGCATGTTGTTGAGCGTGCGCAGGTCCGGCAGCCGCAGCAGCAGTTTGGTGAACCGCGGTGAGTCCATGTAGGGGTGGACGCCGTCGCCCCCGCCGGTCGACTTGTTGACCAAACCGCGGAGCGCTCGGATCAGGTTCTCCTGGAGAAGCTCCACAGACGAAAGGTTCTCGATCCCGGAGCGATCTGTGAAGGACGACAGAGACGAGTCAGAAACCCTGAGCTGAAGGCTCCTCCTGAGATGGAAGGAAGCTGGTAGAGATGTTCAGGAACCAACAGACTCATAGTTTAGTACCAGACTGAGGCTCAGAGTTTACTTCACCATCAACTGAGAGGAGAAAGAAGCTCCGACTCTAAAGCTAGACCTTCAAGCCGCTGAGGCTGAAGCTCAAACGACACTAAGATGAAGGTGTTTGGGCAAAAAGTCAAGAAGTGTCTCCAAGATGAGGACGCTGCACCAACTGTCCGGCACGGTAGAGGTGGCATCATACTGTGGCTTTTCACTGGTAGTGATACCGGTGCAAATATGGTGTAAAGGAGGAGGACAGCTGGTCCACTGCTGTGGACATGTCCCCACAGTCTGCTCACGTACTTCGGCCAACAGTGACTGCTGCCGCTAACCGTGTCCCGCCTCTCGGTGTGACATCATCAGATCTGTGGCTTTGAGACATCTGATCTACGGTCTCATTTCACTGCGTATAGAGCAGCTACATGATTAAAGGAGGAGAGACGCACAGCAGCATTAAACAGGAGGTCCTTTGATGTTTAAGCAAAAGTTAGGAGACGGGTTTATGAAAAAAATTTAAGAAGCCAAAGAAGAATCTGTGAGTTAGACATACGGAGCTTTTTCAGCTAAAAACAGCAACAGATTATAAGTTTATACAAGTTATTATTATAATGAAGAAGCTGAAGAAAACAGTTTGTTCTTCTTTACCAGTTAAAAAATGGCTTTTCTTCTCAGAGGACCATGACTCACAGTTACAGGTTAAAAATAAACAGATAGAATCAGGCTGCAGAGCTTCTACAGATCTGGAAATCTAGTTCCTGGCATCATTATATTAGGAAAGAGGTTCATAAATCTTTTTAAACAGAGAGAAGCAGGGAGAGCTGCAGATTTAAAGGGGAAACAGATTTACTGGGATATGCAACATGTAATAAAATATATTTTCCAAGTTTACCACAAAGTTTACGAGAAAAAAAATATACTATGATATATTTAAAATGCAGCATATTCATGTTTTTCTGGATGGATGGAATTGAAAATTGTACTTCTATGGATGCACGATTGATCAATTTTGGCATCAGAATCAGCTGTTATTCGTTTTTTTTTGTTTTAAACATTAATGTGTATATATATATATATATATATATATATATATATATATATATATATATATATATATATATATAAAATGCACTAAAAAGTTTATGAGTTGATTCCTAAATGTATATTTTCTGTATTATTTACAGAGTTTATTTGCAGGTTATTAATTGTTGATTCTATTTCTTTGTTTTATTTTATTTTTCTTCCTCATTTTTTGTTCTAAAGTGTGACAGGAAGTGATGTGGATCAGTCCACTTTCTATAAGCGTAGGGGCCTGGGAAAGGAGCAGCAGCCATCTTGGGTTTTGGGGTCTCTGGTTTTTACCAGAGCAAAGGAAAAAGTTTGAACTTAATTTCTGGCTGAAATAGAAAATAAACCATCCAGGACAATCAACAGGTTTGGACATTGAACCTTCTCTTTGCCCGTGTGCAGAAACCTGACCCAGTGCCTTATTAGGGGCCTACAATACAATAAATGTCAGAGTACTGTGGTTCTATTGTGTTCTCAACAATAAGAAAGCATTTAATGAATATATGTTTGAGCTCATTTTGGAAAATACAGAAACCTAATTAAAGCATTTGGGTGAAGTAACTCTAGGTCCATCAGCCCCCACCCTTAGAGCGCCCCCACCAGCTTTCATCACTAAGTTACACCCTGGCGTTGGTCGGACAGGCATCAGCTCTTTACCTGCAGACACCAGAACCACGGCGGTGAACAGCCCCAGCTCCTCGGCGTTCAGCTCCAGGGAAGCCAGTTTGTGGCTGAAATCAAACATGGCCGTCAGCAGGTCAGTCATCCCCATCGCCTGGAGCTCCTCCAAGGAGTAGGTGGCACCAGACACAAAGGTCACCGTCTGCTCCGCCACGTTGAACAACGAGGAGAAGCGCACCATCAGAACCTGGAGTCAGATTGGTTGATTTTTTACCTTCATGTTGTTAAAGTACAGTTTTTATTTCTACACAAAGCTGCAGGAAATACAAGGAACTAATCTTCACCAGGGTTTAAACAGGAATGAGTAACTAATTTAATGCTTTTTAATGCTCATATGAAGCATTTTAATGCCATCAACAAGTACCGAAGACATATATAAGACGGGTTAACATTAGCCCTGGCAGCTGCAGCTGTCAGTCTGGTGAACGGACAAGTCTTTTCTGATGCATGCTGGGTAAAGAGGGAGGGGCCAGAACAACATCCGGGGACTTTGTCCGTTCTCGGTCTGCTGTTCTAGTGAATTGGAACAGAAGTGGGGCTGAGGCTGATGACGTTTCACGAGAACGCAGATTGATAAAACAGCCATTTTGATATTGGCTATGGTTGTGCAGGTGATGCTAATGTTGAATCTATCATTTTAATGGATCGTAACTATACTAGACGTCCCTGATTTCTGGGGACAGTCCCCGTTTGGACTGCCTGTCCCCGGAAATGTCCCTAATTCTCTACACACAGAAACAGGTGTTAGCGAAACAGACGAGGAAGTTCGTTATAAGAACAGGTGTCAGCTGCCCTGTGTGATGGTGAGCGAGTTAATCATTTGATCTGAATCAGGCTCATCATTGTGATAAATGTTTGGTGTGTGGTGGACGTGTTTCTTTCACTAAAGATGAGGAGCAGAAATGTAACATAAACCAAACTAATCAACAGTCAGACAGACCAGTGGCTGCAGCTGCAGGAGGAAACAGACTGAAAACTCCTTATAAGGAGCTAATCTGGTTCAGTGGTTCTCCAGGATCAACAAGCTTCATCTAAAGATGTTTTTAGAACTAATTGGTGACCTTTAGTTTATATCATCAGATAGTTATTGTAAGTACAGTTATACATTGTCTTGCTGTTTTATGGTTGTGATTTATGATCATAGACTTCCAGGCTTAGATCTACTTTTCTACCAGTTCTGATCTATGAAAGTTCCTCATTATAAAAAATAAGAGGCAGTAAAATCATTAGTTTTTTTTGCAGAGCTGCACTGCATGACAACAAATAGTTAATTTAAAATTGGTAATATTCCAGATGGTGTGCGAGTTTTAGCTATAGGTGGGAGTCGCATTATGGGGCTAAATGTGCTGCTTGGCGGCGCTCTGCGCTCTCCCACTGCGGCCCCGTAACCAAACACGGACCCTCCAGCCGGTAAAATCATCCTTAAGCCTCCTCTGCACGGACTGGAGCAGAATAAAAGTAGCGATTTCAGTGCCGAAGGAGAGCAGGTGAGCGCGAGTGTGCCACCTGCTGGTTTAAATTAATTCTTTTTTTTTTTTTCAGATGTTCTTTAATTCAACTTTAAGCAGAGAAACAAAGTGTTTGGTATAAAATGAAGTTAAACTAAACTGATGCGGTGGATGTTGAAAAGTCGAACCTCAAAGGTTCCCGCTTTCAGCAGGGTGACCTGGTCGTTCTGGGACAGAGCGCTGAATCCTGGGATATGTTTGGCGAACTCCACCACCTCCTTGACAGCAGGGGTGAAAGACAGCGAGAAGTCCTCCCAGATCTCCTGAGGGCTCTTTGAAGGGTCTGCATGAGGCTGCATGTTCATTGGACAAGCCTGCAAACAATATAAAAACATCAGAAATAAATTCAAGTCCAATAAAAAAGGCTTAATCAGCGTGGAGGCGACGGCAGACTGGAACCTACCAGAATAATCCCAGGCCGGCTCTTCAACGGACAGCTCTGCCGCTTAGCCACAGGACTCCGTCCTTCATTCACATTACAGGGACTCAAACTCCACCCCCTGTTGCCATGGTGATTGTTCGTGGAGCTGTGATCCTGCAGCAGGTGCCAATTGAAGCTCTTCTGATGACTGTTGCTATCGTTCTGGCTGCAGTCATTGGAAATGAAGCCGTTATGACAGCTGATGGTCCGAAGCTCCGCCTCCCCGTGGTGGTGGGCGTGGCTGTTTAGTTGCTGATGAGGTGGATCGTGGGGATTGGTCAGTTTGTCATGTGCATACAAGAAGGTTTCACGGTGAGCGCGGGCGATGGCGTCGATGGTGGAGTCAGTCCCGGGGATGGGTGAGGATGAGGAGGAACTCTGACATGAGGGAGGAGGACGAGGAGGAGGAGGAGGCGGCGATGGAGGAGAGGAAGAAGCTGGTGCCGGAGGTGGTGAGGGTGGAGAAGGAGCGACTGGGAGAGCTGAAGGCTGAGGCTGGGGGGCGATGGTCACACCTGGGCAGGGAGAGGACGAAGAGGACGGGGAAGAGGACAGACTTGCGAGCTGGAAGTCGTTCTGCAGCTGGTTGTTCACCATGTTGTTCATGGCGCTCTGCATCTCAGCCAGCATCCTCTGCTTCTCTCGCTTCGGTATCCGACCGAAACGAACAGCTGTGGATGAAAGAGAGAGAAGATCAGACAGGAGGAACCTGAGCAGCTCAACCGGTGGCTAGTTGGACGGTCCCACTGGTGGCCAGTTGGACAGTGCCAATGGTGGCCAGTTGGACAATGCCACTGGTGGCCAGTTGGACGGTTCCACTGATGGCCAGTTGGACAGTGCCAATGGTGGCCAGTTGGACAGTGCCACTGGTGGCCAGTTGGACGGTGCCACTGGTGGCCAGTTGGACGGTCCCACTGGTGGCCAGTTGGACGGTCCCACTGGTGGCCAGTTGGACGGTGCCAATGGTGGCCAGTTGGACAGTGCCAATCGTGGTCAGTTGGACGGTCCCACTGGTGGCCAGTTGGACAATCCCACTGATGGCCAGTTGGACAATCCCACTGATGACCAGTTGGACAGTGCCAATGGTGGCCAGTTGGACGGTCCCACTGGTGGCCAGTTGGACAGTGCCAATGGTGGCCAGTTGGACGGTCCCACTGGTGGCCAGTTGGACAGTGCCAATGGTGGCCAGTTGGACGGTCCCACTGGTGGCCAGTTGAACGGTCCCACTGGTGGCCAGTTGGACAGTGCCAATGGTGGCCAGTTGGACGGTCCCACTGGTGGCCAGTTGGACAATCCCACTGATGGCCAGTTGGACAATCCCACTGATGGCCAGTTGGACAGTGCCAATGGTGGCCAGTTGGACAGTGCCAATGGTGGCCAATTGGACGGTCCCACTGGTGGCCAGTTGGACGGTCCCACTGCTGGCCAGTTGGACAGTGCCAATGGTGGCCAGTTGGACGTTCCATTTGTGGGGTTTGTTAAGCTAAAGCCATGTTATTAAATTTGGCGGCCCACACTCACCGTCTCGGCTCATGCCCACAGAAAGGCACTTCTTAAAGCGACACTGTTGGCAGCGGTTCCTGTTGGTCCGCATGATTGTGCAGCTCTCGCTCTTCAGACACTTCTTATACTTGATGTTCTGCTGGATGCTGCGGCGGAAGAAACCCTGCAGGGGGCAGCAGTGAGGACGACCGAGCTCAGAGTCAAAAGAGGAAAACAGCTAGAAGTGTCCAATGAGTGATGAGCACATGGTGGCCTAGTGGGAGTCCGTGGTTCTCACCTTGCATCCTTCGCAGGCGTGAACGCCGTAATGGAAGCCGGAGGCCACGTCCCCGCAGACCTTGCAGAGCAGCACCATGCCGTTCAGCTCTGAAAGTTTTTAGAACAAACCGTCAGAAACATGGCAGACATCTTTCCCCTGCTGCCATTTCTTTACATCTAGCTTCAAATAATCCCAACCAGTTTATTAGAGGAACAGTCGTCCTGACAGGGAGGGAAAAAAGCCATGATGGATAAAACCTGTGCACATGAGAGCATATTTACTACTTACTGTTTAAACTGGCCACTGATTTGCTGGGCGAAGCCCTCTGAGAGCTGCTGCTGCTGCCGCTGCTGCCATCTCCACCATCGTCCCGGCCTCGAGGAGACCCTCCTGCTGAGGAGGAGGTGGAGGAGGAGCCGTCTTCTCCTGCTGATCCCGAGCTGGAGCTGCTGCTCAGGAAGGATGGTAAAGAGGAGGAGGCGAAGCAGGGGTTGGAGTTCTCGCTGTACATGGAGTCCGGACTGGCTCTGGATGGGGAGCCTCCGCAGGAACCCACGTAGGAGATAACGCCCCCTGCTGGAGGAGAGAGGTCATTGAAGGCATCAGATGGAACCGATGGAACACTGGATCAACTGTCTGGTTCTCTTCAGCTGTTCCAACTCCTACTAAATACTTCATTAAGACCTTTAGGCTTTAAAATAGAGAAATAAAACATTAACGAGCCGCAAAAGGAAACGTTATTATTAAATATGGGAGTTACTTGGAAGCTTAAGAGCACAGGGGGCGTGGCTTAAAGCAGAATTGTAACTTTTTGCCACTAGGGGCGGTAGACCTGTAACTTCTGAAGGGAATATCTACATTTTTAATTATTTAACTACTCATTATCTTGTCTTAATTCTCTAAATACATGCATGCAAGTACAATAGGCAGAAAGCTAACTTTACCTTTTACAAAATGCTGGAAGATTCTGATAACCAAAAATAAATGAAGACTTTCAGCATTTGTATAAAACATCATTTATTCAGAACAGTATTGCAGTTTTTATGAAGCTGTAGTTTGAATTATCTTCCTCGATCTCATGCCAGGTTTATTCGATTATAACCTCAATTTGTTTACTTCCTAAAATACAAAATAAAGGTGAAAAACAGACAAGTTCCAGGTTTGGCACCCCCTGAAGGCCGCTGGCAGCACTGCGCTGTAGCTAAATGGATCCGTCTGCCTCTGTTCTGGTCCTGATAGCAGACCAGATTACACTTTTTCAAAAATACATTTGAAAATTAGCCTCAAATAGAGAAATGCTTTTAACTGATGAAATGTGGTGATGAACGTGTGAAACGGCAAGCTGAAGCAAAACAAACATGGCCGCGCTAGTTTTAGCCTGAAAACTGTCCATCTCTTTTTTGGAGCAAAAAGGACGCGATTTGGGAAACGTTCTTCCCGACTGGATTTCATTTATCAATTAACTCAGAAAGTTCGGAAACAAATCAATTCAGGTGCGACTTGGTGATTTACACAATCAGAAAGTTAACTGATTTATAGCAGGTGAGTTTGGACCAGCAGGTCTAAACCTGGAGCTCCTGCTAAAGACGAGGAGACATTGAATGATGGATGGATGAACTGGTTGGCCTATATTAGTGTAACGTTAGAAACAGAGGGAGGAGCAGATGAAAGCTGAACCTCCTTCTCCTCCTCCACACAGACACCAGCCCCCCCCTCCCTCTGAAGGTGAAGCAGGAACCAGCTGCAGATGGAGGGATGTGTGACGCAGCAGGCGTGCCACATGTGCACGTGTTGGAGCTGCGTGTGAATCATCCTCCTTATCCTCCCTGCATGGAGCTCAGCATCTCTCTGCCGGTTCACTCCACTGGTTTTACTCCTTTGTGGAAGTTCTGCCTCCTGCTGGGCGTTTAGGCCGACCTGTCGGGTTGTTTAAGCTTTTCTTAAGGCCTCATTTTAGAGGCTTCATGTAGAAAAACTGCTAACTGAACAGTGCCTGTAAAAGGAGACGCTGCGGTGCTTCCACCATGATAGCAGCGTGCCTCCATTGCTAATCTGGGTCACAAAGCAGCCGCCTGCTGGAAGTCAGGCGGAACAAACAGTGAGGAAATGTGACCATAAACAGACATCCTGTAGAGATGCTCTGCAGATCTAACATGAGTTCCATCATTGAGATGACGCTCCGCTCCAGAGGAGCCGCCTCCTCCTCGTGCTCCCTCTCTGGTCACACCTCCAGGCCACGTGCCTCCTCTACACACAGCCTCACAACGAGACCCACTGGGGGAGCCCCGCCCACCGCCACGCCTCCTGCTCCCTCCGTCCTCACGTTCCCCACATCCTCAAACCCACCCACACACCCGTCAATGTGACCGTCCCACCGGTGAAAGCCCCGCCTCCCATCATGGAGGAAACCATAGAAGAAAAACACTTCAAAGAAAGCTCCATCGCACTGACTCCTTTTAATGTTAGAATTATAAAAAGTGTTAAGATCAATTTGATTAATAATAATAAAACATGTTAATGGTAAAGCATTTGATATATGGAGTTTAATCTCAGTTTTACAGAACAGATAAAGTGTGTAAACATTTACACAACATTTTAAAAAGTTTGTCTTCTGCCTATATAGACATTTTCTATGTCATCGTAAACATTTAGTGTTTATTTGACTTTGTTTCTAGAAACTCCAGAGGGCGTGTTTTTCACTTCAGGTAAACACACCTGAGTGGGACATGAGAGCGGCTGCAGCTCATTGGCTCAGTGATAAACCAAACTCTCCATCCTGAGTGGATAGTAGACATACCTGACAACAGTTCACCTGCAGATAAACACCTGCTGGAGGCAAGATTCAGCACAGATAGAACCACAATTCCCAGAATGCTTCACCAGTAAACGGCCAATCAGAGAGCAGAACAGAGCAAAGCTGAAGAACCTGCTGTTGGATCAGTTTAGCAGCGAACATGCAGATAGAAACGCGTCTCAGCTGAAGAATCATGGGTAATGTAGTCTGTTAGAGAAGCAAATTTACCTTTTTGATTTCATCAAAAGTTTTAACCTCAGATTTTAAATGTTTAAATGACTCTAAAACCAGATCGGGACACAATCGGTACCGGACCAGGAGAAGACTAAAGCTGAAACCAGGACAGGCCCAAGCTGGACATGATGGACTGACGGAGACACAAACACAGCAAGGTGACATGATGGACCAACCAATGCTGGAAAAAGCAAAGAAACGAAAACAGATCCTTCAAAAAAACAAAAAGTTGTGTTACAGAGATGAAAAATATAAACTGGAAAAATAAAAGAGTCAAAGATGAGAAGGAGTGATGGGATGAAGCACTTTTTAGACATGTCACTTCTTTTTCCCCTGGATTAAATCATTGAATCGCCTTCTACTCAGGTATGTAGAAAAATAATGTCTCAGCCCCCCCTCCTCAGTGTCCACCATATTGGATCAGTCCATTTGCTGCACATGTTCAGAAAGGTCCAAACAGACAGCAGCAAACCATTTGAAAACAAACGATGCAAAGAGCAGTGTTGCCAACTTAGCGCTTTAGTCGCTATATTTAGCCACTTTTCAGACCCCTCTAGCACTTTGATTTCTAAAAAGCTCCTAGCGCCAAATCTAGAGACTTTTTTCTGCTACTGGAGACTTTGGAGACAACATCTAAAAGCAGCGAACTCAAGAAGAAAACAAGAAGAAAAGGGACAAGAAGAGAGGGACACAACCTAGAACAGATAATGGATGTCTATTCTATTAACATTTCTCTATGTTGGCTTCTCCATTCAGAGGAGCCCCTGCCTGTCTAGGGACCCAGATTTCCTAAATCACCCCTGATGGGACCAGTGAGGGAGGACAGGTCTCAGTCATTCTCCCTGCAGGTGAAGCAGGTTTAGTGACTCTGACTCAGCAGACCGTGGATCTCCTCCCTCAGATCAGTCACGTCTGCAGGGATCCAGCCCCCGCGTGGATCAGGACCAGCCTCCGTCACGCTCCGTGACATTTACCTGCTCATTCCACCTGATCCCTGCAGGAGGAGGAGCTGAAAGGAGGGGAGGATTGCGTAATGAGCCCAGTCCCCCGCAGCAGCCAATCAGAGGCCGCGCCGCTCCGTGAAAACAAAGCGCACATGGCTCACGGCGCCGCTCCATGTGAACACGCACAGTCACGCAGATCTCGCACACCCGGACCGTCCGCCACAAACCGAGCGCGCTGCCGTCATCATGCCCCACTTCCCATAAACACGAACCCATTCACGGTGGCGGTCCGCGTGACAGACCGGCCGACATGTGCGCGCGGCACCAGGGCCAGCTGGTGGACCGGAACCAGAACCGAACACTTTAAATCTGACTGGACCGAAGCCCCCCCGGCTCCACTCAGAAACACAAACCAACCGTCACCGACACGCGCAAAAACCGGCTCCATTAAGACACATTAAACACTGTGCGCGCGCATGGTTCCCCATCATATCCCAGCAAACCAGAGTGAAGATTATCTACCTGAGTTATTGTTGTTGTTGGAGTCCATGGCGGCGGTCCACTGCAGTACAGTCACGCACACGCGCTCTCGGTCCAGTACACCTGCCGCCGCGTGAACATCCCAGCTAGTGAAAGAGAAGTTAAAGGAGAGAAGGCCGGTAGGAGGAGGGAGGCTCTGCTGCTCCTGCTACTGCTGCTACTGCTCTCTGTCTGATGCTGCTCTCACTTCAAACTGCGCGCAGACCCAACAGCATCATCATCATCATCATCATGCTGAGGGACGCTGCTGCCACGTGACCATGAGTGCCTCGTGCCCCAGTGACACACTTTTCTGCCCCTCCTTGCACGTGGAGTCGCAGAAACCACTGCCTCGTTGCAGACAGAGAGGGATTGTGGGATATGTAGTCTGTTTGTGTTGAAAGCTTGATTTTCTATCAAGCAGCACTGAATCTGATCAGTACGGAAGAGGATTAGGGCCACTGAAAAAAAAAAAGTTAACTGATTTTTAAATTTTATTTCAGTTTAACATGGGAAAAAAGTCAGAATTCTGACTTTAATAACAGAATTCTGACTTTTTTTCTCAGAATTCTGAATTTAATCTAACTTTTTTTTTCAATGGCCCTAATTCTCTTCCGTAGATCAGCTCTGCAGTTTTAGCTATAATAGATTTTATTGATCTTTAGCGTGGGGCGGGGTCCGTGGTGACCCCCACCCCCGGAGAGCCATGGAGATAGCCCACGGATTTAAATTTTGGCTTAATTCAAAAATAAGAAAAATGTAGATCCTTCCTGCAAATGCTATCTACTCTTCCTTCACCTTCCAGGATCCCCAGGCAGGACCGGAAATCTGACACACTTAATATTATCAGCGTTCTGATGTCATTTTAGCCAAAGGATTTTTATCAAAAACATAATTAATGTGCACAAATAAGGAATTGTTCTAACCATACATGCAAACCAGTTGCAGGTGGCCAATAGAGGGCACTAGGGCACCGCCCAGCCAGCTAATGACCCTGATTAAGGCATAAAAAAAAAAAAAAAAAAAAAAAAAAAAATATATATATATATATATATATATATATATATATATATATATATATATATATATATTTTTTTTTTTTTTTTTTTTTTATTTATTTATTTATTTTTTAATTTGAAATTAAATTAGAAAAAAAAGTAAATATTTCAAAATATATTGTGCAAGATAAATATTTAATTTTTAATGACTAGTAAAGTGTCATTCCATTTTTAATCGGATTGGTGACATTTTTCTGCCCTGGGTGAGAAAATCTTTAGTAAATAATTTGCTCCCAGAAAAGAACCAGAAGGGAAGTTCCGAGGCGCAGCCGCTTTCTGGGGGACATAACTTCCAGGTTTAACAGCCCATTGACTCTCATTAAAAGTTATACATGTGCAGTAGCTCCCCTGAAATACAGAAGGACAGGTGAGCTCTACGCCCCGAGGTGACAGGAAGTATATTTACTCACCACCTCCCCCCACAGTGCTGATGTTTTGCGGGTGATTGACAGGTCAAATCGCGGGAGTTGGAAATGCATTGGATAGAGAGAGAAATGGTGCAAAAAACCAGGACCTGTTTAGCTCCAAGGCTAGGCTAACTGCATGCAGCAAGGCTAACTGTATGCAGCGAGGCTAACTGCATGCAGCGAGGCTAGGCTAACTGCATGCAGCGAGGCTAACTGCATGCAATGAGGCTAACTGCATGCAGCAAGGCTAGGCTAACTGCATGCAGCAAGGCTAGGCTAACTGCATGCAGCGAGGCTAACTGCATGCAGCAAGGCTAGGCTAACTGCATGCAGCGAGGCTAACTGCATGCAGCAAGGCTAGGCTAACTGCATGCAGCAAGGCTAGGCTAACTGCATGCAGCGAGGCTAACTGCATGCAGCAAGGCTAGGCTAACTGCATGCAGCAAGGCTAACTACATGCAGCGAGGCTAACTGCATGCAGCTAGGCTGGGCTAACTGCATGCAGCGAGGCTAACTGCATGCAGCAAGGCTAGTCTAACTGCATGCAGCGAGGCTAACTACATGCAGCGAGGCTAACTGGATGCAGCGAGGCTAACTGCATGCAGCAAGGCTAGTCTAACTGCATGCAGCGAGGCTAACTACATGCAGCGAGGCTAACTGCATGCAGCGAGGCTAAGGCTTTATCCTGCTTCCCTGCCTCCTTTTTCAAAGGTCAGCATCTGATCCAGCATTGATAAAGACAGCTAGGACTGATTTAAAGCACTTTTTAGAAAAGGCAAAGAAGAATGAAGAATCTGGGATCCACATGGAAAAGAATAGAATATAGTCTACTTTTAGATGTTTGTACATTTGCACTGTTGCTCTTAAATAAACACATAATCAGAAAAAAGTTTTTATATACTAATAAAATCTAAAGCTGACTAATAGCTTCTCCATTATTAAACTTACATTTTTTTGGGTTGTGAAGCAATATTGGACCATGCAGAACAGATTTACCTTCACAAATCCTCAGGGCATAACATGGAAAACATGAAATTATGTTTTTGTAAAGTCTTTCTATAATGTTTTTTGTTGTTGGCATTCATATAAATATACTGGTGTGATAACTTAGTATACGTTTGATTGGTTTTTGGTTTATGTCTATTTAAAGGAAACTCCACCAGCCACTCCTGATATAAATATAAATATCTATCTATATAAATACCCATGTAAACACCCTGAACAATAACCCTGTATGCACCTTTTTCTTCCTTTGACTCATTCTTCTTGTTCTTTGACCATTCGAGCTGATTTAACAAGTAAATTTCTCCTCTGTGAGATCAATAAAGTCAATCAATCATTTCAGTGGTTTCTATTCCAGGAGTTGCAGCCATGTAGCGCCTCAATCTAACCTGCAGGGGGCGCAGGAGTACATGAGCACCAACTTCCACCGAACCGCCGGCAGGGCCAGCTTAGCAGGTGCCTAACACATTCGTGGCTAGGAAACAACAAACCGGTTTGGGCTTTGGAGGAGAAAGGCAAGGCGGGAGAAGGTGAACGTTGGCGGCTGGCATAAACTGGTTTGTGACTGGACTGCTATGGCGTCTCAGGGTGAGGATGAAGGAGATGATGAGATGGATTTAGTTGGCTGGACTCCTGTGCATGGTAGTAGAGGGTCGGGAAGAGAGAGAAGAGAAGGGAATGTGTCAGAGAGACAAAGTAGCAAACGGAGTCTTGAAGGAAACAGTTCGGATGAAAATAATGCAGTTTGCAAGAGGATTGTTTGTGAGGAAGCTAAACTAATAATAAAGTTTAGGAAGGAGGATGAAGGTATTCATCTCAGTCCATTAGCTCTGTCGAAAGAGCTAAAAAAGAAGTTTGGAGAGATGACATTTGCTAAGATCCTTAGAGATGGAAATCTGTTGGTTACAGTAAGAAATGAAGAACAGAAGAAAAAAGTAATGAGTGCCCAGAGTATTTGTAAAAAAAATATTACACAGGTAAAGATTGTGGGAGAGGATAAAGTAGTAAGAGGGGTGATAACAGGTATTCCGGTGGAGGAAGATCTGGAAAAGTTCCGATGCAGTATTTATGGAGGAAAAGTAAGCAAAATTAAAAGATTGATGAGAACAGTTGAAGGTGAAAGAGTGGAAAGTCTCTCTGTAATGTTGGAGTTTCAAACAAATGTTCTTCCTGAAAGAGTAAAAGTTGGGTGTATGTGCTTTCTTGTAAGGCCATATATCCCTCCGCCTCTCAGGTGTTATAAATGCCAGAGATATGGACACATCGCTGCAGCATGTAGGGGAAAACAAAGATGTCCAAAGTGTGGAGGAGAGCATAGCTATGATGAATGTGAAAATGGGAAGGAAACTTGTTGTAATTGTGGAGGGCAACATAGAGTGACTTATGGGGGATGTGAGGTCAGAAGAAAAGCAATGGAAATCGAACAAGTAAAAGTCACTAGTAATATAAGTTATGCAGAAGCTGCTAAAAGAGTGAAGCCAAAAGAAGTGATAAAGAAAGTTCAGTCAAATCCAACACCAGAACAAAAACAGAGTGGGATGGAAAATGTGCTAACAATTGAAAATATTCTGCTGTTCATTGCATATGTCATAAATTGTACGGATCAAGTTAAACAAAAAACAGAAAAAATCAAAAATAATTGTGAAAGGGGCAGAGAGGTTTTTTGGTAAAAAGGACATATCCTGGGAACACATAAATAAGAGACTAGGGGCAGAAGGAAAGGCAGGAGGACAGGAAGACAAAATCTGAACATCTTACAATGGAACGCTAGAAGCCTTATTGCAAACGGACAAGAGTTTAAAGGATTTGTTAAAGAATTTAAAGAAGATCTAGATATTATATGTATTCAGGAAACTTGGCTTAAAATAAATCTTGATTTTGTTATAAAAGGATATGAAAGCATAAGAAGAGACAGAGAGGGAGGATCTGGAGGAGGGTGTATAACATTCATAAAACAGGGAATTCAATTTAGATTACTGGCTAAAGGTAAAGATTTAGAATACATCGTTACTGAAATTTGGACAGTAAATGGGCCATTTAAAATAATCAACTTCTATAATCCATGTAAAAGACTTTCAATAGATTTAATGGAGGAACTTGGGGTGTATTTAGAGGGTAAGGTTATATGGTGTGGGGACTTTAATGGACATAGTACATTATGGGGTAATCATAATGACCAAAATGGGGATATAATAGAAGAAATAATGGATGTTAAAAATTTGGTATGTCTAAATGATGGAAGTGGAACCAGAATCAATTTTAGAGATAATACAGAGTCAGCAATTGATTTATCATTAGTTTCAAATTCTATAGCAGGTGTTTGTTTATGGCAAGTAATCAATAAAACAACTATAGGAAGTGATCATTATCCTATTTTGATTGAAATAAAGTTAAATATAGAAAGGTATTGTATAAAAGGGATAAAGAAATGGTGTTTTAGGTCAACAGATTGGAAAACTTTTAGGAATTGTAGTGAAATGAAAATGTTAAAAGTGGATATGAGTGGTAGTATTGATGAAATAAATGTTTCTATATGTAATGCTATCTTAGAAGCTGCTAATCAGGCTATAAGGAAGAAAGGTGGGGGAAGGGAAAGAAGGTTGGTGCCCTGGTGGACATCAGAATGTAAGGAGATTATCAAGAAACGAAATAAAGCTTTCAAATTATTAAAAAGAAATCACAATTTTCAGAATCTGACTAACTACAAGAAATTACAAGCAAATGTAAGAAGAATTATTAAAAATGCAAAAAGAGATTATTGGAGGAGTTTCTGTAATTCAGTAGGGAGGGAGACAGATATTTCTAAGGTGTGGGCAACAATTAAAAGGATGAATGGGATTAAAAGAACGAGTGGATATCCAATATTAAATGAAGGAGAAATAACAGCAGTTACTGACAGAGAAAAGGCAAAAATGTTGGTAAATACCTTTGTTAAAATTCATAGTTCTGAAAATATTAGTCAAGAAGGGAAAAAAGGGAGAGAAAAGACTATTTTGGAGAACAAGTATTTATTACAGCAAATAGAAGATACAAATGAACCGTTGAACATGTTGTTTACAATAACAGAACTGAATAGGGCTTTTAAAAAATATAAATTATCAGCTCCAGGAAAAGATCAAATTTATTATGTTATGATTAGCAACTTAAGTGAATCTTCTAAAAATATTTTATTAGAAATGTATAATAGGATATGGGAAGATAGGGAATTGCCAAAGAGTTGGAATGAGGCCGTGATTGTTCCAATCAGAAAAACCAGGGAAAGATGAATCAAAACCAGGAAATTATCGGCCAATAGCTTTAACATCCAACTTATGTAAAATAATGGAGAGAATGATAAATGAAAGATTAATATATTATATTGAAAAGAAGGGACTTATATCATCTTATCAGAGTGGTTTTAGAAGAGGTAGAGGTACAATGGATCCAGTTTTGTGTTTAGAGCATGAAATTAGAAAGGCACAAGTGAATAAAGGAAGTGTTGTGGCAGTATTTTTTGACATTGAGAGAGCATATGACATGATGTGGAGGGAAGGGTTATTAATTAAAATTAGAAGAATGGGTATAAATGGTCAAATGTTTCGATGGATTAAAAATTTTCTAGAAGATCGACGAATACAAGTGAGGATAGGGGAGGATTATTCTGAGAGTTGTAAAATTGAAAATGGAACACCACAGGGAAGTATAGTAAGTCCGTTATTATTTTCAGTGATAGTTAATGATATGTTTAAAGAAATAGAGGGTGGAATGGGATTCTCATTATTTGCAGATGATGGAGCAATGTGGAAAAGAGGAAGAAATTTGGAATTTATTGTAAAGAAACTTCAGGAAGCAATTTCAGTTGTAGAAAAATGGTCATATAAATGGGGTTTTAAATTTTCAGTAGAGAAAACTAAAATAATGTTTTTTACAAGGAAAAGAGTTGGTGAAAAAACTAACTTAAAATTATATGATCAAGATTTGGAAAGAATTAAACATTTTAAATTTCTTGGAATGTGGTTTGAAAGATTGACATATTAAGAAAATAATCTACAAATATAGGATGGTATTAAATATAATGAGGTGTTTAGCTGGAACAGTGAGGAGCTGATAGAAATTCATTAAAAGCAATTTATACTGGGTTGATTAGGTCTTTGACTATGGATGTACTCAGCAGCAGATACAAACCACCATAAGTTAAATATTATCCAACATCAGGCTTTAAGAATATGTAATGGCGCTTTAAAACATCTTCAACAGCTGCAGTACAGGTTGAAATGGGAAAAAAGACTCTTAAAGTTAGAAGGGATCAATTATCTTAAACCTACTGGTCAAATTTACAGGGACAAAGGAAGGATCATCCAACATTAGAGGTGCTTAAACCTGGATGGGAAAAGGAAAAGAAACAATTAAAGAGCTTTGGATGGGTAATAAACACTAAAGTTAATGAAATTAATTTAAATCAGTTAGATATATGTCAGACAGTTCCAATAACAGCAATTCCACCTTGGATACTTCCTGATGCTAAAGTTGATCTCTCATTATTAGAAAAGAAGGAAAAAGATAAATATCATATTATGAATAAATATATAGTACAAGAACACTTAAATAACTATTATAATTATATACAAATATATACAGATGCATCAAAAAATACTGCTAATAAGGTAGGGATAGCATTTATTATACCACAGTTTCATATTAATGTTGGAAAAAGGATTAGTGATGGAGTTTCAGTATATACCGGTGAAATGCTAGCTTTGCTTTTAGCAGTTCAATGGGTGGAAGAGGTAAGACCATTAAAATCTATCATTTGCTCAGATTCCAGTTCGTCATTAGTCAGTTTGCAAAATAATCAGTCAGTCAGTAGACCAGATATATTACTTGAAATACAACAAACACTTTACAGAATAAATATGATGGGGCTAGTGGTAAATTTTGTTTGGGTTCCGGCACATAACGAGATAAAAGGAAATGAAAGGGCAGACAGGATGGCTAAGGAGAGTACCAATAAGGTAAGGGTAGACATTAATGTTAGTTTTTGTATAACAGAAATAAAGGGTATAATTAAACAAAAAGCAAAAGAGAGGTGGCAAAAGTTATGGAATGAAGAAAAGAAAGGAAGGTGGCTTTATAAAATACAAAAGAGAATTGGACCAATGAGAAGATCAGAAAGGAACAGGAGAGAAGAGATTATTATTTCTCGACTTAGAATAGGACACACTGGATTGAATAGATCGTTATTTTTGATAGGGAAACATCAGACAGGGAAATGTGACTGTGGGGAAGATGAGACTGTGGAACATGTCATTTTAAATTGTAGTAAATATTCGATACAGAGAAACAGGTTAATAAGGAAACTTAGTGACATGAAAATGAAACTTGACATTGTCGATTTATTGCAGAAGGAATCAGGAAGCAGAGGATATCGGGTTATATTTGAATTTTTGAAACAGATTAGGTTGTATAATAGGGTATAGTTTTTTTTTTTTTTTTTTTTTTTTTTTTATTTATTTATTTTTTTTTTTCTGCCATGTAGTCCACACTCCATACCAGTTGGTGGCGGTAATGCTCACCTAACGTTTTTTGCCAACCGCCAATAAAAATAAATAATAAGAGGAAGAAGAACCGCCGGCAGCGTTATTCCTGTAGCGGAAGACAGAAGAAGAAAAGCTCCGATCCGAGAAATAACTCCTCCGTTTGGGGTCATTCTTCAGCCATGGATGTCCCTGCGGCCGACAGCGAGTGGAGGAGCCCTCAGTTCCGACAGAAAGTCGTTGCTCAGATGTGAGAAATTTGATTCTCTTTTTCCTAATTCGTTCTGTTTCTATCGGCTAGGTTAGCATTAGCTTAGCTAGCCGCTAATAGACATAAACGGTCTAGATTTAACTTACACAATTCAGAATCAGCTTGTTTCTCATCTCACTCTGTTTAAACTTGTTCTAAGAGAACAAATAAGGCGTTTATTGGGATTTTAATTTCAGAGATAAAAGTGTTGTTTTCAGACCAGTTTTAGTAGTTAGCATGTTTAGCTGCTGTGGCTAATCAATGCTATAAATAGTAGCTTCACATCCTAATTCATGTTTTATAAATTCCAACAGAGGAGTCTGTTATGGTGTTAATCCGAAATATATATTCATTTTTAGAAGAAAAACTAAGAATTATAATGAATAACAATCTTATGTTTAATCGTAACTGGACATTTTTGTTAAACTGTAGATTTTTATCAACATTCCTGTGCTTGTTTTTATTCAGTGCTACACTTTCATTGGTTTCTATGTCATGATTAATTGACTGAAAATATAAACAGGGCTTTTAATCTAAACCAACTTAATGACTAAAAACATTTTCAGCTGAAATAATTTTTACTCAGAACAACTGATGGTTTTCAGCATTTTCCTCCTAAATCACAGGAAGCCCTTCTCTCATGTTTCACATTTAAATATTAGGAACAAAAAAAAAATGCTCCTTTTAGGACTGTCTTAAAAATATTATCAAACATATTTTATTATTATTATTTTTGCAAATGTTATGAATAACTTAATTCTTTCTCTTATTCCAGAGCTGTCTCCCAGAGAACCTGTTAGAATAGGATAGAAAATCCCTTTATTGTCCCTCAATGGGGAAATTCTGATGTTTACAGCAAAACGATCATATAAAAAATGGTCACACAGATGTGGACCTTAGTAAAATGTATTAGAATAACATCACAGTGAAGAGTTTTCCAATGAACATCTCATTATCCAACAGAGATGTTCATTTAGTTAGGATCCCTTGGTAGAATATTCTGCGTGTTTTTAAGGTGTGATCTGTTATTTTGGTTCTCAGTGAAGATGCCATGAGAAAGGCTGGATCTGGAAACACCACACACAAGTCAGGGACCGACATGGAGAACCATGTCTTCCTCAAAGCCAAGAGCAGAGTGAGTCACGTCAGGAGATGAAGCTGACAGATTGGTGGAAAGTGTCATTGTTTATATTTTTTTATGCTAAAAGCTGTTGTTCCTGTGAGAATCAATCTAATGTGAGTAAAGCTGCAGAAAGAGACAAATGATCCTCCATGGTGCCTGTTGTGTGTTTTAGGAGGAATATCTCTCTCTGGTAGCGAGGCTCATCATCCACTTCAGAGACATCCGTGAGTTAAACTTTGGTTGTCCTGCTGTTCATCAGAATCTGTAGAAGTGAAGCATGTAGACTGACTGACTGATGACTTTGTGTTCCAGATAAGAAGGCCATGGGAGCACCCGGTGAGTGGAGCTTTGCTGTCTCTCAGGGGTTCTTGGCCGTGTTCTGACCCGGAACCGTCTCCACCGGATTCCCGGCGCTCATGATTTCTGCTGTGCATGTTGGAGCTGCATAATGTTGTCTGTTGTTTACCCTCTGCTAGATCCCATGAATGCCCTGAATAACCTGACAGGGGTTGGAGGGGGCCCAGGCGCCATTGGCATGGGGCCTCGGCCCCCCGGCGCTGCGGTGGGGGGCATGGGGGCCATGGGGCAGATGCAGTTAGGCCAGCATGCCATGGCCGGGGTGTCTGGAAACCCACAAGCCAGTGAGTGTGTTTCCTGTTGATGCGCTTTGTGAATGCAGGCTGCGTGGGAACGGGCCGCGCTCCCTTTCTGCTTAGGCATGTTGTGTGTTTGAGCCGACTCCAGAAAGGCTCCGGGCTCAGAACCGGGTCATTCCTTCCCCCTCCTTCCTTGGCAGTGGGCGGTCAGATGTCGGTGCAGCAGATGGTGCAGCAGCAGCAGTTCCAGCAGTTCCAGCAACAGCAGAATGCTGCCCTCCAGCAGCAGCAGCAACAGCAGCAGCAACAGCAGCAGTTCCAGCAGCAACAGCAGCAGCTCAGGGTGCTGCAGCAGCAACAGCAGCTGCAGCAGCAGCAGCAGCAGCAGGCCCAGAACCAACAGCACCAGCAGAACCAGGTACTCCTCATCTGGATCACAACTAGAATAACTTCAGAACTTGGTCTCAGATGCACTGCAGGTTCTGATGATGTTTGGGCGCCGATGAGTTTCTAATGTCTGCCGCCTGTTTCCTTCATCCTAGATTCAACGGTTCTCATCTGATTCTGATTAATCAATGAAGGTTTTTTGTTTTCTCTAAATTAGATGAATGTATGAATTTTAGCTTCTTCATCATTTAGAACACGACCGTCCAAAATGTTGACCCTGGTTCCTGCATGAGCATCATTTCATGGGCATTACCAAGCATCAGGTAAAGCTGATTGCTTCTGGAGCAGCGATGATGCCGCCCGCCCCCCAAAAAAATAAAAGAATAGATAAAAAGAAAGCAGATTGAGCTGCTAGGAAGTTTGTTGGTGGGCGTGAATGCAGGGAGGATCCATCACACTCACCCTATGATGAGTCTGGAGGAGAAGTTACTCCGAGGTTTTAGAGAAGCTAGACGCCACGACTTATGACAGGGCATCTGTAGGTCATTAAAAATCATTAAATATTTTTTTAAATTAAGGCCTTAATTTGCATTAAAATACATTACATGTGATTATCGTGGCATTTAAAATGCTTTATTAAAAAAATGTTTATAAATAGTTTTGTTAGATAAATCAGGTATAATGGCTCCATGTGTTAATCGTTAAGCAGAATGTTTGGAAAAGAAGCTCAATGTGGAGAAAAAGCTACAGAATGGGGAAAATGCTCATTTCAACAAAAATGGCTAAAAAAAACGACATGACTGCAGCCTGTCGACAGTTAAACAATTACAAAGGATTCTGCCATGTTTTTTATACCCTATTTTCACGACTATAAGGCTCATATAAACATCTTTTTTCCCCTCAAAATGTGCGGCGCGCCCTATGTGTGTTTTACTGCGGACTTTTGAGACCACCTCATTGAGGAGATGATGAAAGAGTGGCTGAACGTAAGGAGACCAGGTGTTTTTTTCATCACCATCTCTGTTAATCTGTGACTCCATGCGTGCCCATCTCACAGCTGATGTGAAAAACATGGTGAAACAAATGAACGCTGTGCTCGCTGTTCAACCGCTCGACATCGGTGTGAACCGGACGCAGCAGAAGCAGCGAGTTTACATGCAAAGTCAATGGTTGACGCGCTATAGGCGCAGCAAAAGGTCCCGCAGCGCGTTTTGAGCAGCAGGCGCAGCGAGTCGGGAGCGTTTAAGCATCTGACGCGCCGCCAACGCACTGCTGCTGTCGAGATGGAAAAGTTGGAGTTTTGCTGCTGGACGCGCCGCATCAACCAATCAGAGAAGCTGATCTGGGAGCTGACAGCGAGACAGACACAGCGCTGATGATACACATATCTGTGATCGCTCCTCTGAAAAACAGTTTATTGACGCCTAAATTAACTTAACCTGCCGACAGAATATGTTGGCTTTTATTATCCAGTTTTAAGGTGGATTTTCCCACTGAAAAACATATTAAAACAACTTTATTCCCACTGATCACAGCAAATATAGCTGCAAGGCAAAGCAAGTTACGCCACCGTTTTCGGATGGATTGTAGATGCTTGGACTAACGTGTCTGCTGGCTCTGTTGTTCGAGCTTTCGCAAAAGCCGGCATCATTTCCGAGGAGCCGCGCTGCACGGAAAGTGACTCTGACAGCGAAGAAGGGGAAATTAGCATGTCTGATTTAGCGCAGCTGTTTAATTCAGAAACAGAGGATGATGACTTTGATGGGTTTGATTAATACTTTGTAATAAATACATGAACAAAGCACAAACATACTCAGTTTTGCTCCCGCTCTATTTTTAAATACGCAGCAGAGGTATTTAAACGTAGTAGAGGACATGTACCGGTATATAAAACCCGCGCCCTATAATCCGGTGCGCCTTATGGTCAGGAAAATATGGTATATTAGTCATGGGTACCTGATGATGGCATTGAAATTATTTCTAAGAGCATTAAAAAGCATTAGATTACAGTTACTTATTGATTGCTGTATGAGTAACTTAGAATGAACGGATGTCAACCATCAGATAACTGAGCTGGAACTGATGGTCCAAGGATGGCAGACACTGGCATACGGAGGGACGTTTTGAAAATTTCTCAAAGTACCTGCTATATGTGACGTTGGCCAGCGTGTTCCAGCGTTCTTCATCGTGCTCATAACTTATACCAAACATAACTGATCCAGTTTTTGCCAGATTTTCCGTACGTCAGGCTTTAGCTGAAACACAGAGCTTGTTTCTCTGCAGATTAGCTGATTGACCTGAAAAGGCCAACCTTACCGGAGGAAATGGCAGTTTGTTTAAGCCAAAGCCTGACCTCGCCGTCACTAAACGTATCCGTGTGTAACTGATACCAACATCTACTCTAACCAATCAGAACGATGACATGAACACCTTCATGTCATTCAGTATTTTATTGCATTTCAAAGTTTAACCATCTGATGAAAATATTTTCAGACTCAAACTAAAATAATCGGACCGTAACTTTTATATAAACGCACGTTATCAAACATTCTGATTTTATGTTTACATGAAACATTTTTATTTGGCTCATGTCTGCGTAGGCGGAGCTGCAGCTCATATCGGTTGGATGTTAATGCTGCAGTAGGCGTTGGTCCTGGAATTGGTTCGGTCCTTGAAAGTGCTTGATATTTGACGTTAGCCGAGGTGTGGGAACAATGTTTACAGTGCAGGCGCAGAGCAGGTAAGTTGGCTGCCTCCTGGGATGCAGATTAATGCAAGAATTGAACCAAATCCTAGAGGAATAGATCAGTTTAGATCCAAAATCAAACTCTTTTAATTTTAGGTTAAAGATTGAGCAACACTGCCATCTGGTGGTGCAAACGGGTTCCTGCCGTTTTATATTAGCAATTTTAGATCCGGAAGATCTGTGGCTCTCAGGACTTTAGGGCTGAAATGAAAGTGTTTCAGTGTTTGTGTTTCAGTAAATCATTTAAGCTGTGAGACGTCTGGATGCTTTGAATAGACCAAATGTTTCAGATCCTTCCTCTCCTTCAGCGTTTGCTGTTTCCTGTGTCTGCAGATGCATCAGAACAGGATGCAGCTGCTGCAGCTACATCAGCAGCAGCAGCAGCAGGCCCAGGCTCAGGCTCAGGCTCAGGCCCAGGCTCAGGCTCAGGCTCAGGTCCAGGTCCAGGTTCAGTCCATGCAGCAGATGGTGCAGCAGCAGCAGCAGGTTCAGTCTGGACAGATGCCTCCACACTCCCAGCAGCAGGCTGGGATGGTGCCTCAGTCTCTGGCCGGTCAGATGACGGCTCAGTCTGTTCCCATCAACTCTCTGAGCCAGCAGCAGCAGCAGCACCTGAAGATGCAGGCCTTCCAGGTGAGTTCTGATCCTCTGCACCATCCGAGCAGAAGCTGCTGCGCTGCGGCTCACTCTCCTCTCCTCTGCTTGCATGCTTTGCTCTCTGAACGCCGCAGGCTCGTGCAATGCCGCTGCAGCAGGCCCAGCAGGCTGCGACTCAGGCGCAGCTGAATGCAGCCGCCGCTGCGGCCGCAGCAGCCGCCGTACCTGGACAGGTGAGAGCTCTGCAGAAGCCGGAGTTTGGTGGCCGGCCAACGTTTCCTGTCCGCTAACGTCTGTTTGTCTCCCTCTGAAGATGATCCGTGCTTCCATGCAGAGTCTGTCTCGACCTCCTCGGCCTCCTCTGAACTCCCCCATCCCTCCCCCTAACAATGCCCCCGGGGTCGGAGGTCAGATGATGACCCAGCAGGTTGGTGTTCTGCTCTGAGCTCCGCCTCTTTCTCAGCAGCTTCCTAGCAGTCTGTACCAGCAGCAGCGTTCTGGTTTGATCTGAGCGCCTTCATCTGGACCAGATCTGCAAACTGGAAACCAGTTTAGTCTCATCTCTGCCTCCACAGGGTCAGCAGCATCCCATGATGTCATCGCCCTCACCTGTGCAGGTAGCCCCACCTCAGATGCTGCCTCCCCCCCAGCCCTCTCCACAGCCCCCCTCCTCCCAGCCCAACTCAGTCAGGTATGTTCAGAGCCCACTCCCCTCGCCGCCGCCCGCCGCTGCTCATTAAACCTCTTCCCGTTTCCTCCCTGCAGCTCCGGTCCTACGCCGTCTCCAGGGGGCTTCCAGCCCAGCCCGTCCCCTCAGCCCTCCCCCAGCCCTGTCACCTCCAGAACCCCCCAGCAGAACCATGGCGTGGCCTCCCCCGGACCCCTGAACACTCCAGGTAACCCAGAAAGATCCTCTGAGATTTGAAGGTTGGACCAGAACCAGGGCTGCAGGTCATGTGACCCCCACCCTCTCCCCGCACACAGTTAACCCTGCCTCAGCCATGAGTCCAGCTGGAGCCACGTCCCTGGAGGAGCAGCAGTACATGGAGAAACTGAAGCAGCTGTCCAAATACATCGAGCCGCTGCGCCGCATGATCAACAAGATCGACAAGAACGAAGGTGAGCGACCTTTTAACCTCGGATCTTCTTCTGAGGAAACCCTGAACTCAGCAGCACGAAAATCTCCCAACGATGTTAAAGAAACCAGATTTTATGTCCGACTCCATAAATGGAAAATATTCCCATCTGATGTATTTAGGGACCGTAGGAAATAGAAGCGACTTAAAAACCTTGATTTAAAAGGATGAGCTGATTCACTGGTCTGAGCTGATGATGCCGATGGTTCCTCTTTACTTTGATAAAAATCGTTCAGCAGTGACTGAAAATGATGCCAAACTTTATTCATAAAGTCGTACGGCGACAGAAACGGCTGTCGATGATGCTTTAAAGACAGTTCTTGCTCCCACAGTTCCCACAGATTATTTTATTCAATCAGTCGTCATTCCACACCCCGGCTCATCTAAGCCCCGCCCCCATGCTGAGGGGTCAATTGTTTAAAATCATTAGTTAAATCTGAATCATAATTTTTTTGGGGGGGGTTTATTTTGAATCCTTTTTTTTTTTTTTACTAAATAAAAACTTAAATATTTTTAAGTTTTCAATTTTTTTTTTTTATTGTTTTTGAACAAACTTTAGTGTCTAATTATCTCCATAGTTTCTGTCTTGCTGCTCTGCAATCTAACATAAAATAAATTCCTTTGTTTATTATGAAGATAAATTTAATGTTTAATTGAAGTGAATGTTTGTGGTTCTGCTGACAGACAGGAAGAAGGACCTGAGCAAGATGAAGAGTCTGCTGAACATCCTGACCGACCCCAACATCAGGTAGCGTCTGGAAACCCGCAGCTCCTCCCCACTCAGAGACGCCGCTTCAACTCTCGGCCTCTTTGTTCTTCTGACCTCCAGGTGTCCCCTGAAGACGCTGCAGAAATGTGAAATCGCTTTGGAGAAACTGAAGAACGACATGGCCGTGGTAAGAAGAGCCACGCCGTCCGCACCCACTCTGTGTTTGATGGATCTATGAAGAGCTTTGAATCCGGGTCCATCGTGTTCTTCGCTGCTGCATGAAGACAGAGAGGATCATTAGCTCCAGTCTGACGGGCTGAATAAAAAACAGCAGTGAAGTTAATCCATCATGATTATTAGAAATCAGAGACTTAATCCAGAAGAGACGATGGAACCAAGAGGTTCATTAGGCCAATTATGTCCGATCAGCGCCGCCACGCAGCGTCTGGGCCTCTGCCCAAAGCCAGGCTTTCACAATAAGAGCCCTGTCTGGGGTTTTTTCACAATAAGAGCCCTGTCTGGGTTTTTTCACAATAAGAGCCCTGTCTGGGTTTTTCCAAAAATAAGAGCCCTGTCAGGGTTTTTTCACAATAACAGCCCTGTCAGGGTTTTTTTTCACAATAATAGCCCTGTCTGGGTTTTTTTCACAATAATATCCCTGTCAGGGTTTTTTTTCACAATAATAGCCCTGTCTGGGTTTTTTTTCACAATAAGAGCCCTGTCTGGGTTTTTCCCACAATAAGAGCCCTGTCTGGGTTTTTCCCACAATAAGAGCCCTGTCTGGGTTTTTCCCTCACAATAATAGCCCTGTCTGGGTTTTTCCCTCACAATAATAGCCCTGTCTGGGTTTTTTTTTCCCACAATAAGAGCCCTGTCTGGGTTTTTTTTCCCACAATAAGAGCCCTGTCTGGGTTTTTTTTCACAATAAGAGCCCTGTCTGGGTTTTTCCAAAAATAAGGGCACCGTCAGGGTTTTTTCACAATAAGAGCCCTGTCTGGGTTTTTCCAAAAAAAAGGGCACCGTCAGGGTTTTTTCACAATAAGAGCCCTGTCAGGGTTTTTCCAAAAATAAGAGCCCTGTCAGGGTTTTTTCACAATAAGAGCCCTATCAGGGTTTTTTTTTCACAATAAGAGCCCTGTCAGGGTTTTTTTTTCACAATAAGAGCCCTGTCAGGGTTTTTTTCACAATAAGAGCCCTGTCTGGGTTATTCCAAAAATAAGAGCGTCCTCAGGACTTTTTCACAATAAGAGCCCTGTCAGGGATATTTTCACAATAAGAGCCCGATTAGGGTTTTTTCCAAAATAAGAGCCCTGTCAGGGTTTTTTCCAAAATAAGAGCCCTGTCAGGGTTCTCGTCTCCTGCGTCGTCCATGTTTGACGTCTAAATTGATCCTGGTTTTAATTTATCACTTCCTTATTTTTAATCTTAAACCATCAGAATCTGATGCTTCAGTCCGACCAGAACTTACGGTGTTTGTCTGACTGGACCTCAGACTGTTCTCGGTTCTGTTTCAGCCCACCCCTCCCCCTCCTCCGGTGCCCACCAAGCAGCAGTATCTGTGTCAGCCGCTGCTGGACGCAGTCATGGCCAACATTCGCTCTCCAGTCTTCAACCACTCCTTGTACCGGACCTTCGCTCCGGCCATGAGCGCCATCCACGGACCGCCCATCACGTATGCCTCTCTCCTTCTGCTCCTCACTGGTTCGCCTCGCCCTGTCTGTGTCTGACCCCCGTTATCTGCTCCTCAGGGGGCCTAATATCTGCGGGAGGAAGAGGAAGCATGAGGAAGACGAGAGGCAGACCATCCCAGACATCCTGCAGGGGGAGGTGGCGCGCCTCGACATCAAGTTCCTGGTTAATCTGGACCCGTCCTTCTGCAGCAACAACGGCACGGTGCACCTGATCTGCAAGTTAGGTGAGACGCTGTGATTGGCTGATCAAAGCTGCCCTGATGGTTCCTGTGAAAAGCTTCTGGAAGCTGCTGGATCCGAACGTTGCTGCTTTTCATCTCTGTTTTGTTTTTTGTCCATCAGACGATAAAAACCTTCCCAGCGTTCCTCCTCTGCAGCTCAGCGTTCCCGCCGACTATCCGGACCAGAGTCCCCACTGGGCCGACGATGGCGATCAGTACGGTGAGGAGCCACAGAGTCCCAATCAGTACCGAGGACAGTTCCTTCCATTAATCCTGCCAAATGTTTATTTTATTTTTAGTAAATTACTAAATGTTGTAATTTAGTAATTCAGTCTAATTATTAAACTGAAAAAAAATCATTTATTTTATTATTTATTTCAATTTTTTATTTTTTTTTCCGATTGAGTTTCAGAAAAATTGCGTTCTTTTTAACTGACCTTCTCTCATCTCTGGGGGCGGGCTTTCCTCCAGAGTGAAGCGTTTCTATTGGTCAGCTGGACCTAGACACATTATTACTGGTCAAAAGCGAGTGTTTGGATTGGCCTGAGGACGAGACCTTTTCAAGATATCTGTGTCCTGCTGGAAAAAAATAAAATATAAAATCTCTAAAAGAAGAGAAAATAAAATAGGAAAAAGGTTTCCAGTACATTCACGCACACACTGATGGTGGTGAGCTACATTGTAGCCACTGCTGCCCTGGCGCTCACTGACGGAAGCCAGGCTGCTGTACGCTGGTGCCACCATCTGACCACCATCAGTAGACATACCGGCGCTGCGCTGTCACTGGGAATCCCCAGCAGCAGCTGCCTCAGGCCCGCTCGCCTCTCGGGGGTTTTCCCCTCCTGTTGGTGGCGGCTGGAAGTAGATGTTAGCGTTTTTCAGGTCTGTGCTACAAACTGCAGGCAGCAGGATAATAAAAGCCAACATATTCTGCCGGCAGGTTTCTACATTTGAAGTTAATTTAGGCGTTAATAAACTGTTTCAGAGGAGTGATCATAGCGCTCTGCATCATCATTGCTGCGTCTGACTCCCTGCCAGCTCCCAGATCAGCTTCTCTGATTGGTCGATGTGGCGCGTCCAGCAGCTGCTGCTTGTAACACGCCGCAGGACCTTTTGCTGCGTCTTGATGCGCGTTCAACCATTGACTTTGCGTGTAAACTAGCTGCTCCTCCTGCCTGTGGCGTTTCTGGTCCAAATGTAGCATTAAAGAAAAGCTCAGAGGATGAAGATCTGAGCGTTGTGTTGGTCTTCCTCAGGTGCAAACGGCTTCCTGCAGACGGTCCACAGGAACATGACCTCCAAGCTGCTGCAGCTGCCCGACAAACACTCTGTGACGGAGCTGCTCAACACCTGGGCCCAGAGCGTCCGACAGGCCTGCCTGTCCGCTGCCTGAAGCCCCGCCCACCGGAGCCCACCTGCCTCAGTCCCCGACACTAAAGCCCCGCCCAACCGAGTCCTGGAAGGATGACTGGCTGCTGCTCATCGCAGATGTTTCTCCACGACGCGCCGTCCGTCGTTTTTCTGTCACAGACGTTTAAAAAGTGAACAGTATGAGTGAAGATTTATCCTATAAATGTTTCTTTTTTATGAATAAAATCAGTTCCAGCATGAAGCCAAATGTCGTTCTCCTTCTCTGGTTCCTCAGTGTTCAGTTCAGACGGGTTTATAAAGCAGAGCAGGGAGAGAAAGAAAGAAGACCTTAAGGCTGAAGTTGTTGAGCTGCTAAGCAGGATTTTCCCTGACCAGCCTGAAAAGATGGAAGATGCCACTGATGTAGTTCATAGAGTGGGAGACCTGCAGAAAACAAATAATAATCCTGTTTGATAAAGGAAATGTAAGAGATGAAGCAAACTAAAGCATCAAGGATCTGCAAAGAAGAAGGGATTCGGTTTGCAGAGGATCTGAACCAGGAGGACTGGAAACCCAGGCGGGCACTGCGGCCAAGAATGGAGAAGGCAAGGGAGGAGGGTAAGGCTGCGGAGGGTAAGGCTACAGAGGGTAAGGCTGCGGGATTCAGAGGATCCCTGCCTACATCCAAGGAAAGCGTATTACAGGCTGAAGTGTTATCAGTATGAGAGGTTTGATCATTAATAGATGGAGAAATTTAATTCTTTGGACTGTTAGAGGGACTCTTCTCAAGTGTTGCTGCTCTGCCTCCTAGAACTTAACATATATTCTTTGGTTTTTTTGTTATTGTTCATAATTCAGTCAGGACTTAATTTAAAGACTGATCTTTTTTTTCTTTTAAGGTGAGAGGGATCAAAGACTCTGTTAAGCGTAAAGCTGTAGTTTTATTCTGCAAAAATCAGAAGGCTAAATGTGTTTTTCTTTAAGAGACGCACTCAGAATCCACCCATGGGAAATTTTAGACTCAACAGTGAAGATAAGATGGTTTTTAGTCATTGAACAAATGGTTGTTCAGGTGTAGCTATTGCTTTAATAGATGTCAGCTGTCAACCTATCAAACAATTGTGTGAATCTTTGCTCTCTACTGACTAGTAAACTCATAAACACGCCTCCTTCTCATTACAGACTGTCTTATATGTTTTTTTTTATCTGAAAACAAAAGATGAATATTATCTCATTAATAGCATTATCATCACTTTAAAAGTTTATATACATAAATGCAGATTTGGAAAAGCTAAACCGATCTGGTCTGAATTTAAACAGGAGATCCATCTTATAAACATTTCCTTGGACAAAATTCAGAAACTAAAAGCAAAAAGTTTGTCATATCACCTCTCTAATTTATTTCAGCAATCCCTCCATACAAATTAAAGAATGATGCTAACTTGGCTTTTTTAATTTTTTTTTGTGTGTTTTGTATTTTTTTTTTTATTATTTTTATTTATTCATTTATCTTTCATTATAATTCTGTTATATTACATATGTAATTATAGATATCTTTGGATTTCGATTTTTTTTTTTCTCTCTGAAGTGCATAAACTAAACATTTGTTTACCTCGCAACTTGAAAGAAAAGAAAAAAATATGAAGAAAAGTGTTAGAAGGTATGATTGACTTTATGCTATGCTTTATTATACTGTATTGTTTGAGTCATTGTTACTGTTCCAAATAAAGTTATATATAAAAAAAAAGTCTGGATCAGTACCACGGACAGTTCCTTCCATTATTGCTGCCAAATGTTTAGTAAATAACAAAAAAAAAAAACTCATTTTGTAAACTAAAAATTTGATTAAATTCAAACTACAAATTAAATTCTGGAAAAAGTTTTAATCAAAACAGGTTTGGAGAATAAATTTGTCTTTTTGTGATGTTTTATTTTTTACTTTTTTCATTTTTAGTTTCATTTATTATTATTTTTTCTGTTTTATTTATTGTTTCAGATTGAGTTTCCTTTGGTCAGCTGGACCTAGGAACATTTTTTTCTGGTGGAACGGAGCGTTTGGATTGGCAATGAAGACGAGAGCTTTGCAGTTTGGGAAGATTTCTGTTTCCTGGTGGCAAAAAAAATATAGAAAATTATTAAATTTAAACCTATTTATTAGGGGTGTCAACAATAATCGATTCAGCGTTGCATTGCAATGCGGGGCATGCACGATTCAGCATCGATGCGGCAACGTGCCATAATCGATTATGTCACTGTTTATTTTCTGGCCTCAAATGGACAACTTGTGATGTTTCAATTACTTCTGTGGGCATACCAACAACAATCAAGATGGCTGAGGCGGAGGGAGATGACCGTGATAGACGGGTAGGCCTAATTAAAAACGCACCAAAAGCTTGGAAAGCGGATATCTGGGCACATTTCGGATTTCACGAAGTCAATGGGATTTTGATGCATCACAATGCATCGTAGAATCGAATTGAATCGAATCGTTACCTGGTGAATCGGAATCGAATCGTGAGGGCAGTGCCAATGCACACCCCTAATATTTATGCTGTTTTATTATTTTTTAGCTTTTTCTCTCCTGATTCGGGAAGCGCTTTATAAATACAAGTCATTTAAAATTTAAAGTGCTACAGAAAGCTTTTACTTTTTTTTATTTTATATTTCAACAAACAAAATGTTCTCTTTGCTGGATGGAATAATGGAACAAACTTTCCTCCATAGTCAGCCGCTCGGCTCTGGGTGTTTCTAAAAGGCTCAGAGGTTGGTTTGGTCTTCCTCAGGGGCAGACGCTCCACAGGAACATGACCTCCAAGCTGCTGCAGCTGCCCGACAGGCCTACCTGTGGCCCCGCCCACTGGAGCCCACCTGCCTCAGTCCCCGACACTAAAGCCCAACCCAACCGAGTCCTGGAAGCAGGGGGGCCACCAGGAATTTGGGGCCCATAATTACACCAGCTTTAATGCTGCTAGAACCATCGATGTGGAGGCCATTTTTATTGTTATATTTCTACAATGGAAAATTATCAGAACATGAAAAAGTTAAATATACATTAAGTTTAAATTTTATATTTATATCCTGTCTAAATAATAAAAGCTTATTTAAATAAAAAAGCACAGCCGTGTCTATGAATAGAAAATAGGTTTAGGATCGTGAAAATATATTCCTAATATTGTTTACTATAACTTTAGGACGGATTATTTTGATGCCCTGAGAGCTTATTTTTCATTCATCTGGACGTTTAATGAGAATAAAACGTATTTTTTTATGTTGCTGCTTCAGATTTATAGAAATCTATATAGAATAGATCTGTTAATGGTTGTAATTTAATCTGAATATAAAAATCTAAACTGTTTTAATATTGACATAGATTGGATCATGTGTTTCTATGATGGAGGAACATGGATGTAAACATCTGCCAGCGTTTAGCTGCTGCTAACCTCTGAAGGTGTTTCCTGTTTCCTGCTCTGGTTAATTTGTTTATTTCGTTATCTCTACATCAAATGATGGAGAGAAATATCAGCTGTGCTGCTGCCATCAACACCTTTGTATCTAGATGTTGGAGATCGGCCTGTTTTCCAGTGTAGTCCTGTTTCTCTGACTGTGACTAACTGGATGTGCTCTCTTCATCCTCTGACATGGGAGCTGGCTCGGAGCTCGTCTGCCTGGCTGTGTGTTTCCTGGACGGGGCCGCCTGTGGAGCTGGTTGACAGTTGCCTTTTGTATCTATGCTTCTTTTTCTATGTCTGCGACATTTAGGGAGCTTCTCGTTTCATTGCTTTATATAACTCTGGAGTTTTATTTTGAAAGTTCAGATCTCTGCTTTTCTGTTATTTGAGCTTTAATTTGAAAGGACTTCCTGAAACGCGTGGTTCTGATGCAGACGCCTCTCAGGCTGAAGCGCTTTGCTCCTGGATCCTGGAGAAAGAGCTTCTCAGGAAACGGACAGCTGGGTTCCAGTCCGCTCGCTGAAGGAGCGGTTCTGAATCGGTTTCAAGTCCAGTTGATAGAACGGGTCGTAACGGGCTGCCGTAAACAGACACACAGAACCAGCGGTTGTAGAAATATAAGAAAAGATCAGGTTTTATTTGGGCTTCAGGTTCTACGCCTCATCAGAACAGTCTGGGAAGCGGTCCGGATGACGGGTCAGAAGCTGAGGGAGAAGGCTCTGTAGGACAGGTTGGTGAAGATGTCGATGCGGTTGCTGCCGCCGCCCACCGTCAGCATCTGTAACACAAACAGCCGTCAGCACACCGGACCGGACCGGACCGGACCAGACCGCCGGCGCCACGTTCAGGGACCCACCCGGTGTTCAGAGCTCCTGGTGTTCAGCTGCAGCGTGTTGAGGCTCGGCGCCGTGCACGGGATCTGGGCCTTGACCTCTCCTCCCAGCAGGCAGTGGGAGACGAAGGCGCCGTCGCCGGCGGCCAGGATCTACAGACAAAGACACATGGTGAGTGGCGTGGCGGCCCGCTGGCTGGACTCGGTCCGGGCGGTTCTCACCATGTCCTGGTGGAAGACGGCCTGGCGCTGACAGCCGCTCAGAGGGAAGACGGAGGTGGGGGACAGGGAGCGCAGGTGCCAGAGGGAAAGAGACGGCCCGCCTCCACACAGCTGCAGGACAGACAGGCCGTTAGAACGCGGCGGGGGGGTCGCCCTGGCAACCAGGTGACTACTTACCATCCAGTCGGAGTCGGTGGTCAGGCAGCTGATCCACTTCCCGTACTGAGGTCTGGCGCAGCTCTGAAACAGAAGACGGGTTTGGTTCGGTTCTGTCTGCGAGGAACCGTGCGGTTCTGTTCGGCCGCTCGCCACTCACCTCATACTTGTAGAGCTCGATGCGGTGGACGCACTGACCCGTCCGGCTGTCTGAAGGACGCATCATCATCATCATCATCATCATCGTTATCATCTGTTGGCGATGGAGGCGGCTGATACTCACCCCACATCCTCACGGCGCCATCCTCTCCGCCTGACAGAAGCTCCGCCTCCCGTTCCCGCATGCACACACAGTGCACGTAGTCAGTGTGACCCTGGAGCGTGGCCTGTGGGGGGGGGATGATCAGACACGGCTGATTGGCTGCAGGAAAAGAAGACGATGCTGACGCACCTTGAAGGCTCCGTGCTCCAGGTCCAGGATGTGGACGTTGTTGTCTCCAGCGCCGACCGCCAGGCTGTTGTCCTGGAGACAGAAAACACCGTCAGACTCGCCCCGCCCCCTATCGCCCCGCCCCCCTCGTCTACTCGGACGCTCTGCTTCTCACCCGACGGTTGATGGCCATGGAGTTGATCTCTGGGATCTCCAGACCCGACCTGCCAAAGACACAACAGAGACGTGATACGCTGTCGCCCCTGACGACCGGCGGACGGCGAGCGCCGCAGTCATCCTCACTTGTAGTCGGGCCTCTTGGTCCAGAGCGGCTTCACGTTCTGAGGAGACACCAGGTTCGTCACTGCCAAAGGTTCTGAGCGCTATGGCAAGTCGTCAGTCACCAAAAACCAGCGCCGCCCTAACAGGCTTTCAAAAGAATCAGATTTCCTGCGGTCCTCGAACACAACTGTTTACATCACGGCTGCACCGCGGACGACTGCGCAGCCTCTCCTGGTCAGAGGTTCTGATCCGTTACCGGATGGAGCAGCACTGGTTTCTGGCACTAACGGCTTTCTGTAGGGGGCGGGCGTTACCTTCTTGATGAGTTCGGTCCAGCTCCAGGCGCTGACCTCTCCGTTCCCGGCGCTCAGCAGGACGCCATCATTGGACAGGAGGCTGAAGACCGGACCTTCATGAGCTGCAGGGAAGGAGGCGGGACGCTGAGACTCGTTGGGATCCAATCAGAACTCAGAACCGCTTCGGTTCTCATTAAAACAACCGTCTGAACGTTTCTGCTTCAGGCGTTAATAGATTCAACATTAAACAGAACGAATTGCAGAAACAAGCAAACTAGAACTGAAGCGACGATGAAAAATCGATTATTAAAATAAAGGATTCATGGTAACTCAGAACAACATGAATAAACTTGAACTATAATAAATTAATCTACTTTAATTTCAGATTAATTGTCTGTAAATCTGCAGATCCTCTCACCGATCAAAGCTTTCATCACTCTGTTTTTACCATTTTATGGATTTTTTATTTTATTTTAGGTTTTCATACTTTTCTGTGTTTTATGACGGAGTATTAGGGCCAGGCTAGAGAGTTTTTATTTTTATTTCGAGAATAAAGTTGACATATTACGAGAATTAAGTCATCAAACAACAACCTGTTTCAGAAAGAAAGCTTGGAGCTCCGCCCAGCAAATGACATCAGACCAGCTCCACCAATCAGCAACCAGAGTCCACTTTGACATCCTGCCCAGTTTGATGCTGCTGCTAAAAGATTTCCTGCTAAAGTAGAACTTCCCATGATGCTCCACATTCCTCATTTTAGGGAAGGAAGGGCTTCTGGGAAGAGTCAGTATAAAATACGATTTGTTTCTCGTAATTTTATAGCTATTCTCGTTACGACTTTATTCATGTAATATTACGACTTTACTTTAATGATTTTACGACTTTATTGTTGTTACGACTTTATTCCTGTAATTTTATGACTATTCTTGTTGTGACTTAATTCTTGTAATGTTCCAACTTTATTCTCGTAATTTTACAACTATTTTCATTGCGACTTTATTCTCAAAATTTTGCGACTTTATTCTCGTAATTTTCTGACTATTTTCTCGTAATTTTCTGACTATTTTCACTGCGACTTTATTCTCATAATTTCTCGACTTTATTCTCGTAATTTTACGACTATTTTCATTGCGACTTTATTCTCAAAATTTCGCGACTTTATTCTCGTAATTTTACAACTATTCTTGTTGCAACTTTATTCTCGTAATTTTACGACTATTCTCGTAGCGACTTTATTCTCGTAATGTTCCGACTTTATTCTCATAATTTTACGACTATTCTCGTAGCGACTTTATTCTCGTAATTTTATGACTATTCTCGTAATTTTACGACTATTCTTGTTGCAACTTTATTCTCGTAATTTTACGACTATTCTTGTTGCAACTTTATTCTCGTAATTTTACGACTATTCTCGTAGCGACTTTATTCTCATAATGTTCCGACTTTATTCTCGTAATTTTATGACTATTCTCATAATTTTATGACTATTCTTGTTGCGACTTTATGAGAATAAAGATTAAAAAATCTCTAGCCTGGCCCTAATACTCCATCATAGTATTCAGTCACGTAAATTTGATACAATAATATTTTTTTAGATGAATCAGTTAATAAACTATTTAACAGCAGCCTTAAAAAAGAACCTGAGTTTTTAGAAAATAACCTCTGTTTAAATCAATTAATTTGGTTTGATAATAAAATCAAACAAATAAATATTTTTACAGATTTTTACACCAGAAAACATTTTAAGACAAAAGACTTTAGTGATTAAACGGACAGAAGAAGAAAAAAATGTTTAATCTTTAAACAGGTTCTGAAATGTTACAATAAAGTTTGCTGTTTAATTTCTATCTGGGATTAATAAAGTTTTCTCTATTTGAATAAAAATAAATACGCATTTAAACGCATTATTTAAAATGGTTTAAGATACTTTTAATATCATGATTATTATTTATTCTTTCTCAGAAAACATTGACAGCAGGAATGATTTCTACGGTTAAAAGAAATTAAAAATAATAAAAAGATTAAAACCTCTTTAGAGTTTCACGTTTTTAACGCAGATAAAATTTTCTTAAAAAAAATTTATTAGAAAATTTCAACTTAAGCAGCTAAACTTTTTTTAATTGTAATTTTTTTATATTCAACTTTAAGAAAAAGTAAATTTGTTTTAAATCTGTAAAACTTTTACGTAGTTTTATCTCCAGCAGGAAACTTTTTTGTTCTTCCGTGTTCTGGTCGACTCAGAGGAATTTATTTATCACCCGTAAACCTTCACCTCCCGACAGACAGACCTACAGGAGGAACACGAATCAAACGCACCTTTGAACGTCAGAACAGGCTTCTGATTGGCCGCCGTGGCGTCTGGGCTGAGGGCTGCCGCCAGGCTGAAAGCACAGCAGAGGGAGAGGCAGGATGAGGCCAGAGCCCCTGCTGAGGGCGGCTCAGTGACATCTGTCGGGTCTCACCTGAACAAGGCCACCTGGCCGTAGTTGTTCCCCGCCGCTAGGAAGCGTCCGCAGGGAGAAAAGCTCTGGGAGAAAACCGTCATGTGGAGCAGCTGCAGCAGACGAGAAGGAGCGATGAGGAGGAAGAAACACGTCGGAAAAAGAGCTTTTTCATCACTTAGTCATTCGTTTCCAAGGAAACGGCTGAGAAACGCAGCGAACAGGGATCTGGTTTCTGACGGGAGTTTCTGACGTTTTCGGCTGGGATCTGATTATTCCTACTAACAATGAAAGAAGAAATATGAAAGAAGTCGATTCTTCTTCGCTCTGTCTGAGCCTGAAATAAAATAAAAGTGTTCAGCAGCTCCCAGATGAGTCCATGAGAATCCGCCATGGTTGATTGATTGATCAGAGGAACGGAATCATTTTCTCATCAACCTTTTCTAAAAAGAAATTTCTAAGAAAATCTCTAATCTAAGAAGAAATTTAATCTCATCATCAGACCATCCGACCGAACCGGTTTAGCTTTTCTAACATTTATTTCCTCTGATCTCTTTTCTTGAATAATTATTCTGTAGAAATGTGTTAAAACAATAAAAGGAAGCCTTTAATGAGCTTGGTCAAGTGCGCATGCTCAGTTACCACCCGGCTCCAATCAGGTCCCTGGAATCAAGTCACGTGACTCTGCAGCAACAAAGTGCTGTTCGTCCTTTGATCCAACAGGTTTTCATCAAAATAAAACTTCTAAATTAATCTGAAATCAGCCCGAACTCAACATTAAAACTAACCTGACGCCGAAGGGCTAAAAACATTTAATTAGAATAAATTATTTTTCAATAATAATTAAACAAATCCTATTTTCATTGTTTTCTAAACAGAATCCGTTATTTCGTTTAGAATCAGAATTCTGAGCTCAGAAAGAAAAGAAAAACAAAAACAAAACAGAAATGATCAGAATTGAGCTTTTTGATAATCTTCAGTGAAAATAGAAAAAATATATATTTTAAATAGTCATTTATTTCGCCCTAAAGATCACCCGAAGCAGCGCTGCCGGTTTGAGATTTTCTGTTTCCTAATTTTTCCGGAGATCATAAAGAAACAGGAAGAAATGTTGATCGGAGCTAAGCTCACCTCTACGGGGCCCATCCTGGCCTCAGGTCCGCTGGGTTCCTGGAAAACTGGAGCAGAAAAAAGAGAGGAACACGGATGGAAGCCGAACAGAGCAACCGGAGGGAAACACACGAAGCGGGCGCAGACCTATGACGTCAGCACCACGGCACGGCATTCTGGGACATGGGGTCCAGCAGTCTGGCTTCTTCTTTCTTTGGTTTCTGGCGCTCTGGGCACATTTAAAGCTTTGCTGCCCCCTCAGGTCATAAGATATAAAACACTTTCGAATAAAAAAAAATGTTTAAAACCGTGTATGGATCTGTTCCGTTTATTCACACTTTTAATATCATGATTATTATTTATTCTTTCTCAGAAAACATTGACAGCAGGAATGATTTCTACAGTTAAAAGACATTAAAAATAATAAAACCTGTTTAGATTTTCACTTTTTTAACGCAGATAAATTTTTATTTAGTCTGTAGATTTGGCGCTAGGAGCTTTTTAGAAATCAAAGTGCTAGAGGGGTCTGAAAAGTGGCTAAATATAGCGACTAAAGCGCTAAGTTGGCATCTTTGCATCGTTTGTTTTCAAATGGTTTGCTGCTGTCTGTTTGGACCTTTCTGAACATGTGCAGCAAATGGACTTATTTTATTTTAACCCCAAATAAAAGTGGAATTCAACAGAAAAACGTTAAAACATTTTTTTTTCTAAGTCAGTGTAAATAATTTAAAAAAAAAACAAAGAAGCTCAAATTTCCTGAGGGGGTCAGTTAGTTTAGACCCTCATATCTACCTTCGGTTAATAGTACTAATAATCACCAAAATAACGTAATTAGTAAAAATGAGTGATTCATTTTTATCAAAGGCATATTGATCCTTACAGAGGGGGTTTACTTAAATATAGTTACTTGCTCTGAATCTCAGGATATCTAAAAAAGAAAACTGGTCTCCTATGAATTCAGAATTATTTCTTTATTTAATTTTCCAATAACTTAATCCTAAATACCCTGAATAAGTGATGAAGAGACGGTCAGGCTAACTCTGATCTGTAGATATGGCTCCCTCTAGTGGAGCTAGGCTGATATTACCACTCCCTTCTTTAGTTTACGGAAACAGCCCGCTGCCGTAAATCCGAACAGAGTTCCGAACAGAGTTCCGAACAGAGTTCCGATCCAGATAGAAAATCAACAGCCTCAATAAATATGTGTGCGATAATATACCACGTGACCTTCCGGCCGCTGCGTGCTGCGATGGCCGAGTGGTTAAGGCGTTGGACTTGAAATCCAATGGGGTCTCCCCGCGCAGGTTCGAACCCTGCTCGCAGCGCAGAGAGGAATTCCTTTTTGATTCTGATGCAAGATTTGTGTTTAAGTTTAGCTATTTTATCACATCTATTTTATATCACAGTGGATTATTAAAACTGTAGCTGCGGCAAAGGAAGGACACAGAATGTGTTCACGGAATTTCATCACAATTTCCGCAGATGAAAGAAGGAAATTCTAAAAACCTCTTTGATATGTGATTTAAATGACAGGTCCTATTAAAAAATAAAACCACGATATTTTACTTTATTAACTGAGATATGGTGAATAAATAGAGATCAGTGGGCAGGACACATACTGACTAGTGCAGATGGAGTTAATATCTTTTGCCGCCAGGTGGTGCTGTTGAGTCCTGACCCATGGAATTCTCTGTCGCAGAGAAAAGAGACGAAAAGCTGCAAGAGTTTGCAGAATAAATATAATTTCTAATGCTCAAATTCAATTTAATAAAAAAAAAAAAGAAAAACTTTATTAATCCTTAAGTAAAATAAAATATTGATTCACATTTAAATGTTAATTATATAAATGAAAATTCACTTTACCTTTTCATTTAAGGTCACTTTCCAGAGAAAATTCAATTAGATGATCCAAGTAATTAAAGGTTTGACGTTTTCTAAAGAAAACCATCCGATTGCATTCAGTCACTGACTTTACAGGATTCTCTGCATGCATGTAATGACAGTGGAGAGGAAAAACTCCCCTCTTCTTCCACACTGCTGCACCTAATAATTTATAATAAAAGTTGAACTTTATTGGAGAAATTTACCTCTGCATTTAAGCCTTCCCCTTGGGGAGCAAAGGGCTGCCATTGTGCGGCGCCCGGGGAGCAGACCTGAGCTGCATCAATGAGCGCTATCGCAGATCATTCCTGTCAGCAGCAGTTTGACTTTTTAACCATGACCATAAATCTCAGTAAGTCTTCATATCTCTGTTTATTCTTTTAAATGTCCTACTGGCGTTTGTGTGCATAAATACACATTTTACTCATTTCTTGAAATCACCTTGTTCATTTGAGTGTTTTTTTTTATTATTTACACTGACTTAGCTAATAACTGACTAACTAAACAAAAGTGTTTCAATGTTTTCTGCAGAAATCCACTTTTATTTGGGGTTAAAATAAAATAAATCTTGGCCCCACATGGTTTGAATCCTAAAGCCTCTTTCTGCAGGTTTCCTGTGTATGAGTGTTTTCTCCTCTCTAACATCACATTTATTCATTCATTTAGGATTTATTCACTGTAAAGACTTTACTGAGGTCTAGAGGATGGAAACAGGATAAATCATTTAACTTTCAAAGCACCAATAAAGATGTCACATTAATTCCAGAGGTGAATGTAGGAAATTTGAGTCCCTAGGCAAATACAGGAAGGGGCCCCTTTTGAAGTGAGAAGAAAACGCATAAAACAGCCCCATTCTACAGATGTAGAAATGTTAATAGAATAGACATCTATTATCTGTTCTAGGTTGTGTCCCTCTCTTCTTGTCCCTTTTCTTCTTGTTTTCCTCTCTATGTTTTGTTCTCAGCTGACTTTTCATGCTGTCTCTAAAGGAATGAAAGATTTTTTCCAAGCACTAAGCTCACTTAGCTGATTGCTCCTTCCTGTGTTTCCAAAAAGGCCAAAGTAAATAACCCAGTCCTTCTTTTCACTGCAGACAAGCCATGATCTGCTTATCTGTTCTCCATTTCTCATTTGGATGAAATAATAGCTGCATGAATCATGACAGCAGACAAGATAGAGGAGAGCAGGAGGCGGGGTTACCAATCTACTCGCTCTGGAGAGCAGAGTTCGCTGCTTTTAGATGTTGTCTCCAAAGTCTCCAGTAGCAGAAAAAAGTCTCTAGATTTGGCGCTAGGAGCTTTTTAGAAATCAAAGTGCTAGAGGGGTCTGAAAAGTGGCTAAATATAGCGACTAAAGCGCTAAGTTGGCAACACTGCTCTTTGCATGGTTTGTTTTCAAATGGTTTGCTGCTGTCTGTTTGGACCTTTCTGAACATGTGCAGCAAATGGACTGATCCAATATGGTGGACACTGAAGGGGGGGCTGAGACACACATAATATTATCAGCGTTCTGATGGCATTTTAGTCAAAGGATTTTTATCAAAAACATAATTAATGTGCACAAATAAGGAATAGTTGTATTAACTCTACATGCGAACAGATTTTTATGGGGCCCCCAGGAACTTGGGGCCCTAAGCAACTGCCTAGTATTGCCTAATGATAAATCCCCCCATTAGTTAATTGCAATGAACTAAGAAACAAAATAAAGTGAAAACGATGGAAAAATAAAAATAATCATTAATATTTCTATATACTTTAAATTGCAATTTTTTGTTTTTGTTTTTTTTTTTACAAATAAAAAGAAATTAATAAATGTATAAACTAATAGTAATAATTGCAGCTTTGCTCTCTGGTCTCATTACATCATTGAAGCTTAAAATATTCAACATGTCATTTTAGATAAAAACGGTATAAAATAATGTGATAATAATGTAAATAAAGTGTAAATGATGGTGAACTGGGCGCTCCTTGGTCCCCGCGGATCGATGAGTGAAGCCGCCTGCGCAGCTCCGCTCCCCGCCCTCCTCTTCATCACATCCCGTTGTCTCAGTGAGGATGAGTCGGTCGGAGGCTCGCCGCTAACCGGGCCTGGTCGGTTGATGGTGGTTCCGTGGATCCGGTCCAGTCCCAGCCCGGTCCGGCCTGCAGGTGTTCGCGGCCCGGAGCTGAGATGCAGCAGCTGTTATGTAAGAGCGGAGCCGTTCGCCCGCCGCCATGAATGACGCGCAGCAAGAAATGTCTCCGGACTTCGTCCTGATGCGGCTCGTCTCCGCCGCGGAGTATGACCGGCTGGACGAGCCGGACGGCCTGATCCGGTCCGGCGGCGGCGGGTTCGGGTCGGTGAAAGCCGCGCTGGGTCACCGCGGCGGCGGGTTTGAGGTGGATCCCAGCGGCCCCTCCGCAGGCCTCGGCTCCGCATCCCCGCACTACAGTTCGCCGCTTCCCGGAAGAGTGGAGCTGGAGGGCGGCCTGGGGCTGCCGCAGGCCCCGCAGACCTCCGACGCGTCGCTGTCGCCGCCGTCAGAGGATTTTGCCGCAGCGGCGCAGCGGTTCGTGGACGGTTCGGGGGGACATGGATCCAGGGCTCAGCTGATGGTTCTCCAGAACCTGCTGCGGTCCGGACTGCAGCAGCCGCCCGCAGGGTTCCTGCAGGAGGAGGCAGACAGACTAGAACCGGGACCAGGACCGGGACCAGGACCAGGTTCTGTTAACGATCCTACCGGAGGAGGGAAGGAGCAGAAGACCCAGTCCCCTGAAGAGACCCCGCAGTGGCACCCAGTGGTCCGACTCTCCAAAGGGTCTGAGGGCCCACAGAACCCCCCGCAGGTCCCGCCTCTGGACCCTGAGTCCATCCCCATCCTGTGTCACAGACACCGCCTGGCCAAGTGGCCCCCGGGCCTCCTGCAGCAGGCTCTGCGCCTGGGACTGTTGGAGCACAGGAAGTCCTGCTCCTCTGGGGGTGAAGATCCAGTCCTGGTTCTGGCCCAGAAGCTGGGTCAGCTGGGTGAGGGCAGAGAGGGGGTGGGAGTTGGTGGGGAGGAGGTGGTGCCCCCCCTCCCTCGCTGCTCCTGTCACAGTATCCTGGGTACCGGACCCGGGGGGCCCGGGGAGGACCCCAGTGACACCAGCGATGCCCTGCTGGTTCTGGAGGGTCTGGGTTCGGAGCAGGTAGGGGAACTGGCTCAGGGGGGAGGGAGGGGTGAAGAGGACACCAAGACAGAAGAGGATGGGGAGGGGGGCGGTACTGGAGGGACGCCTGGGGGAGTCGGACCCGTCATCTGTGCCGGGACTCTCAGCGGTCTGATGCGGCAGGTCCACCGGCTGGCCGAGGAGGCGGGGGTCTGCACGGAGCAGACCTGCCGATCTGCCGTGCCCCCCCACTCCCCCGCACCCCCACAGGCCCCCCCACCCGCAGCAGCCACGGGCAGCACCCGCGTCCCTCCAGAACAGGGCCCCCGCCCGCAGCATCAGCACCAGTCCAGATCCCAGCCCCAGAGCCGCGCCGCCACCCCAAAGCTGGGCGTAGCGGCCGGGGGGGCCGGGCGGCCCGCCTCCCCCCTGGTGGTCCTGGAGGGGGAGAAGACCCCGCGGAGAAAGTCCAGGAAGGGGGGGTCCCTCAAGGTCCGGCTCAGCAAGTTGTTCAGAACCAAGAGCTCCAGCGGCGGGTCGGGGGGGCTACTGGACAAGCGTCCGTCTCTGGCGTCGTCCACCTCATCAGGCGGGAGCCTGCTGGACGTGTGGGGGTCCACCTGCAGCAGTACGGACCAGGACAGCAGCAGGTAAGGAGCTCTGAAGAACTTCTAATGGGGTTTAATCTAAACCTTCCTCTACAGGTCAAAGGTCGCCACCCAGAACCGGTCCTGCTGGTCGGAGGATGGGAGGAGGCGCCTGGGCCCGAGGTGGAGATCAGAACCAACACTGAAGCACGGTGGTGGCAGGATGAGGATTCAAAGTTCTGTCCAAACTGCAGAAGGTTCTACAGACTGCTGCATCCGGGTCTGAAGCATCCAGGTTCTGGTTCTGATGGCCTGGTAGGCCCTGTCGTCCCCGGTCCGACTCTGGAGCCTTCAGACCTGGACCTGCTGACGTCAGGGTCCGGTTCTGGTTCTGAGGGCAGGATCGGCTGCTGCCTGGATCCCATCAAACTTCACTGCCGCTCAACTTTCCCTGCAGCTGTTGCCATGGCGATCGGCTCTCTGACTGCTCAGCAGAGAGACTGCTGTTACCATGGCGACAGCATCCCTTTCTCTGGTGAAGCTCGTCTCCATGGCAGCAGTTTTTGGCTCCCTTACAGTGGGCGGAGGTGGGGGGGGGCCTCAGGTGCATGCCAGGTGAGACGGTGATGTCACATCCTGGTTGCCATGGCGCTGTATCCTCTGCTTCTCGCTGAAATCTGGACCTGATAGAGGAGAAGAAGGTTCTGCTGGTGACTGAAGGACCAGAACCTGGACCTGGAACAGACTGGGCAGAAAGTTCTGCTTCTTCTTCAGAACCTGCTGAGCTCCAGAACCAGCTCCTCTGGTTCTATTTTAAGCCGACTGTTTTCTACTTCCTGTTCTGACTGTTCACACTTCCTGTTTGTGACTGAATGATTTCCCTCCCAGCGATCATAACCTGACGAGTGTTTCTGTTTGACTCCCCAGGCTGCAGGTGTCCAGACCCCACAGTGCCTTCTCCCCGGTGCCGTTCACTCCTGCTTTCACCGGTGAGTCCGCCGGGCCGAACCGGGCCGAACCAGGCCGACCCGGGCTGGCAGCTTTCACTCTCTGTCCTCATCTAACATCCTGCTCCTAACCAGTCACATCTTCACGGTTCTGTTTCTGTTGGACCGGATCTTTGGGTGAAGATCGGTTAGCGGTTGCTAAGCTCACAGACGTAACTGAACAGGAAACAGGAAGTAACCGCAGCGCTAGCTCCATCTCACAAACAGCGGCTGCCTCACTTGATGCCGTTGGCCACAGAGGTTCTGCTGGTACCATAAATCAGACTTGGGTTCTGAATACAGCTTCAGAACTCTGAGGTTCTGAGTTCAGATTAGCGTCTGATGTTGGACGGGTTCAGATTTCTGCGCTGACAGAACCAGGCGTGTTCAGGTGGATCTGTTCATCTGGGATGTAGACCAGGTCAGAACCGGCCTGGTTCTAACAGGTTCTAGTTCTAGAACTGGATGATCAATAGAACCCACTGCTTTCTGAAGATCATCATTTTCTTAGCATCTGTTTATCCGATGATTTAAAAATGTTTTCCACACTTTTAATAACGGCCACTGATTGTAGTGGACAGAACTAATAATCTCACCTTGGAAGGAATAACGTCTCCGGTTGGACGACGGGCAAACGGGTCGATGAAGGAGGTTTAATCCTGGACAGAACCCAGCCTGACAGGATTCTCCTCCTACCCAGGAGGAGTTCTACCCATCAGAACCGGACAGTGAGGTTCTTCTAATGGAAGCCAGTGGTGTTTATGAGGGAAATAACTGAAAGACATGGATCTAGGTCCAGAACCTTTATGAAGAGAAGGACAAAGTTTGAGGTCCAGTTCATCACTTTGATAAGGGATGGGCCGTATAGAACATCACCTGCTGCATAGTTTCTGGTTCAATCAGTAGAATGAAGGTTCTGCTGTAGTTCTGGACCTACAGAATGGGTCGGGTTTCACCTGATCCAGTCTGCTCAGGAGGTAGAGCTTCACCCCTGGTTCTGCAGTTTAGATCCAGGCCAAAAGAATCGGATCCTGGAACCCAGCAGAAGAACCGGACCCCCCTTGGACTAGCTGAGATAAGTCATCTGAGCTCAGCGCCCTCCATGTTGTCAGGACAGAACCAGAACTTTTTAACTCGCAGTAGAATCTGTTAGAAAATGGCCTCTGGGACCAATGACATCATACGGCCTGGGTCGGTGGGCGTGGCCCCATCCATAGATGACATCACTATCAGTTTGGTTCCAGTTCTGGTCATTCTCAGTCCCTCAGAACATTGAAGTAGAAAAATGGACCCATTAGAACTATGGATCCATTAAAGTAAATCCATCATTTATTTGTTCATTAAAAGGGTCCTTTAATTTCGTTAATTGAACGGGTCCAATAATTGAACGGGTCCATTAATTGAACGGGTCCAGTAATTGAACGGGTCCGTTAATTGAACGGGTCCATTAATTGAACGGGGCCGTTAATTGAGCGGATCAGATAATTGAACGGGTCCATTAATTAAACGGGTCCAATAATTGAACGGGTCCGTTAATTGAACGTGTCCATTTATTGAGCGGATCAGATAATTGAACGGGTCCATTAATTGAACGGGTCCATTAATTAAACGGGTCCAATAATTGAAGGGGTCCGTTAATTAAACGGGTCCATTTATTGAGCGGATCAGATAATTGAACGGGTCCATTAATTGAACGGGTCCATTAATTGAACGGGTCCAATAATTGAACGGGTCCGTTAATTAAACGGGTCCAATAATTGAACGGGTCCATTAATTGAACGGGTCTGTTAATTGAACGGTTCTGTTATTGAACGGGTCCATTTATTGAGCGGATCAGATAATTGAACGGGTCCGTTAATTGAACGGGTCCAATAATTGAACGGGTCCGTTAATTGAACGGGTCCAATAATTGAACGGGTCCGTTAATTGAACGGGTCCATTAATTGAACAGGTCCAATAATTGAACGGGTCCATTAATTGAAGGGGTCCATTAATTGAACGGGTCCAATAATTGAACGGGTCCGTTAATTGAACGGGTCCAATAATTGAACGGGTCCGTTAATGGAACGGGTCCATTAATTAAACGGGTCCAATAATTGAACGGGTCCGTTAATTGAACGGGTCCATTAATTGAACGGGTCCGTTAATTGAACGGTTCTGTTATTGAACGGGTCCATTTATTGAGCAGATCAGATAATTGAACGGGTCCGTTAATTGAACGGGTCCAATAATTGAACGGGTCCGTTAATTGAACGGGTGCATTAATTGAACGGGTCCAATAATTGAACGGGTCCGTTAATTGAACGGCTCCAATAATTGAACAGGTCCATTAATTGAACTGGTCCATTAATTGAACGGGTCTGTTAATTGAACGGGTCTGTTAATTGAACGGTTCTGTTATTGAACGGGTCCATTTATTGAGCAGATCAGATAATTGAACGGGTCCAATAATTGAACGGGTCCGTTAATTGAACTTGTCCGTTAATTGAACGGCTCCGTTAATTGAACGGGTCCGTTAATTGAACGGCTCCAATAATTGAACGGGTCCATTAATTGAACGGGTCCAATAATTGAACGGGTCCGTTAATTGAACGGGTCCAATAATTGAACGGGTCCGTTAATTGAACGGGTCCGTTAATTGAACGGGTCCAATAATTGAACGGGTCCGTTAATTGAACGGGTCCGTTAATTGAACTGGTCCAATAATTGAACGGGTCCATTAATTGAACGGGTCCAATAATTGAACGGGTCCAATAATTGAACGGGTCCATTAATTGAACGGGTCCATTGATTAAACTCGTCCATTAATTGAACGGGTCCGTTAATTAACGGGTCCATTAATTAAACTCGTCCGTTAATTGAACGGGTCCGTTAATTGAACGGGCCCATTAATTAAACTCGTCCGTTAATTAAACAGGTCCATTAATTGAACGGGTCCGTTAATTGAACGGGTCCGTTAATTGAACGGGTCCATTAATTAAACTCGTCCGTTAATTGAACAGGTCCATTAATTAAACTTGTCCAATAATTGAATGGTTCTGTAATTGAACGGGTCCATTAATTGAACGGGTCCGTTAATTGAACGGGTCCGTTAATTAAAGGGGTCCAATAATTGAACGGGTCCATTAATTGAACGGGTACGTTAATTGAACGGGTCCGTTAATTGAACGGGTCCGTTAATTAAACGGGTCCAATAATTGAACGCGTACATTAATTAAACTTGTCCATTAATTGAACGGGTCCGTTAATTGAACGGGTCCATTAATTAAACTTGTCCAATAATTGAACGGTTCTGTAATTGAACGGGTCGGTTAATTGAGCGGGTCGGTTATGGATCCGTTACCTAGCAGGTTTTTTTGGGTTCAGAGGTTCAGGTTAGGAGGTTTAGTTGTTAAGGACCAACAGCAGCTGATGAAGATGTGCCTCCTCATCCCCATCTTCATCCTCAAGCTCCTCCCTCTGCTCACTAACCCCTCCCTCCTCTAACCCCTCCTCTGCTCTGTCCAGGTGAGACGGTCTCTCTGGTCGATGTGGACATTTCTCGCAGGGGGGGGGCCTCTCAGCACCCCCCTACCCCTCCCCCCCCTCCCAGACGGAGCCTCAGCCTGCTCGGTACTTCCTCTTCTTCCTCTTTTTCTCTCACTTCCTGTTTTGTCCTCTGCTCTTTGTGTTTGTGTTGTGGGATCTTCGCTCTCAGGTAGGATTCCTTTGTAACTTGGTTCTTTTCCGTCCCGGTCCGGTTCTGATTACTGATCTGGTTTGGTTCAGATGTGATATTTTGGGTTTAGTCGCTATGGAACCGAGTCACATTCGTAAGGATCTGCTTCCTGTTCTCTAGGTTAAAGAAGAACCCAACCAGCAGACTCGGACAGTAGCTGAAGAACCGAAAGTTTTATCTGGAAGTTTATGTTCTTTGCTTCTTTCAGTTTTAAACTCGGTCAGTTTTCCCCCATTTATAAGAACATGGACTCATTACTGTACCTGATGTTCTGGACAAGGTTCTGCAGCTCTGTGACGGTCCGGTTCCTTCTACCGACCCTTAGAGTCCCTGTTGTTCAGGAACTGGAGGCTCACAGGCTTCCAGATGTTCTTCTGTCCCATTTCTCCTCCAAACGTCTCTCCAATGGTGCCGCCTCCTACCGTCTCAGAGGAGACGATCCAAACCCAGACCATGGTACCACCTCCTACCATCCCAGAGGAGACGATCCAAACCCAGACCATGGTACCGCCTTCTACCGTCCCACAGGAGACGATCCAAACCCAGACCATGGTACCACCTCCTACCATCTTGGAGGAGACGATCCAAACCCAGACCATGGTACCACCTCCTACCGTCCCAGAGGAGACGATCCAAACCCAGACCATGGTACCACCTCCTACCGTCCCAGAGGAGACGATCCAAACCCAGACCATAGTACCACCTCCTACCGTCCAGAGGAGACGATCCAAACCCAGACCATGGTACCACCTCCTACCGTCCAGAGGAGACGATCCAAACCCAGACCATTGTGCCACCTCCTACCGTCCCAGAGGAGACGATCCAAACCCAGACCATTGTACCACCTCCTACAGTCCCAGAGGAGACGATCCAAACCCAGACCATGGTACCACCTCCTACCATCCCAGAGGAGACGATCCAAACCCAGACCATGGTACCACCTCCTACCATCCCAGAGGAGACGATCCAAACCCAGACCATGGTGCAGCCTTCTACCACCATAGAAGCCTCTGAGCCCAGATAAGCTGACTCTGAGGAGAACATCAGCCTTTATCCCTCTGGATGTAGAGCTGGATGAAGGTTATCCAGAGGTTCTATCTGGTGGTGATGGATAATGGTTCTGGATAGAGAACCCTGTGATGGATCAGAGGCTATTGCTGAAGCTGCGCCCCGATGTTCCTCCAGGTTCCTTGATGGTTTGTTTCTTGGATGGATCCTCCCAGTTCCTCTGAGACGAAGCTTTGCTCTGATGGAGGAAGAAATATTTTACAGTCGTTTTTTTCTTCTTTTTTGTTTCGTTTTGTCTTTTTTGTTTGTTCAAAACGCGTTTCTGATGGTTTCAACCTGAAGCGTAGGAGTTCTTGAATCTTAATCAAGATGAAAGTGGAGAAGTTCTTCCTTTATGCTTCTATGATGAAGCTACAGGATGTAGAGATGTGGTCCTGGACCTCCTCTCAGCTGTGTTTGTGTCTGTGATGCTTTGCAGATGATTTTGGGGGCCCTCCTCAGCATCAGGGGCCCTTCATGGAGCACAGCACCGGAGCATCAATGCAGTCTCTGCCCCCCCGAACCATGGCCCTGCCCCCCACCCTGAGCACCATCCAGCACAGCCTGAGCCTCAACGGTAAGCGGTCCCGGTTCCAGAGGCCGGGCGAGCAGGGACACCAGAACAGCTGCTATGACTAGCCCATGGTTGTTGCTGTTTAGTTCTGGGAGGGGGGTGGGGGGGGTTGGTTGGTCATGTGACAGTGATAATGCTGCAGCAAAGGATTGTGGGTGTTTAACTGAAGCAGAGAAGTGATCTCAGGGCTGGAGGTCATTTAAAAAATATCAGGGAAACTCGATTATTGGCCAAAACCGAGTTCTGACTATGATTCTTCTGCCCAGACACCTTCCTGCGAGGTTTACCCCGCCCGGTACCGCTGCGGCCCGACGGCCAGAACCCACCCCCACGGCTTGCCCCCCGCTGCCCCCTGAGTCGACCCGACGCTGGCAGCTTCGCCACCAGCCTCAGAGAGCTGGAGAAGGTGGGTATGTCTGATTAGATGTGAGCAGTGAGGGAAGGGGCGGGGCCTAACATTGGGGTGTGTGTGTGTGTTCCCAGTGCGGCTGGTACTGGGGCCCCATGAACTGGGAAGACGCTGAGATGAAGTTGAAAGGGAAGCCGGACGGATCGTTTTTGGTCCGGGACAGTTCAGACCCTCGGTACATCCTGAGCCTGAGCTTCCGGTCGCAGGGGGTGACGCACCACACACGCATGGAGCACTACAGAGGTAAGTCACACACCAGCAGAACCGGGCTGTCCAGGCCGGCCCACTGCAGCCCTGACCTCTCTGTCCTGTTCCGTCCTGCAGGGACCTTCAGTCTGTGGTGCCACCCAAAGTTCGAGGACCGCTGCCACTCTGTGGTGGAGTTCATCGAAAGAGCTATCATGCACTCCAAGAATGGAAAGTTCCTCTACTTCCTTCGCTCCAGAGTCCCAGGTAGGAACCCACCGATCGGCCCAGCCGGCAGATGGCCGCTCACACTGAGCCTGGTTCTGCTGGAGGTTTCTTCCTGGTCAAAGGGAGTTTTTTCTCTCCACTGTCGCTACAAGCATGCTTAGTGTGAGGGATTGCTGAAGAGTCAATGAGTCGATGCAATCAGCTGGTTTTCCTTAGATAGAAAACTTTGAATCAATCTGACTGGATGATCTGGTCAACTGGAAAGTGACCTGACATGACATGATGTGAATCGGAGCTATAGAAATAAACTAAATAGAATTGAACCGCCCCCTTTCTATCAGTAGAACCGCAGCTGCAGAACATCTGGAAATCTGCTTTGCTGAATGTGTCTAAATGTAGGAAGTCAGATTGGCTCTCATCTTACAGAACATCTCCAGATGTCATTTTTATTTGTGTAACAATCTTAAGTTTTGTAAAGCTTACTTGTTTTTAATCTTAGCTGAGCTTGAAATTCAAGCCAGTGCATTTCAGCAAACACAGCTGTGACAAATCTAGGATAGTTTGAACAGCAACACAGCGCAGCATTACCAGAGGCATTTAATGAGGCATTTCCTTCGGCATTTAGTGCAGCGTTTCAGAAGCCATGTAGCGAGATATTTCACAAGGCCTTTAGTGAGGCATTTCACGACGCCTTTAGTGAGGCATTTCATCAGGCCTTACTGAGGCGTTTAGTGAGATATTTCTTGAGGCCGTTATTGAGGCATTTTAATGAGGCATTTAGTGAGGCATTTCAGAGGCCCTTACTGAGGCATTTCATGGTGCATTTCACGAGGCATTTAGTGAGATATTTCTTGAGGCCGTTATTGAGGCATTTTATGGGCCTTTATTGAGGCATTTCAGAGGCCTTTAGTGAGGCCTTTAGTGAGGCATTTCATGAGGCATTTCATGAGGCCTTTAGTGAGGCATTTCACGAGGCCCTTACTGAGGCATTTCATGATGCATTTCACGAGGCATTTAGTGAGATATTTCTTGTAGCCGTTATTGAGGCATTTTATGGGCCTTTATTGAGGCATTTCAGAGGCCTTTAGTGAGGCCTTTAGTGAGGCATTTCATGAGGCATTTCATGAGGCATTTCATGAGGCCTTTAGTGAGGCATTTCATGAGGCCTTTAGTGAGGCATTTCATGAGGCATTTCATGAGGCCTTTAGTGAGGCATTTCATGAGGCATTTCATGAGGCCTTTAGTGAGGCCTTTAGTGTGGCATTTCATGAGGCCTTTAGTGAGGCATTTCATGAGGCCTTTAGTGAGGCCTTTAGTGTGGCATTTCATGAGGCCTTTAGTGAGGCCTTTAGTGAGGCCTTTAGTGAGGCATTTAGTGAGGCATTTCATGAGGCATTTCATGGGGCCTTTAATGAGGCCATTAGTGAGGCATTTCATGAGGCATTTCATGAGGCCTTTAGTGAGGCCTTTAGTGAGGCTTTTAGTGAGGCATTTAGTGAGGCATTTCATGAGGCATTTCATGAGGCATTTCATGGGGCCTTTAGTGAGGCATTTCATGAGGCATTTCATGAGGCCTTTAGTGAGGCATTTCATGAGGCATTTCATGATGCATTTCACGAGGCATTTAGTGAGATCTTTCTTGAGGCCGTTATTGAGGCATTTTATGGGCCTTTATTGAGGCATTTCAGAGGCCTTTAGTGAGGCCTTTAGTGAGGCCTTTAGTGAGGCATTTCATGAGGCATTTCATGAGGCATTTCATGGGGCCTTTAGTGAGGCCTTTAGTGAGGCATTTCATGAGGCATTTCATGGGGCCTTTAGTGAGGCCTTTAGTGAGGCATTTCATGAGGCATTTCATGAGGCCTTTAGTGAGGCCTTTAGTGAGGCATTTCATGAGGCATTTCATGAGGCCTTTAGTGAGGCATTTCATGAGGCATTTCACAAGGCCTTTAGTGAGGTTTTTTTCATGAAGCATCTAGTGAGGCATTTCAGATTGGCATTCCAGATGGGTCAAGGTTTGATGAGGGGCCGCATGTTTCATTGGCAACTTTGTTTTTAGATGACAGCCTTTCCATGGAAGGTGGCGCATGGCGCCATCTGGTGGCTGAATGCTATCTGATGATCATGAACTTCTAATTTTTATCCCTGTTTAAAACCTTGAGATCTGTTTCTCTCTCTCTTGGATCCAGATGACTGAGATGTTCATAAAAGGGTTGGATTAACGCTTCTCTAGAATCAGAGCTTTTTTTCTCAGATATTTCCAACCTGTGGCTGAATGAGGGGTGAGCCGGGGTGTCAGCACCGAGCGGACAGAGAAGATCTGTCCTGAACTGCATGTTTTGGACCCCGGTTACCATAGAAACGTTATTGAGATGACTGGTAGCATAGGACACGTCTTCCCGCTTCCTGCCAGGTTCTGGTCCATCACTGTGCGTCTGTGTTTCAGGTCTGCCTCCGACTCCAGTCCAGCTCCTGTACCCGGTCTCCAGGTTCAGCAGCGTCAAGTCTCTGCAGCATCTGTGTCGCTTCTGCATCAGACAGCTGGTCCGGATCGACCATATCCAGGAGCTGCCGCTGCCCACGTACGTACCCGCTGCAAGCCCCGCCCCCTGGCACCTCCATTCTGCTGAAGGACTCCAGGGAGAAGTGAATTAGAGCAGAGACAGAAGTGAAATGATCCAAACCTGAGCTGTTATAGTTAGCTTTAGCGTTTAGGTTGCTGCGGTGGCCGAGGCAGCTTCAGTTTCTGCTGTCTGACTCCCAGCACCATCTGGGCTGCGAATTAACCTCTGCTTCCTGCTCTGTCTTGCAGGCCTCTGATCGCCTACCTGAGGAAGTTTTATTACTACGACCCTGAGGAGGAGATCAGCCCCCCGCTGCGGGACGGGAAGGAGGCCAAGGAGCCCAGCAGCCAGCCGGGAGTCGAGTCCCAAACGTAGCACTGGAGCTGGCCCGCGCAGGAGTCCATTCGCGGGTAGGACCCAGCTGCACGACCCCACAACATGATGGACATCGACTTCCATGTCAATTGTTTAAAATATACATCCAACCAGCCAAGATGGCGTCTGTATTCCCACCGTGACGGTTATAAAACATCCAGGGGAGACCTGGGAACATTTGGCAAGCACTGGTCCCTGGCAGTCTGTTATCAGCAAACCTTCATTTCTATTTATTATTTTTCAATAGTCAAAGAAAATCTTAGTTTGGCAAAAAACACAAAATGTTTTTCTCAGCATGGATCATCAGTCCAGCCAGGAACCAGCTGATGTCGATGTTTTTTGGCGGTGGAGATCAGGAGAACGCTGAGCTCTAATCTTCTGTCCTTGTTCCAGTTGAATGTAGCCGATTATGGTTTTAATGGTTTCAATGTTTGGGGCCAAATCTGCTCCATAAGTTCTGGGCTGTTCTGTCCAGGAGTCTCTGTCAGTTCTAGAACATTCTATTTAGCCTCTACTTGATTGTCTAGATTAGTACTGCAAGCCATGTAAATATAAAATCTCTAAACCAGATATTCATTATAGATATCTGCAGCATAACTTTCCCCAGTCAGATCTGAACTAATATCTTTAACTGTAGTTTTGTCCTTCTGGATTCCAAAAAGTTACATTTCCTGATTAAATGTTAAAGTGCTTGCCATATCCACAGACGGTTTGCAGCAGGGACCTAATGGTCAAGTGATCAAAGGCAGGTAAACTTTGTGGTAAACGTCCGTGTTCGGTGGGAAAATACAGAGTTAAAATCAATCCTCTGGACTTTGTTTCCAAGTTTGAAGACGTTTCTCTTCCATCCAGGAAGTTTTTTCAATTCAAAATGTCAGAAATAGCGTTTAGTTCCAGGTTTTATCCAGCAGCCCAACAAAGCCTGGTTTTAGTTTAGAAAACATGCAAATAGAAACGGATGAACGGGTCCCCCCGTTTGGAATGGGGGTCGTTCAGCTTCTTTGTTAGCCTGCAATGCCCCATACCTGTCTATGTCTCTGAAAGGGGGGTCGTTAGAGGGAATTGTTGGCCTGGCTGAATAGGGGAGGTGCTCTGTTGCAATGATAGCAGGAAAGGATCAACTCAATCATTTAGTTTGATTTCTAATCCTAAACCAGGCTTTGTTGGGCTGCTGGATAAAACCTGGAACTAAACGCTATTTCTGCTATTTTGAATTTAAAAGTCTTCCTGGATGGAAGAGAAACGTCTTCAGACTTGGAAACAAAGTCCAGAGGATTGATTGTAACTTTTTTGGAATTACTCTGACCTGATTGACTGAGGATCTTCACCAGCAAAATACAGAGTATAAAAGCAGCCAATCACATCAGCTCTCCCTCTGTGACATCACAGCCGGAGCAGATATATAACAGATATATTCGATTCACAGTATAAAACCTGAATCTTCAGCTTTAAATCTCACAATGATCAATAAATTTATGCCTTATTTAATGAAAAAGGAAATGAATTGATTGTATTTAATGTATCAGAACTGAGTCGTTGCCTTTAACGGTTTTTTGTGGTTTCCTCCTGCAGATCTTTTCTTTCTCTGTTTTCTGGACTCGATCACTGAAGGACGTTCAAAGATTCAAACCGGACTCAGACTGCAGCCAATGGGCTCCCTCTGCTCAGTCTATCCAGGCGAGTTTCAGATGATCCTCCCTCTTCTGATTGGCTCATGTGGAGTCGACGGCGGAGGGACAGGGGATGAGGAGACTCCGCCTCCTTTTTGATGTCATCACCGATCAGCCGGACTGGAGCGGGCGGTACGTCGCCGTCGGGACGTTCCTGGGAGCTCGGCGAGGAAGAACGCATCGGTCGCCTCCAGGATCCTTAAACTTCCAAAAACCCAGAGACGGAAGATTGCTGCGGAATCTGGCGTTCCTACGGGAACCTCGGAGTTTCCCATCATGTTTACTTTTCCTTTCTGCTGGAGCCTCTGCTGAGCATCAGCAGGGGGCGCCGTTTGGCGGTACGTGTTCATGCTACTGATGAAGAGCGTGGTGGATGGATGAAGCTCTGATAATCAGAACGATGTTCAGAATGTTTTATTTCTTTGGTTCTGATGGATCCAGATCCGAAAGGGTTCTGGATCGGGTCCATTTAGTCCGAATCCCTGCCAGAACGGGTCGCTTGTCTTCAGAACCGTCGCTCTGACTTTTATGACATAAAGTTGCTGGTTCTGAATTTGTGGGCTTTAAAATGTCCAGAACCGCTGGCGTTTGATCACATGTGGAGTTCTGCCTGTAAACGGTTCTGACACGACGTCTCCTCCTCACTCTGGTCGGTCTCCAACCGGTCATAATGATTCACACACACACCCTCAGGTCGCCATGGCAACCATCCACTCCGGAAGCTGATTGGGTCAGGCCAGAACCATCTCTGGACCTTCTCTGGTGTTCTGCTCACCGTTCCTGACTGACCCGGTCCATCTGAAGCTGAGCCTGCAGCAAAGGGCTGGTTGTTGTTCAGAACCAGCCTGCAAAGAGAACCGGAGAACCGGTTCTACGCTCAGATTCATTCAGACCTGATGAAATAGTTCAGTCTGGATCTGGTGGCAGAACACCAACAGAACCAGAAACCTCAGAAGAAGAAACAGATCCATTTAGCAAAATCTCCTCGGGTCTCCCTGATGAACCAGAACCTGAGGTGATGAGGAGTCTGGGTTTGAAGAGGTTCTGATGGCGTCGGCCGGTCCTGCTGTTCGTCTTCACACTGGATTCTTGTTGATGCTCCTAAACGTTTGGGTGAAAGGCTGGAACGGACCGCCTCGGTGCTGATCCCTCATCTGTTCAGGTACGACTGCGAAGGAGGCGGAGCCTCTGTGTGGGCGGGGTGAATGGGCACTGGGGATCAGAACCTCCAGCCTTGCTTTTTTTTCGGCAGTTTCTGCTCATTCTCTCCAAACGGATCGGATGCATTTTTCAGCACTTTAGCTGCTTTCTGTTCAGCACTGATTCTGACGGCACATTTGAAAACGTTTAAGTTTCACGTTTTGATTTGAATTTTACTGATAAAAGGAAACTGGTTCTGGCAGGAAGTTTTCCCAGTTTTAGATTGAATTTGTTTCCCGCTGCTCTGGTCGCCAGCTTCGGGTTTGGACCCGGTTCCATGGTGGATCGGTTCTTCTGTTCTAGACAGAGTTCTGAGGGAACGTTGGACCAGTGGAGCCTGGAAGCAAAGTTTCGCCAAATGACCCGGAAGAACGATGTCCTGCTCTCCAGAACATTTCTGCTCCGGGTCCTGGAGGTGACCTCTGCGCCACCATGGCAACATTACCAAAAACCTTAGAGCAGGGTTACCATGACGACTACTGGGCTAGAACCATGTCGCCATCCTTATGTTTCACTGGAATGAGCCCGACTCAGACACTGCGAACTCTGGGGGAACTGGAGGCTGGATGCTTCCATGATGTCAGAGGCTGTAAATGTGGACTGTGGGGGAGCTGCTGTGGGAGTGGGGGAGCAGTAACGTGTCGTTGTGAAATCACCTGTTAATAAAACATGGTGGAACTCAAGTCTGAGCATCAGAAAAGTTTTTATTTCTAGGAGCCATAAAACAAATTTAAAAGAGACCAAAGTTTTTCCTAATTAATTTGATTTCATTTGGTTTCTAATATTTAATCCAGTTTAACTTCTAGCATCAATGCAGACAAACAATGGCTGAGTTTGAATTCCTGGGCTGCATCCTCCAAAGACGCGCTCTTCCTGGACTGGATCCTTGGAAGTTCGTGAAAATAAGGAGACCAGAAGAGTTTTGGCTGTGAATTCAAACAGCTCTATCCTTCTGCAGCTTTTACCGCCATATGCTCTGTCGCCTAGCAACCGTGTCAGTTGACACACAAAGCAGAAAAAGAATCAATACCAACTTTTCCAAACTGCATTTGTCGGCCGCATAACAAGTCTTGGTGTCTGAAAGACCTTGGCGCCGCTATGACATCATCTGCCTTTGAATCTGGCCTTCAGAGGACGCAGCCCAGGAATTTGAACGAAGCCAATGATTTCAGATTTCAAATCCTGCAGGTCAGAGGTCAGTCTCTCCCTTAATTGGGTTGGTCTGGTCTCCATGCAGCAGGAGATGGACCTGAGCTTGGTCCGCAGTGATGAAGATGTTCATTCTGGGATGATGAAGTTCCATCAGACCTTCCCTTTGGTTCTAACATCTGGATCCTGTTTGGAAGAACCAGATCCTGGATCCAAGCCACGGTTCTCTGTAGGTGAACCTGGTTCTAGAGGCGACCGGGAGCTGCTTCAAAATCCAGCATTTTATTTCACACTAATCAACAGATTTGAGGAAATCAAATATGACTGTTTATGACACTTTAACCTAAACGATTCTGTTAAAATTAGAATAGAAAATAACTTCAGCTTTACTGCAGCACTGTAACATTTAACCAATAGGGATGCTAGATGCCTCCAGGATTAGCGCCCCCTAAAGGCCACTGGGAGCACTCTGTCTCTAAACAAACCAGTCTCCTCTGTTTTCTGGTTCTGGTATCAGACCAGTTTGGACCAGCAGGTCTAGAACTCCTGGAGTTCCCCGTAAAGACGAGGAAACGTTCACCTTCTGGAAGAAATCAGACCAGAAAACATCCGACCCTGTGAGGTCGCAGAGGAGCATCGATGCACAGCAGGAGCTGAAGCATCATTGGAGGATCTCAGCTTAAACCGATACCGGGGTCAAAGGTTACAGTGTGACATTAAGCTCAAATTAGAAACAAAATAACATTTTTAATATTGAGTTCAGATCTACAGATAAACGTGAGGATATAGAAACTAGGAGAAATTTGCACAAAAACGGAACAATCACAAAGAGCGCTGTGGCTCAGGGGCCTTTTTGTTGCTAACATTGCCTTGCTATCACCGTGCTAACATTAGCCTGCCTTGCTATCACCGTGCTAACATTAGCCTGCCTTACTATCACCATGCTAACATTAGCCTGCCTTGCTATCACCATACTAACATTAGCCTGCTTTGCCATCACCATGCTGATATTAGCCTGCTTTGCTATCACCATGCTGACATTAGCCTGCCTTGCTATCACCATGCTGATATTAGCCTGCTTTGCCATCACCATGCTAACATTAGCCTGCTTTGCTATCACCATGCTAACATTAGCCTGCCTTGCTATCACCATACTAACATTAGCCTGCTTTGCCATCACCATGCTAACATTAGCCTGCCTTGCTATCACCATGCTAACATTAGCCTGCTTTGCCATCACCATACTAACCTTAGCCTGCCTTGCTATCACCATGCTAACATTAGCCTGCCTTGCTATCACCATACTAACATTAGCCTGCTTTGCCATCACCATGCTAACATTAGCCTGCTTTGCCATCACCATGCTGATATTAAACTGCTTTGCTATCACCATGCTGATATTAGCCTGCTTTGCTATCACCATGGTGATATTAGCCTGCCTTGCTATCACCATGCTAACATTAGCCTGCTTTGCCATCACCATGCTGATATTAGCCTGCTTTGCTATCACCATGCTGACATTAGCCTGCCTTGCTATCACCATGCTGATATTAGCCTGCTTTGCTATCACCATGCTAACATTAGCCTGCCTTGCTATCACCATGCTAACATTAGCCTGCCTTGCTATCACCATGCTGATATTAGCCTGCTTTGCTATCACCATGCTAACATTAGCCTGCCTTGCTATCACCATGGTGATATTAGCTTGCTTTGCTATCACCATGCTAATATTAGCCTGCCTTGCTATCACCATGCTGACATTAGCCTGCCTTGCTATCATCATGCTAACAATAGCATGCTTTGCTATCATGCTAACATTAGCCATTAGCCCTACTAAGCGCTGCTGCCTAAACTTAAAATTAAATTTAAAATAAAAGGTTGTGACCTCTTTAAGGCCAATGTGGGAGAAAGTACAATCATTGGTTCTCTTCTAATTTATTTTTATTCACTATTAAAGTAATCCTATTAAAGTAAGGTCCTTCCTTTGGTCACGTCTGGATTTAAATAAAGATTACTGTAAATGATGTTTCCTTAGAAGATTATAAAACAGAGCTTAGAGGACCCGGTTCTGATGTTTTTGGACTCAAGCCTTCAAGTATTCTGTTCCGTTTTTGTGCTGCAGTTTAGAAGGTTTCCTCACAGAACAACCTTCAACTTTAACGGCTCCGACTCCAGAAACACTTCAGAGACACTTGGAGATCAATTCAATGGCCTGAAAATCAGTCTATTAGCTTCAGTTTGGAAAGAACCTGAACCAGAGACCCAGAATAGACCCAGAACTGTTATGGAGCAGGTCAGCAGGTCACTTCCATCTGCAGAGAGAAGAGAAACAACAGCGAAGGTCAGAGACGGTACCCAGACCTCTTCTTCATGGATGCAGATCATTAAGATCTCTGTCCTGCTCCCAGGGAAGCTGATGTGGAACAAAAACGGTTTAAAATGAAACACAGACCACAGAAATACCTGCAGGAGGTTCTGGCATCGGTTTGTTTTCAAGACAACAAAGAATCAAAGATCAAAAATTTAGAAAGCAGATTGATTAGTTGAAAACAGGAAATGAAGCCCCTCCCTCCCTTCCTCACCGCAGCTTCTGCAGGCCAGAGGTTGGACTCAGCAGTTCCAGCACGTCTGACTGCTGCAGGTTGTTGTCTCTCAGGTCCAGATGTTTCAGAGACGGGTTGGTCTTCAGGGCTGAGGCCAGACAGGAGCAGCTGATCCAGGACAGCCTGCAGCCCCACAACCTGATGAACAACAAAGGTTCAGCTCCTCAGACACCAGAGGACCCGGCGCCCAGAGGACCAGACATTTTATATTTCATTTTTACAGCATAAGTAATGAATCAACTGTAGTGTTTCGGGTTTATCTGAATCCATCATCAGATTCAAACATTCAGATTAAATGTTATTTCCTGGATAAATGTCCCTCAGCAGGTTACGCCTCCATCACTCTTCACTAAATTTCTGCCATCATTCCCGCTGAATGTTTGACCACACTTCCTGGTACAGCTTGTAGAGAAGAGTCTATCTTCACTACGCCTAAACCTTCCCGTTAGCTTTATCTGAGGTTTATCAGGGTTTCTGCAGGTGATTGAAAATCATTAAAAGTCATTAAATGATTATTTATTAAATTAAGGCCTTAATTGGCATTAAAAATTATTAAACGTGATTATTGTTGCCTTTAAAATGCTTTATATATATATAGTGAATTTCCTTATTGTGTGACAATAAAAGGATTAAAATTTTTTTATACTTTTTTTTTCTTCAATGTTTCCTGTATCAACCACAAACAGCCTTTAAAGGACAGCATGGCCCCTTGCGACGGGGTCAAGCACACCTCCTCACTGAGGTCACAGATCCTGTCTCTTCTCGAGCTGAATCTGAACCGGGCAAATTGTAGCTCTTAGCTCCTGATGCTATCCCCCATCCATTCGTTTTCATTGAGTCAAAAGTAATCCATTTCCAGGGTAGGAAAGGGACTCTGGACAGCTGCGCAGACTCTGGACAGTCTTCCGGCTAACAGATGTCATTACAAGAGAGAAACACAGGTTGATTCTGATCTAGCAGCTCTGGCTCTCATGGTTTTTAGCAGTCTGTGTCATTTAAACAGGGCTGAGGTCAGCAGTCTATGCTGGATTTACTCATCCATTTTTAAAACCTATTTGCCCTGATTTCTCCTGGTTGAATAAAAACAAATACCAGTTTAATTTCACCAGTAAAGCAAATTCTATGTCCCAATGAACTGGAAGGATGCAGATGGAAACAGACCAGGATGGAGACCTTGAAGCCCAAATCTGCAGCTGCTTGCATTTGGAAGTAAAATGTCTTTGGGTAACATCATTGAGCTTGAGATTAGAAAACAAGACTTGGAGTTTGACTAGAACCATGGCTAGAAGTTTTCATACCTCAGAGGACTAATAACTGTCAAGTACGGCTGTGGTATTATCATGATATGGAGCTTTGGAGCTCCTAGTAATAGAAATCATCACAAATGCTGGTGAAGGTTCTCAGTCATTCAGGTCATAGTCATTCCAAAAAAATAAAAACAATCCACTGGATTTGGTTTCCAAGTCCAGTGGATTGTTTTAAATTTTCCTCACAAACTTTCTTTCTTCTTTCAGTTTAACAGTAAGGGTTCAATGAAATGTCCTTTTAAAGTAGAATAAGCTATTTTAATAGACATCAGTTCTCTCCACCCTGTGATCACCATGGTGGCTAGCAGGAGGAGGAGCTACCTTAGTTTCTCCAGACTACTGTGAGGATCCTCAATGAAAGCACACAGCTGCTTCACTCCTTCATCCTGAAGGTTGTTTCCACTCATGTCCAGATGTCTCAGATGGGAGGGGTTGGATCTGAGAGCCACGGCCAGATAAGCACAGCTTATCCCAGATAGACTGCATTCAAACAATCTGAATGGTAAAGGAGAGAAGCCTTCAGTGGACAGAGGATGGAGGAGGAAACATGCTGAGAACTTACCTGAGGGTCTTCAGTTTACTTTGGGAATCTTCTAGAAAAGCACAGAGAAGCTTCATGCCTGAATCCTGCAGTTTGTTGTTCAGGCCCAGGTCCAGATGTTTTAGATGAGACGGGTTTGATGAGAGAGCAGAAACCAGAGTATCACAGCTGATCTCTGACAGCCTGCAGCCTCTCAGTCTGGATGGGAAAAAAAAACCAAGGTAATGAAAGATTATTAAAAGGTAAATGATGGTGGCAAGCTACACCGTAGCTACAGCTCCCAGGGGCCACGGGGCCCTCTGACCACTGTCAGTAAGGAATTTACACTGCACTAAATGAGTGATTTGTTCTTAAAAGACGTGCATTCTTGAATTGAGGAGGGAAGCAGTGGTGGATGAAGTAATCAACTGTAGTACTTCAGTGAAAATATCGATACTCTTAGTCAAATGTTACTCAACTAGAAGTAAAAGTTAGTCAAATATCTACTCAAGTTAAAGTATTGAAGTACTCACTATTGAAAATACTTAAGTGTTCAAAAGTACATGCATTTAAAAGTCCTTAAAATATATTTTCTAACGTCAGAACATTTCTAATTTTTAGAGTAATTTTAAAGAACCTGTAACTTTCAGAAACCACCTGATGTTTTGATGCGTAGAACCACCTGCTATAGATTCTACACCTGGAAAGAACTGCAGCATAAAAATCACGCAAAATCGAAGGACTGATATTTTGATTATTATTTCTTAACCAGAAGCCATGGTTGACAGGGGATGTCCACAGGCTGCTGAGGGCTAGAGACAAAGCCTTCAAAGCTGGGGACGAAGCGAGCCTGAAAACAGCAAGGGCCAACCTGTCACGTGGCATCAAAAAGGCGAAAAAGGAATACACACAGGAAATAACCTCCCACTTCAGTGATAGCAAAGATGCACGGAGCTTGTGGAAAGGCATCCAAGCTATCACTGACTACAAACTATCACCTCGGAGCTGCAACAACAACACATCCCTGTTGAATGACCTCAACAGCTTTTTTGCACACTTTGAGGAAAACAACAAGACCCACCCACAGAAAACACCTCCCCCGCCACACGACCTAGCACTCTGTCGATAGCGTGAAGAGGGCTCTCACCAGGATCAACCCACGCAAAGCAACAGGCCCAGACAACATCCCTGGACGGGTGCTGAAGGACTGTGCCGAGGAATTAAAGCATGTCTTCACCGACATCTTCAACACCTCACTACAACAAGCCATCGTCCCCTCCTGCTTCAAAGCCGCCACCATTATACCGGTGCCAAAGAAGTCATCTCCATCCTGCTTCAACGATTACCGTCCCGTAGCACTGACAACCATCATCATGAAGTGCTTCGAACGGCTGGTCATGACACATATCAAATCCATCCTCCCCCCCACCCTGGACCCCTTTCAATTCGCATACAGACCCCGGCGCTCCACAGAGGACGCCATCAACTCAGCTCTGCACCCAGCCATCACTCACCTGGAGAAAAAAGACTCTTATGTGAGAATGCTGTTCATCGACTTCAGCTCAGCATTCAATACAATTATACCCCAACAGCTGATATGCAAACTGGACAAACTGGGCCTCAGCACCTCCCTCTGTAACTGGCTGCTGGACTTCCTGTGCCAGAGACCGCAAGTTGTGCGCGTCAGTAACAACACCTCGGACACTATCACGCTGAGCACAGGAGCTCCACAAGGGTGCATGCTAAGCCCTCTGCTCTTCACCCTACTCACACACGACTGCAAAACAACCCACAGCACTAACCACCTGGTGAAGTTTGCAGACGACACAACCCTGGTAGGACTCATCTCCAACGGCGACGAGACACACTACAGGACAGAGGTGGACCACCTAGCCAAGTGGTGCAGTGACAACAACCTCCTACTGAATGTCAGCAAGACAAAGGAGATTGTTGTCAACTTCCAGAAAGGTCCCCGCCGACTCCTGCCACTGACCATCGATGGCGCTGCTGTGGAGAGGGTGAGCAGCACTAAATTCCTAGGAGTGCACATTAGCGACGACCTCTCCTGGACCACCAACACTGCATCACTGGTCAAGAAAGCCCAACAACGCCTCTACTTCCTGCGGAAGCTGAATCAGGCCAGTGCCCCACCAGCCATCATGACCTCCTTCTACAGAGGAACCATTGAAAGCATCATCACCAGCTGTATCACTGTATGGGGCGGGAGCTGCACTGACTACAACAGGAAAGCCCTGCAACGTATAGTGAACACAGCTGGGAGGATCATCAAGGCACCTCTCCCCTCCCTGCAAGACATCTACTCCAGCCGCCTCACCCGCAAAGCCCTCACAATTTTGAAGGATGACACCCACCCAGCACACAACCTGATCCGTCTCCTGCCCTCCGGAAAGAGGTACAGGAGCCTACGGTCCAGAACCACCCGGCTGGCGAACACCTTCATCCACCAGGCCATCAGAATGCTGAACTCCCTCCACCCCCTCCCCACCAGGCAGACAGGAAGCTAAGACTGCCCCTCTTTCTCTCTCTCTCTCTCTCTCTCTCTCTCTCTCTCTCTCTCACACACACACACACACACACACACTGTACCAGAGACTGCACCTTACCTGCACTACCTCAGCCTGGTACAAACTATTGCTGCTGTTTTTATTGCTTTTTATTGTAAATGTCTATACTTCATATTTATATTTATCTTACCACTCTTACCTGTCATATCCCGCACTTTATGTCAGTTTTTAAATGTCAGTCTTGTATATTTCTTGTATATTTGTATATTGCAGAGAGCAAACGTAATTTCATTTCCCTTGTATGTCTTGTACATATGAAGAAAGTGACAATAAAAGCTGACTTGACTTGACTTGACTTATTTAAAAACAAACCAAAAAGAAAATAGGAAAGTCTTGATTCTCCTGACTTTCACTATGGAATAGAGGTTAAAGGTTGAATCTATTACCACAATAAAACTCATCCAACGGAACAACTTAATCACATGGCAGCAACTTAATAAAATTATATCTGCTCTGAATTTCTCACATATGTGGAACGTCATTAAATGTCTAAATCAGTGGCATCCAGCTTCAGTCCTAATGGCTTCCATGATGGATGGATATTTCAAGAAAAAAATACAGCAACAGTGGTTTATAAAGTTAAGCTGAGCCAAAAGGAACAAGGAACTAACAGCTTCCTGAAAATGGAGTAGAAAGTTATACCAATGCCCCCCCATCCCCAAAAAAACAACAACAAAAACAAATGACTCAAGTAAAGATACTCAACAAAAGTACTTATGTAATAACATAAATGTACTCTGCTACTTTCCACCACCATTTTTCAAATGGAACAAGACAATCTACATAAAAAAAACCCAAAAACAACTGGATTGTTTTATTTAAAGTGCATATTATCTAATTATTTATTTCTAAGCGTAAAAATACTCATTCCATTGGCAGATCATCTTATTTACCTGCACAAATTATGGATAAATACATTTAAAGTAACAATTTTTTCTAATTTCTAGATCCTTAAGGCCCTGTAGGCAAAGTGCCTTGCCCAAAGGCACTACTACTATGAAAGCTGGAGATGATGTTGGAACCGGGAAACCTTCCATCTTCAGGCAGATTCCTGCATCCATCAGCAGCTGCTGCTCACAATGACTGACAAGTTCAAATAATCTGGGTGTCATAAAAAAGATCTAAATCTACTAGAGCTGTTGCTCACTTCAGGTTCAAATCCCAACATGCCTGCAGATCAAACCTCTTTTGGTCCAAAAAAGATCAGAAAACTCTAATAACTCTAATTAGATAAGAAAGGAAATAAAACTATTCTGGGGACTAACCTGAGTTTCTCCAGTTTACAGTGTGGACTGGCGAGTCCGGCACACAGGTGCTTCACTCCCAGGTCAGGCAGGACATTTCCAGTTAGGTCCAGTTCTATCAGCTGAGAGGAGCTGGCCATCAGAGCCGAGGCCACGACTTCACAATGAGTCTCTGAGAGTCGGCAGCCGACTAGCCTTTAAGGTCATAGACAGAAGGATGGAAATGAGGCGAGAACTGATGGAACATTTCATTGCATGTTTCTCTGTTTTCTACCATTATTGTTGTTTGTCTCTGTGTTTTTATTTTTATTTCTCACTTTCTGCAGGTGCAGAGATGAAAATCCAGGCTGTTTTTCTTTATTCTCTCCATCCTTCATTCTCTCCTTTATTAATTTCTCCCTCCAAATGTCCTACCTCACCTTCCTTCCTTTCTTAAAGGGATGTTTCTACTTTACTGTTTCCACATTCTGGATGCAACCAGCTGGGTTTCCGTAGAAAACATTGAACCAATCATGATGATTTGATGGAATTACCTGCAAGGTGCCGTCAGATGACCTGCGGCCCCCAATGAAATAAACTAATCAGAATAAATTTTCTCTCCTTCACCTCTATTTCCATGTAGATTGCATTAGACTGGCTCAGCAGTTTTTTATGCTTACATTTCAATTAGATCATAAAATGTTGTGTATGCTAACATAGATATTAATACTCTAGTGGAAGGAGTCAGGACTGTTGTTAGCAACTTGTTGCTACAAATGTTTTGCATAAACACAGTCACACACAAGAAAAAAAAATTCACACCAAAAAATTTAACAAATTAACACCAGAGCAGTCTGGGTAATTTGGTGGAGCATTAAAGCCAAAATGTTCCACTCTCAAAGGTAAATCTCTTTTGCTTTTCCTTGTTTTTCAGACTGAGAACTGCATTGTGGGGCGGGACATGTGTAAATAAACAAAAAAGCAGTAAAGTTGATGAAAAAGTATGTTACAGATGAACTTACCGAGCCTTTCTGCAGTTCCTTACTGCTGGGATCAGCCTCATCTTCCCCTCTGTTGATGTGTTGAACATAGCCAAGTCCAACTCCTCCGGAACCTCCTCTAGCATCTGTAGCATGTAGGCCAGAGCAGAGCAGTGGATCTCTGAGAGCTCCCTCTCTGATCGGTTCTCCGACCTCAGAAACTCTTGGATGTCCTGGTGGATTGAGAGATCATTCATCTCCATCAGACAGTAGAAGACGTTGATGCTTCTGTCTGGAGATATTTTGTGGGTATTCATCTGCTTCAGGTTGTTGATGACTCGCTGGATGGTTTCTGGACCTGTTCCTGTTACACCAACCAGGCCTCTCAAGAGCTTCTGATTTGAGTCCAGAGAAAGACCATGAAGGAAGCGGGCAAACAGGTCCAGATGGCCGGTTTTACTTTGGAGAGACTTTACCAGGACTCTCTCCAGAAAGCCATCTATGGCTGAGGAGCCGTCTTTCCTAACAAGGCTATCAGGTGAACTACCAAGGAAGTTCTCCACCACCTCGGTGTTCCTGCTGGTCAAACATTGGAACATGTAGACTGCAGCCAGGAACTCCTGGACACTCAGATGGACGAAGCAGTAGATGGGTTTCTGGAAGATCACGTTCTCTCTTTTAAAGATCTCTGTACAAACTCCTGAGAAAACTAAGGCCTCTGTGACATCCAGACCACATTGCTCCAGGTCTTCCTGATAAAACACAATGTTCCCGTTCTCCAGGTTTTCATACGCCAGCCTCCCCAGCTTCAGGAGAACTTCCTTGTCAGCCTCCATCAGCTCCTGTGGACTTGCCTGATCTCTTTCAGCGTACTTGTTCTTCTTCCTCCTGGTCTGGACCAGCAGGAAGTGTGAGTACATGTCAGTCATGGTCTTAGGCAGCTCTCCTCTCTGCTCTGTGGTCAACAGGTTCTCCAGAACCGTAGCAGTGATCCAGCAGAACACTGGGATCCCACACATGATGAAGAGGCTCCTGGAGGTCTGGATGTGGGAGATGATCCTGCTGGACATCTCTTCATCACTGAACCTCTTCTTGAAGTACTCCTCCTTCTGGGCGTCAGTGAAGCCTCGTACTTCTGTTACCCTGGAAACACAGGAAGGAGGGATCTGATTGGCTGCTGCAGGTCGGGAAGTTATCCAGACCAGAGCCGAGGGAAGCAGGTTCCCCTTGATGAGGTTCATCAGCAGAACGTTGACTGATGTTTTCTGTGTGACGTCAGAAACAAGCAGACTGTTGTTGAAGTCCAGAGAAAGTCTGCTTTCATCCAGACCGTCAAAGATGAAGAGAAGTTTCCAGACAGCCAGCTTCTCTGCTGGGAGCTTCTGGAGGGTTGGATGGAAAACATGGAGCAGCGTGAGAAGACTGTGCTGCTGATCTCTGATCAGGTTCAGCTCCCTGAAGGAAAGCAGTACCACCAGACTGACATCGTGGTTCTCCAAGTCGTCTGCCCAGTCCAGAGTGAACTTCTGCACTGAGAAGGTTTTTCCAACACCAGCGATGCCATTGGTCAGAACCACTCTGATGGCTCCATGTTGGTTAGGCAAGGATTTGAAGATGTCCTGGACTCTGATTGGAGAGTCACTGAGAGCCATGGAAGCTGTCTCCAGCTGCCTGACCTCATGTTGGGTATCAACATGTCCTCCTTGCCCCTCTGTGATGTAAAGCTCAGTGTAGATGCTGGTCAGCAGGGTTTGGCCTCCTAATCCATCAGTTCCCTCAGATACGTGTGCACATCTCCTCCTCAGGCTTATCTTATGGAGGTCTAAGACCTTCTGAAGACCGCCACCTACTGGAAGACAAAAACAAGACTGAAGAAAAGACCACCAGAAAACCAAAAAGAGACAGATGGACAAATCTGTCCATCAGCAGTTAAGCCGAGTTATTCTCTGAGTTCTTGGTATGTTAATCAGGGACTGGGCAAACTGGAACAGCTGGGCTTCAATACACTCCTCTGCTGTTGGCTGCTAGACTTCCTCACCAACAGACCTCAGTCAGTCCGGGTCGGACCTCTGATGTCATCAGTCTAAGCCCCTCCCCTCAGGGCTGCGTCCTGAGCCCCCTGCCGTTCACCCTGATGACACACGACTGCGTCCCCAGGTTCACCACCGATCACATGGCGAAGTTTGCAGATGACACCACGGTGGTGGGCCTCATCAGAGACGACAACGACCTGGACTACAGAGAGGAGGTGGAGCAGCTGGTGGAGCAGAGATAACAGCCTGATCCTGAAGGTGGAGAAGACCAAGGAGATCATGGTGGACTTCAGGAAGAAGCGGCCTAACCATGCTCCACTGCTCATCAACAGCTCAGCTGTAGAGGTGGTCATTCATCACAGACACCCTCACCTGGACTGGAAACACCACCTCACTGGTCCAAAGGGCCCAGAAGGGAGAGGAGAGCCCACCGCCATCACACTGATGAACTGTTGAAACTCTAAATCACAGACTCTGCATCACACTGATGACACCAAACCAACAATACTGCAGATTTACACCATAAATATTAATGCTCTGAAATTCAAGATTAATGCATTTTGCACCTTGTTTTTTTTTTTGTCACACTGTTCACATTTAATCAGTGCTGCACTTTAAGGAATGGAAATGTCATGAAAGCTGTACACAACAAAATGTAGTTTTTTATACGCTGACAATAAAAGTCTCTGGGTGTCTCCTGTATATCAAACTCTGTGGACCTGACATGCTAAGCTTGAGTTAATCTCGGTTTAACAACAACCAGTAGCAGAACCAAAAAAACAGACTTGTGAGAATGAGGTAATTGGTTTGGCACCAGAGCCAAAGCACAGCAAGCGACAGCTGTGTTCATTAGGAGAGTCCAAGAGGTCAGCCTTACCATCATCTTCAGTCCTCTGTGGTCCAGTTAGGGGACAGAACCTCTCAACACACTCGGAACGAGAGGAGCTTCCTGAAGCAGGCTGGTCCAGTTCTAAGGCCATGTAGCGTCCACAGCAGGAGATCTGATCTGCCTCAGACAGCTGGCTGCTGCTTCTCCCCCTGAGCACAAAGAACAATGACTCTATTGGTAGCAAAGCCCAGACGATATCAGAACTGCAGCGATCAGCAGAAGGTCCAGTCTCTTCTATTTTACATTCAGGAGCTCTATATTCCAGAACCGGCAGGAAACTTGTTGCTTAGAGGGGAAGGATACAGACTCACAGCTAGAATCAAAACATCCCAAACTGCTCATAAACTGGTGATGAATCAAGCATGGCTCCTTACTTATCTGAAGGTTCATCGTCGAAGAATGGAGGAAAATTTCTGGAGCAGTCACTCTTCATAGAGAGAGAGCTGGAAGCTGAGGATTCGGTTCTGTCCCGTCCTTCACATCCACTCATCTTCAGTCAGTCTGTAACACAGAAATGTGAAAAATGAAATGTACACTGAGGGGGGGCTGAAAGCAAAAAGGCACCACAACCTCACGGTCAATCTACACTGTTCCAACAGGAAAATTAACGAGCAAAACATCCATATTTTCGAAATAAAGAAAAACTCTACTTTCTTAGATGCGTATATTTAACATCCATCATTTCTAGATAAAAGGCATAGTGGATAAAAGTCAGTTTTGAGTTCTGGGGCGTAAATCAATCATCATTGTCATTACTTACCTACTTGTATCAATAAACATTCTGCATAAAATGATATTGATATTTACAAGCACTAATATCTACATAAATTGATTATTTCATATTTTTTTTATTTAAATTGCGATTTATCTTTGATTTCACTGAAGTCTGCTAGATGACTTGCACAAACACATACACTGCCTGGCCAAAAAAAAAGTTGCCACCAAAAATCAAGGTAATTCACTCTAATACTTTGTTGGACCGCCTTTAGCTTTGATTACGGCACGCATTCGCTGTGGCATTGTTTCGATAAGCTTCTGCAATGTCAAAAGATTTATTTCCATCCAGTGTTGCATTAATTTTTCACCAAGATCTTGCATTGATGATGGTAGAGTCTGACCGCTGAGCAAAGCCCTCTTTAACACATCCCAAAGATTCTCAATGGGGTTGAGGTCTGGACTCTGTGGTGGCCAATCCATGTGTGAAAATGATGAGTCATGCTCCCTGAACCAGTCTTTCACAATTTGAGCCCGATGAATCCTGGCATTGTCATCTTGGAATATGCCTGTGCCATCAGGGAAAGTCCATTGATGGAATAACCTGGTCATTCAGTATATTCAGGTAGTCAGTTGACCTCATTCTTTGAGCTCATCCTGTTGCTGAACCTAGACCTGAGCAACTGCAGCAACCCCAGATCATAACCCCGCCCCCACAGGCTCGTACAGTAGGCACTAGGCATGGTGGGTGCATCACTTCACCTGCCTCTCTTCTTACCCTGATTGGCCCATCACTCTGGAACAGGGTCAATCTGGACTCATCAGACCACATGACCTTCTTCCATTGCTCCACAGTCCAATCTTTATGCACCGTGCAAACTGAAGCCTTTTTTTCACTGATTAGTGGTTTTCTTACGACTACACAGCTGTTCAGTCCCAATCCCTTGAGTTCCCTTCGCATTGTGCGTGTGGAAATGCTCTTACTTTCAGTATTAAACATAGCCCTGAGTTCTACTGTTGTTTTTCTTCCATTTGATCTCACCACACAATCATTCAGGACTTTTTTCCGGCCACATTTCTTCCTTGAAGATGATGGGTCCCCACTATCCTTCCAGTTTTTAATAATGCGTTGGACAGTTCTTAACCAAATTTTATTAGTTTCTGCATCCCTTTGGATGTTTTCTCTGCTTGATGCATGCCAATGATTTGACCCTTCTCAAACAGACTGTCTTTAGACATGGTTGTTTAGGAAATGAGAAACAAGTCACTGCACCAGCTGGGGTTAAATAACTTGTTGGAGGCTCGTACCTATTTGCTAGTTGAATCCAGGCGGCGACTTTTTTTTTTTGGCCAGGCAGTGTATTTTTCTCTTTACCCCATAGATCACAAAATCTAGCTCTGAAAAGAGCATTAATTCTGTATTTATCATCTTTGATGTTAGTATATTGATGTGTATAATTAACCACAAAAAAAAAAAAATTTAATTATTTCACTTGAGAGAATTACTGCTGCCACCATCTGTATTAGAGGGAAATAATGGTAGGGGTGGCCATGGCCACCCCTGGCCCCCCATCTAGCTCCGCCCCTGTACTAATAGTTTTTCATCTAATCAGACTGGGTGAAATAACAGAGCCAGTCACAGCTAGGGCGGCACCCCTGCCTGCCAAGGCTTTTGGTTTGATCCAGAAGAAGCGGCTGGCAGCAAACTTTTTTTTTATGACCAAATGGGCTCATTTCATTGGCTAGAAGCTGTACGACTGCAGCAAGAGTAGATTGCTTTGGCTTCATTTCACCAAAAGGTCAACACATTGCAATCAATTTTTTGCAGCTGAAATGATAAAAGCTAAGTTTTTAAAATTCAGTGTACAAAAAAAGGCAGTTTTTCTTCCATAGAAATGTAAAATGTTTGCATTTGGCTCCCTAATACCTTTCCAATTTAAAGCCTATTTATGAACAAAAAAAAGGTTGTTGGAAAATCATGTCCTAATTAATCTGCTTCTTTCCTTCTTCCTGCTCTGAGATCAGATCTAAACATTTTTCTATCATACCATAAACTGAGCAGATAAACTGGGGTCAGTTCTGACAGCCTTCAATAAAGCCTCATTCTGTTTTATTCACCCGCTTCTGTCATATAAAGATCATAAAAGATTGTTAGATCAAAGTCCAATCTGGCTTTATTCGGTGTTTGTTTGATCTGTGAGATCAGATTGGCTTCGATATTGAACTGGTACCAGTAGAACTGGTTCTGAATCCATCAGAAATGATTGCTCTGGATTCAAGTATTCATGGAATTTTTTTTATTTTTTTTGTAGAATATGAAATGATCAATCGTATAAAATGTTTATTTTTCTCATAATAAAATCTCCCTTATTAAAAGAAAAAAAAAACATTGATTGAGACTCACCTGTATTCTCCCCCCTAACAAGGAGCAGGTCGTCCTCTTTATAGCAAAATGAACTTCAAATTAATCTTCATGGTGCTGAAGTTGGACAGGACTGGTTTTCCTGCTTTGAACCTGTGAACTGAAACTGGAATGATTATAGATTCCACGCCTAGAAAAGATCCTTTGGAAATGAGGCGGACTTTATTGGTTTACTGCTGAGTAGCAGGTACATAATATGACATCAGTCCAACTGAGCACAGTACAGTGTTTCCTGGACGGGGCCGCCTGTGGAGCTGGTTGACAGTTGCAGTTGCAACGAGAAAATGCCAGCAATAATCACCACAATCTCATCCAGGAGGAGCATGTCTCACAAGTCAATGACTGGATGCAGTCTCTGCTTTTAATTCAGTCTCTGAAGGAGCAAATGTTGCTCTCCATCTGCGGTCTCCGTGGTAACCCTTAAATGCGGGGAGGATGGCCGGACGCCTCCTTGGTTGGTGTTCCTGAGCTGCTCCTTTAGGTTCAGCAGGAGCAGCAGGAATATGGCCTCCTGCTGCTCCTGCTGCAGCCTGAGGAGACCAGACTCAGGCTTTTAGATCGACAGCGTCCTCAGATCATGAAAGCAGTTCTATTGTTTAAAAGGAGGTTCAAATTATAAAACTGCCCATTTTGTTCAAACCAGTTTAGAGTTAGACTGAAAACAAGTATAAACCAGTACAGCTGAGTGATGCAGGCGGCTGGTTCAGGTTTCCTCCCCTGATCAACTGTCAGCTGGTTCTGGTGTAGAAAGGAGAACTTGGAGAACTTTCTCTGCCTGTAGTCTGACATGCTGGTGATTCTCAGTCATGCAGGTCAGAGTCATTCCAAAAAAGTTCAAATCAATCCTCTGGACTTTGTTTCCAAGTTTGAAGACGTTTCTCTTCCATCCAGGAAGATTTTTCAATTCAAAATGTCAGAAATAGCGTTTAGTTCCAGGTTTTATCCAGCAGCCCAACAAAGCCTGGTTTTAGTTTAGAAAACATGCAAATAGAAACGGATGAACGGGTCCACCCCTTTGGAATGGGGGTCGTTTGGCTTCTTTGTTAGCCTGCAATGCCCCATACCTGTCTATGCCTCTGAAAGGGGGGTCATTAGAGGGAATAGTTGGCCTGGCTGAATAGGAGAGGTGCTCTGTTCCCCTGTAAAGGGGTTGGGGATGCACAATATAATCGGCCCCCTATCGGTATCAGCCTTAAAACTGAATATCAGACATCGGCCACCCCACCGATATTTAACCCGATATTTGATCAGCTTCTGATCAAATAAAAATAAATAAATACTACTTCTTCTTCTTCCTCAAAAACTTCTTTTTTACAGAATTAAAAACTTCTAAAGACGAGGGAAAAAATATTGATACATTAAAATATCCCAATATCTTCATATGCTGATATATTGCCATTTAAAAACACCATATCAATCTCTTTTACTAATGAAATATTGCTATATGTCATCGTTATGCTACGAAATCCCCCGGAAATTCACCAAATTTTGCCATATTTTTATATGTTGATATATTGACGCGGTATCGATCTATTTTACTAACAAAATCTCACAAGAATTTGCAAAATATCACGAGAGTTTGTAACAGAACGATGAAATTTCACGAGATTTTGAAAGTAAAATAGATCGATACCGCGTTTTTAAAAATCAAATTGATATCAGCATATGTAAATATATTTGAGTATATTAGTTTTCAAAGTGTCAGAAATGGATATTTTCAATGACTACTTATTTTTGTCCAGCTTTAACATCAGTATCGATATCGGCTACATGAGTTTTAAAATATCGGCATATCAGATATCGGCCAAAATCCCAATATCCTGCATCCCTAGTTGGGGCTGTAATAATAGCACGGAGGAATCAACTCTAATCACTGCATTGTAGGTTTTTGAAAGCTGAAATCTGAGTGCCCCCCCCCTCTGTTTAAGGTTGTTTTTTCTTTCTTAACATAGATGGCTTCCTTCCTTCCTCTCAAACCACCTGTCTACTTTGTCTAAAATGTGAACATTCTGGTCCTCCAAAGAATGTCCTTTGTCCATCAGGTGTAGATGTAGCGCAGAGTTTTGTCCAGAGGAGGGCGCTCTGCATGTAGTCTAACGTTCATTTCAAACCCACAGGAAGAAAAAGTCGGAATCTTTCTAGAAGGTTAGAGCTGTTTACGACTAAACCTTCCTGAAGGAAAAACCCGAATCCACGTTAAGAAAGCAAACCTCAGAGAATCTGACAGCATTGGTTAAATATCAGTTGATCAAGTTTCCACTTTCTTCCAGTTTTTCTGCTGTATTTACTAGTTTTCCACAGAGTCTCACTAAATTTCTCTGTGAGCTGAAGTTTCATCAAGATGCTGGTCTGAGGAAAGGAATCCAGAGCCGTTTCATTTTATTAAAGGAAAAGTCGCTCATATTCAGAATCCAAACTTCTGAAAGTTCTTTAAATCTGAAATGATTCCATCCTGTTCAATCAATGATCAGTGTTTTTAATTCAGAGTGATTTTCATGTGAATGTGCTTTACTGGAGGCATCCATGTTTGTCAAAGAACACTACTGCCACCTACTGGTTAGTGCGGTATCGGCTATTGATCAAGTCCCAGTGCTGTATCTGGTGTTTGTCACAACGCGCTATTATCCAAGTCATCTTGAAAACATTCTTCTTCCAAATGTTGGCTACATATTACGGGTTTTTTCTCTGGCCAGAAGTTCTATGGCAAATCCTCCCTCTTCAAGTTGGCGATCCAACGACCAACCCGTCCGTGGAGGATCAGGAATCAGAAAGGTGGAATAACTCTTTATTTTCACTTTTCCCCGATGTATTCCAGCATCCAGCTGCCATGCACGTGGGCATTGTCAGTTTCACTATAGCTCTGGTGAATTTCAATGGTGAAGTCCTCTGGAAATCTTCAATTGTTGTTGATTGCAGATGTGTCTAGTAGTTCCCATTGATTTAGCTTGGAAAGCGGGGAGAATGGCGCTAGGCTTACCGCACCGTGACATCACTGCTGGAAGATGGCAGGAGGGAGGGGCTACTATATTTGGGCAAAAATGGCCGCTCCCAGACTCAGTGGTTGCGACGACAATAATTATTTTTTTACTGATTAACGCTAAATTCATTAAATCACTGCAAACGTATCAGTTTTAGGTATAAATAATGATCCATTGATTATTTCCCGCTGACCGGACTTCCTTTAAATTCCAAATGAAAGAGCAAAGTTTTCCCTAAACATGTTTTAACCTTGGAAATGATCTAAATGACACAAACAGCTTATTTCAACATTTTTATTTCCTGTTTTAAATGAAAACAAACTATTAACAGATGAAATAAAGCTGCAGCAGCAACAGAAACAGCTGATCGTTAGGAAACAGATTAAAATCAGGATAAAAGCGCAGCTCTCCGACATTCTGCTCAAAGCTTCAACCCAAAAATACAAAGAGTCATGGAGGGAAACAAGTCAGCGAATAAACCAGATCTCCGATCCGAACAGGAAGCCGTTTCTCATCTTCTGAGAAGGTCTGGATCAGCTGGAAGAAGGAAGAGCAGAAGAGTTCATGATGAGAACAATTCACTTTTTTCATCTAATCATCTGTTGAACGTTTAGTCTGAACGTTTCCATTAGCTGCTGTTAAATGCTGAACATTTGAAGGAGAAACATCCTGAGCTGCTGTAGCTCCAAAATATCAGATCCTGTTGTTTTCATCAGCTTGTTTTCCTGTGCAGTTCAGGGTTAATCTGTCTCTCTAACAGCAGCCCAGCAGTTAGCAGCCTGCAGGTTAGAGGAGGATCAGCAGCAGACAGACGGAAAGAGGAGGAGAAACGGATCAGAAAACTAGATCCACTCCCAGAACCAACAAACGGATGTCATTAGGTCCACAACCAGAGATGGAAGCAAAAAGCATTTAATGTACATTTAAAATGGCCACCAGGGGGCAGCAGCTGCAGCTACGGGGAAGAGATTCACCTGTTTGTCATGGCTCACCTCCTCAGAGGAACCACTGATCTCTATTTATTCACTGGATGGCTGATCGCCCATTGGTAGTACAGGGTGGAGTGAAGCCACCGGCAGCCATATTGGTACTCCCTAGTTAGAGCATCTACAGCATCGAATAACGATGATGTTCTCATTTTCAGGGCGGCTTAAGACTTTTAAAATAAAGATAAATTCATCACTGGTTGTTTCATAGCATCAGTTAACTTTAACTTAGAATAAATGAATCGGGCCATTACAATGCATCATTATGAAGTCAATGAAGTCTATAAATCATGTAATATAACATATTATACAATCCATTACAATAGAATTAATGTTTTAATGGAGCATAATAATACAGATGAGCCAAATGTGATAAATGTAACCCCAGTGGGCCTCAGCAGATGGCCGCTCACACTGAGCCTGGTTCTGCTGGAGGTTTCTTCCTGTTCAAAGGGAGTTTTTCCTCTCCACTGTCGCTACAAGCATGCTTAGTGTGAGGGATTGCTGAAGAGTCAATGAGTCGATGCAATCAGCTGGTTTTCCTTAGATAGAAAACTTTGAATCAATCTGACTGGATGATCTGGTGAACTGGAAAGTGACCTGAGATGACATGATATGTGTAGGAGCCATTTATAGTTGTTGGTGTTTAGGTATGGTTTGTTTCTGGGTTATTTGTTTTGGGTGGCGGTGACCTATATTCTGCTCTACCACTGGTGGCGGTGTGGAGGGGAATGCTTTATAGGTAAGACGTGAGGGGGCAGAAAGGGTTTTGGGTGACGGGAGGTCATACGGTTTTTACCGCTTTCTTTGGCACACAATAGCCTGCGTCCTCCGGTTAAACTCTGTTATCTTTCACATTCTCCATAGTTACCTGTCCATCTCACTTGATGTAAAGACCGCTACTCTGATTGTTTGGAAAGTTTGTTCATATACAAACGTACTTCAATAAATGGGAACGCCCATACCTCATATCCTGGTTTCCATCTCCTCTTTTAAGCGTGTTAAATCCCAGATTCCCCGCACCCGCAAGCGACAAAAAGGTGGTTGGTAGTCGCTACAATATGAATTGGAGCTATAGAAATAAACTGAATAGAATTGATGATGTACAGTGATTGTCTCTGACCTGTCTGATAATGCATGCTATATATAAATAGGGATAAAATGTTTGAGTTGTTTGTTTTCCCCTCATTACAGCCTGCAATATATTACAGCTCATGACTTTTTCAAATGAGAAAAACAACAAACGCACCAAAAACGACATCATCATCCACCGAATGAAGAATTACTACATTTCCTCTACTTTCTATTTTCTAACATTAGACCCAATGTCAATGGCTAACTCAGTCAATGTCTTCCAGTCAGTCAGACTGACAGTCTAACCCTAACCCAGTCTGAGACAGCCAGACTAATGTTAGTCTGCAGACTAAACTATAGGATCCATTGGCTATAGATGGATTTATTGCTAAGTTACAGCTTCAGACAGAAAACTGCTGGTTTTAGCAGCTAAATGCTGCACAGGGAGGCATTTTACTGCACGTCTCTGTGGGAGTGGGGAGTACCAATATGGCGGCCGTTGGCTTCACTTTTTTCGGACCATCAGCGATCCAGTGAATAAATAGAGATCAGTTCTCACCTCCTCAGAGGTGGACAGGAACTATTTACATTTCCCTCAGCAGATATATCTGCTCCTTCAGCAGAGTTATTGGAATAAAGAACATTTTAAAGGTGCAGCTTCTACTAAAGCAGCTTCCCTGGACCTGTTGCCATGGAGACCAGGTTAATAAAGAGCCGCAGGTTGATCCTATAGTGGAGGAAGTTTCCTCTGTTCTATAAAAAGATTAAAACCCAGAAGAAAATGTTTTAGAAGTTTTATATTAAATAAATCATTTGCAGAAGATGTATTTCAAACTATTCATTTTTAATCATATTAATCACTTTTTTTTAAAGTTATGCATCATGTGTACTTGGATTGGTACCTTTTGCTCAAGCAGAAACATGTTGAGGTAGTTTAGTTCTTAGTCTGCTTTGCCTACAATTAAATCCAAATACATCCAATATATAGAGATCAATGAGGTTAGCTAGGGGGGGGAGGGGGCGGAGCTTCCTCGGTGAGGACAGACAGACGTTCAGGTCTGATGTTCTGATCCAGATCTCCTGACTTTATGGCTTTAGAATCCAGATGGAGCAGATGATTCATCTCCTCATGTTTCCTCCATCCGTCTGGTTTTAAATTATAAATACTGAAAATAAATCATAAATAAAATTAACCACCAGATAAATGTTAATTAATTCTCTAAAACAAACATTTTAAAGTTAAAAAGACTGAATCCAAACCAAAGAATCCAAAAAGAAAAACTTTGATTCTTTCCTCATGATCTTTGGTTTAAAGTTCTGCTGGTTCTGGTGAATCAGAACATCGGTGAACGTCTGACTGTCCTCGCTGCAGGCGGGCCGGGCTCACCGGGTCGAACAGAACCACCACCTTACCTCACAGACGGGTCAGATCAGAGGTTAGCTCTATCCTACAACGACAGAGGTTCAGCGGGTCAGACAGAGCCTGCAGCGGCGGCCATGTTGGTTCTGATGAGACGAGCACCGAGGGGTGGAACCGAGCTCCAGCTTCAGCTAGAGGAAAGGTTCTGACCCAGTCTAAGGTTCTGAATCAGTCTAAAGTTCTGACCCGGTCTAAGGTTCTGACCCGGTCTAAGGTTCTGACCCGGTCTAAAGTTCTGACCTGGTCTAAGGTTCTGAATTAGTCTAGAGTTCTGACCCAGTCTAAAGTTCTGACCCGGTCTAAGGTTCTGATCATGTCTTTGAGGTTAGACGCCTTCAGAACTGTTCTACATCCTGCAGTGATCATTTCCATCTGGTTCTGATCCAAATGATCCGATCGGATCTCCTCCAGCGAAGCTCCCAGAAGGTTTCTGAGCTCAGGCGGCGTTTCCATCCAGGAGGCGGATTCAGTTTGACACCATTTATTCTCAGTCTGAGCTGCAGAACCGGGCCCTCCATCCGCACCGAAACAGGTTCTCCTCTTCAGAACTTCTGATCGGATCGGATCCACAGAAGCTTTCCTCATCGACCCGAAACGTTTCCCCTGCTGAGCGTTAAAAGTTCTGATTGTTCCTTATGTTCCTAACAGAGCACTTCGCTCTCAATCTGCAGGTTTACTAGTGGTTCCTAGAATTTCTAAAAGTAGAATGGGAGGCAGATCTTTTAGTTCTCAGGCTCCTCTCCTGTGGAACCAACTACCAGTTTTAGTCCGTGAGGCAGACACCCTGTCTACTTTTAAGGCTAGGCTTAAAACTTTCCTTTTTAATAAAGCTTCTAGTTAGAGTGGCTCAGGTTATCCTGAGCTATCTCTATAGTTCTGCTGCTATAGGCTTAGACTGCTGGAGGACATAGGGACCCCCATTTCATCATTCTGCTTCATTCTATCTCTATTCTCCCACTCTGCAGAATCTGTTAGTTCAATCTCTAACGTTCTGCTCTCTCTGCTTTTTCTCATAGTAGCTTCATCTGGTCTGTTCCTGTTTGGCTGTGATTCCATCCTGGAGAGAAATATCAGCTGTGCTGCTGCCATCAACACCTTTGCTTCTAGATGTTGGAGCTTGGCCTGTTTTCCAGTGTAGTCCTGTTTCTCTGACTGGGTTACTCACCTCTGCTCCACCTGCACCTCCTCCTCCTGCATCGGCGCCTCCATCCTGCTGGGTTCACCTTGTGCAACAATCACAGGCTGATCTGCAGCTGGAGCAACATCTGGAACGGGAGGTCAGAGTGAGAACCAGAGGTCATCCTGCTGCTCAGCTCAGGATTCATCTTTTCTCAGACAGGAAGCTGGTTTTCCATCCCCTCCAGACTGAAACATACCCACCGCCCTGACGACATTTAAATGGTTCCATGATCCACAATGAATTGATCTTCACTATAGCTCTGGTGAATTTCAATGGTGAAGTCCTCTGGAAATCTTCAATAATTGTTGTTGATTGCAGATGTGTCTAGTAGTTCCCAATGATTTAGCTTGTAAAGCGGGGAGAATGGCGCTAGGCTTACCGCACCGTAACGTCACTGCTGGAAGATGGCAGGAGGGAGGGGCTACTATATTTGGGCAAAAATTATTTAATTGTTTTACTTATTAAGCCTAAAATCATTAAATCACAGTGAACGTACGTACTTTAAACTTTTTAAAGTGCAACAGGAGGCAGATCTTTCACTTATCGGGCTCCTCTGCTTTGTCTTTCGGTGTTTTTCTCATCACTGCTGTGGCAAAAATTTTAGTTGTCACAAGGGCCAGGTTGTAGGTTCGATTCCTGCTCCCACCGTCTGCAGATCATTCTATATCTTCTATATCTTAAAAATGGCAGCTGCCAGACTGATCACAATGAAAATGATTGTTATTTTTTTACAGATTAACGTTAAATTTATTAGATCAACCAGAACGTATTAGTTTTAGGTATAAATAATAATCCATTGATTATTCCTGGCTGACCGAAACCTTTCCTTTAAACTTTTAACTGAGGAATCATAATTTTAAGGTCGGGTCTAAATGTTTGATTTAATGAACAGATGCTTTTATTTTATCTCCATTTTCATGTTGAGCTGTTGTGCTTTAGGAGTAAACTGGCCCTCTGCATGCAGCTCGCTCTGCACAGCTGGACCTTTAAGATAAACACCAGCCGCCGCTCTCCGCCATCATGCTCCCCACAGCTTGAGCTCCACCCTGATGGTGGGAGGAGCTTTTTATCCTGGAGGGGCTGCAGAGGCTGAACTCTGCTCCTGCAGAGGAACCTTATCTGCTGCTGTCAGCTGCGCGCCGCCTGCTGCCAGAGCAGAGCTCACAGAAATATTCCTCAATCTGTTCATTTAGATTTTAAATCATTTTATGTCGATTAGAACATCTCATATTTAAAAATAGTAAAAAAGAAGATGAAACCGATGATATTTATTTAACTTTAACATATTTTTATCAGTTTTAATGAAGCTTCAGCTTAATAAAACCGACATCTTTAAGGTTTAGACTCATCAGACCAAACTGATAATTAAACAGCAGAGATGGAGCCAGCAGAACATCTCACCTTTCAGAGAAGCCTCTGGTTCTGGTTCTGGTTCTTCAGCAGGCCCAGTGGGTTTAGAGACGGTTTCAGGTACTGGTTCTGATTCCATTCCATCAACTTTCTCTGCTTCAGTCTTTGGCGGTTGGACAACTTCAGGTTCTGGTTCCTTAAAAACTGGATCATTCAGCCTGACTGGTTCTGGAACAGGACTGGATTCTGATGCTGCAGGTGGTTCTGGAACAACAGGTGCTTCTACTAGACGTCCTGTGACTGGACCAGGTCCTGGACCAGGTCTTGGAGCTGCTTCTAGAGCGGTTAACGTTTCAGGGACAAGGTTCTGATCCGCAATCAGTTCTGGAAAGGATTCCAGTTCTCCTTCTCTCCCCTTAGCAGGTTCTGTTTCTTTACCCGGTTCGGTAATAAGCTCTGGTTCTTTAGCTGCGTCTTGGAAAGGAGCTGCAGCTTCTACTGGGTCTGGAGAAGATTCCTGTGTCCGTATTGGTTCTGGAAAAGCTTCTTGAGCGGTTCCCTGTTTGACGGCTGGTTCTGGTTGTGGAACAGCCTGGAGAGACAGACAGTTAACAGAGTTACCATTGGACTCGTAGAAACCAGACCAGTTCTGTTTCCAACAGAACAGCAGGACTTTGGACTTTAGCCGGAACCAAACCCCAGTTTCAGCTCCAGCTGAAATATTCTGGAAAAAATCTCTAAATCTATAAACTGCAGCCGATTAAAATCCTTTAAACAGAGGAACAGAACCAGGGCTGGACGGATCCTGAAGGAGAACCCAGATAATCCGGGTCAGAATGGAGGACAGCATGTCCTAGATTTACCTAAAACCGTCTTAGATCCTCCTTCATCAGAGCCAACGGTCAGAGGCTGGGGAACCACGATGGCAGTGGCGCCACCAGGGGGTCGCAAAGGGTGGCAACCCCACCGGCCCCCCCACCGGCCACCCCACTCGTCCAACCAATCATGTAATCTAACAAAGATGGCTGCGGCGCTGTGCGCGGCGGTGGAGGAGCGACAACTAGTGATCCAAACAGTCAGTTAACTGAGTTCACGATAAAGTCCACTATATAGTATGCAGGGGTCAGAGGTCAGAGGTCAGAATGGACGTTTGCTCACAGCCCTGAACTCAGGATATTTGGGAGCTGACCTTTGACCCACAATCTCTAGCAGCAGTTGCTCTGAGGTCATTGCTGATGACTTTCCATCATGGTGTTACATGATCATCCTTCTAAACACGCCATGATGCTGCTGCTGATGATGATGCTGATGATGATGCTGATGATGATGATGATGATGCTGGGTTAATGAATAAGAGCTTCTTTCAGCTTCATCCTTTTATTGTTAAAGGTGGAAACTTGTTGTTTTTATTTGGTTTAAAGTAGATTTTTTTTCTTTTCTTCTGTCTCATAAACAAAGAATAAAATCCTGGAAGTTTTTCTTTCTTTGGTCTCCATGAGCAGAAACAGACGGTTTGTTCTGGAGATAACGGCTCTTTGGACCATAAAGGTCGTGGATCTGAAAAGCGTCTTTGTTCCAGCAGCTCTCAGCCTCTGACTCCGCCTCCATGTCCGACGGCGGCGGTTCCAGCAGCAGCTTCCCTCTCCCTGGAACAGAACCAACCGGGACGGAGGCGGAGGGGTGTGGCGCCTGATGCGGTCACCACCGGGATGGGGGGGGTTAGCTGAGGCCATTGTTGGGAGCTGTGAGCGTCCAGCAGCTGCTGAGGACCGGCTAGCTGGCAGGACAGGCAGATGAGAGGAAATGCCTTCAGAGTGGAGTCAGAGGGGATTAACCCGACCAGACCGAGAGCAGCTGGGCCCGCTTCTAAAAACCTCCAGGCTAACAGAACCACCATGGACCTCAGAACCACAGGGAATCATGACAGAACCGCACGACTTCCAATCACAGAAATCCATCAGCAGACGGTTCTGAAGGTACCAGAACCTCATAATCCCACCAGGATCCCTCAGACTCAGGGACCAGAAGCATGGAGATGGAGGCAGCTGCTGAGCATGGTGGTGGCGGCATCATGCTGGGGTGGGGATGTGTGGCATGAAGCAATGGGATTAACCAACTGGACCCGGGTCCAGAACTGGGGGGGTATGAATACTTCTGAGCCTCCATGTTTCATTGAACCCTTCAGAAGCTCAGATCCGTTCTGAGTTGGATGATAAATAAAAGCAGAACCTCTTCAGCTCAGGTCCAAACTGAGTCATAACCTTCCGACCCAAAGGCGGTTCCTGCTCACTGAGCGGCTCACATGTCCATAGATGGAGCGCTGCGGCCCCGCCGAGCCGTTACTAATTCCCCAGGAATGAGGATGGAGGCCATTCTGGTTCTGAGTCAGGAGGAAAACATGGACCCGACCTGCTGCCTTATCTGCTCTGCCTTATTTAGGCTGAGGGGCCCCCGGGGGGGGGGGCATCTGAGCTGAGGGTCTGATTCTGATCAGGAACCCGGAGCCGCTGACCCGGTTTCCATGCCTGGCCTCTGGATCTGAACCTGGTTTAGATTTAGATCAGTCCGGTTCTGCTCCAAGGTTCTATTGGGTCCAATTCAACTCCAGTTCTGAGATTCTTAAAACAAACCTAAAACAATAAAAGAATCTATTTATCTAATTCTGATATTTATTTAACTTATTATTAATTATTGATACAAAAATCTGATAGGAAATAAGAAATTAAAATGTTTTATAAAAATCTATCTGCAAAAAAATAGGTTCTAAAGAATTAAATAAATATAATTGTCACTATTATTAAACAATATGCGTGAACAGGAAGTTTAAATGTGGACTTTCAGATTAAAACTCTCAGCTACTTTTCTAAATAAGAGCCTCATTATTTTATTGTTAGATGACAATAAAAAGGACAAAATGTCAAACAGGTTTAAACCAGATTTGAGTCTTTAAGGCCTGAACTCAGCAGTTGGGACGATTTTTTAACCTCCGATCCGATGTTTTTCATGTCCCACTGACTGCGTATAGAGAGGCTCCGACTAGACAGGGTGAGCAGATCTGAGATTATTTTCATTTCTGTCTCTGTGCTATAAACACATTAAAACTATTTCCCACATTTAACTGGAACAGATTATGAAAAAGTTATTAAAAAAACACACTGTCTCATTCTATAAAGCAAAGCTCTACTTAACGAGTCTGTGCAGCATCTAGAACCAGAACAGATAGAGAATGTTTATAATGAAATCTACGTATAAAGAAAAGAAAATCGCAGCAATAAACTCTGTGGGACGGTTTCCATGGTGACTGGGGCAGAGAGGTGATTCCCAGAGAGATCTGGGAAGTTTATCAGTTTTTCTTTCTGCTGAAAGCGGATTGGACAAAACCTCAGGGTCAATCTACTCTGTTCCAACAGGAACCACTAAAATATCCATATTTTCTAAATAAAGATAAATTATAATTCCCTACAGCCTTTGCTAACATTTAAACATCCATTCTGTCTGAATTAAAGGTGTAGAGGACAAAACTTCTGGGGCGAACATCTTTTCATTGTCATTACTGACCTACTTTTATCCAAAATTGTTTTGCATAAAATTAATCTTGACGTGTACTAATATATCTACATTAACTTTATTTTGAAGTTATTAAAGTAGTTATTCATGTATGATTTCACTGAAGAACCCTAGATGACTTGCAGAGACAGACATTTTTTTCTTTGCCCCCATATACACCCTGAGCTATCTCTATAGTTCTGCTGCTATAGGCTTAGACTGCTGGAGGACATAGGGACCCCTTTTTCATCATTCTGCTTCATTCTATCTCTATTCCCCCACTCTGCAGAATCTGTTAGTTCAATCTCTAACATTCTGCTCTCTCTGCTTTTTCTCATAGTAGCTTCATCTGGTCTGTTCCTGTTTGGCTGTGACTCCATCCTGGAGAGAAATATCAGCTGTGCTGCTGCCATCAACACCTTTGTTTATAGATGTTGGAGCTTGGCCTGTTTTCCAGTGTAGTCCTGTTTCTCTGACTGTGACTAACTGGATGTGCTCTCTTCATCCTCTGTCATGGGAGCTGGCTCAGAGCTCGTCTGCCTGGCTGTGTGTTTCCTGGACAGGGCCGCCTGTGGAGCTGGTTGACAGTTGCCTTTTGTATCTATGCTTCTTTTTCTATGTCTGCTTCTGTCTCCTTGAACCCAGTGGGCCTCAGCAGATGGCCGCTCACACTGAGCCTGGTTCTGCTGGAGGTTTCTTCCTGTTCAAAGGGAGTTTTTCCTCTCCACTGTCGCTACAAGCATGCTTAGTGTGAGGGATTGCTGAAGAGTCAATGAGTCGATGCAATCAGCTGGTTTTCCTTAGATAGAAAACTTTGAATCAATCTGACTGGATGATCTGGATCTATAAAGTGACCTGACATGATGTGAATTGGAGCTATAGAAATATACTGAATTAAATATAACACAAAATTTAGTTCAGAAAAGAGCATTATTTCTGTATATATTAACTTTAATGTTAGTATTTTGATGTGCATAATTAAGCACAGCATTTTAGTTGTCAAGTAATTGTTAATATATTAAAAATTTAAATGTTTGATAAGTTTGAACATTCACCTTAAGAGTATTACTGCTGCCACCGTCTGTATTAGAGGGAAAAGAAACAATGGTAGGGGTGGCCAATGGTTCGCTTATTGTGGCCATGGCCACCTCTGGCCCCCCATCTAGCTCCACCCCTGTTGTCTGGACCAGGCAGGATCCACCAAAATGTTCTTCTGTCTGAGATGTTTCAGGGATTTGATGCTGGAACACGGTGGGCCTCTGACAGAGCAGCCATCAGTCAGGATGACCCCTCCAAGGCTTTTATTTTGAAATGTTTCCCTGACACGTTTTCATCCACTTACCCAAAGAGTTTAAATTAATATAACCAACAGCAACTAATTAATTATTTTACTATTTTTGACATTTATTGTAAATAAAACGGTCTTTTCTGCCAAACCCAGATAGAAATAAATAATCTGAACTTTGTTCACTTTTATGTTCATATAAATTAAATGAATCAAACTTTAAACCAAAGAACAAAAACTGTCCCCTACCTTCAGGTCCGCACCGGTCCGGTTCTTCTCTGCTGGTTCTGGTTCTGGTCCTGGACAGAGGTCTCCGGCTCCGCATCCCACTTTGGGTTTGTTGGTCCGGGCTGAGGAAGAGGAGGGTGGACCAGGCTTCCTGTTGAGCAGCGATGAAGCCACATAAAGCGCGAGCGCCGTGAAGAGGAAGGCTGGGAGGATGACGGTCAGGTCCAGATCCATGGTTCTGGTTCCAGGTGGACTCCGGTCTGCGCTGAAGAGGAGCTGATCCGGCTGTGAACGCGCACACTGAGAGCGGCGCGGAGGCGCGCTCTGCCCCAACAGCTGACCGACAGCTTCAAAATAAGAGCTTCAAATAAGGACAGGAGCTTCAAAATAAGAGCCTGACATAGATATCAAAGTGAGGATCAGGCTCTGGGTGTTCTGGAGGTGACAGACCTTTATGCTGATTATAAACTTTAGAAAATAACATCTAATAAAAGTATATTAAATAAAAATGTAGCGTTTAATTTTTTTCACTTTAGATCTGACCAAGGATCTGTTTATTTATCTTTTCAATTGTTTTCTGTTTTTATGCCTTCTCTTCCTGCCAAAAACAAAATAATTCTCCACTTTTTTATATATAGGTTCTAAAACTGTCCCAACAATAAAAGTTGATCAGAATCACATTTATTGCTGAGTAGGTTTGGCCCTGAAGGGGGGAGGGAGGGAGGCAGAGTCAGGGTGACGGGGGTCTCTGCTGATCAGGCTGGTAGCGGATGGGAAGAAGGGGAGGTTCTGGTCCTGATGGAGCTCAGCCTCCTGCCAGAGGGAAGAGGATGAAATAGTTTGTGGCTGGGGTCTGAGGGATCAGCCACAACCCTCCCTACAGGCCTCAGAGTCCTGGAGGCGTGCACATCCTGGAGAGATGGAAGCTTGCAGCCAATCACCTTCTCTGCAGACCGGATCAGTTTAATCCCATCAAAATGAAGTGACTGGCTAATCAGCTTTTCAAAGACTATAACTTCTGTTTTGTCTGCATTCAGAAGCAGAAAGTTAAGAGTCATCCAGGTTTTTATGTCTTCAGACATGCCTGTAATCTATGTAATGGGTTAGCTTCATCTGGATTATAGACAGATATAGCTGGGTATCATCAGCATAACAGTGGAAATTAATCCCATGCTGTCTAATAACTCTACCGATTGGGAGCATGTATAAAGTAAAGAGAATTGGTCCTAGCACTGATCCCTGTGGTACTCCACAGGTAACCTTTGAGCATGTTGAAGATCTATCATTAACATGAACAAACTGAATTCTATCAGATATATAAGATTTAAACCAATCTAGAGCTGTTCCTTTAATTCCAACAAAATATTCAAGTCTTTCTAAAAGAATATTATGATCAACTGGATCAAATGCAGCACTGAGATCCAACAGATACAAGTCCATTATCTGAGGCCATGAGAATATCATTAGTGACTTTCACCAGAGCTGTTTCAGTGCTATGATGAGCTCTAAAGCCAGACTGAAACTCTGAATGGTTTGTTGGAATTAAAGGTAAAAGCTGTTTAGGAACCTCTGACCTAAATAAACCCTCCTGTTAACAATCAGTAATTATTAAAGTTTGATTTCAGAAACCGGTTTAACACAAGAGTTCATCTCTAAAGCAGGGGTCACCAACTTTTTTAAGGCTGAGGGCTACTTTATGGGTACTGAGTCATAGGTCGGGCTACCAATACTGACCTATGAACTAGAGGAGTCGGCGTTCACCTGAACTTCATAGATAATAAACATATTTCTGTTGTTTTTTTTCATTTTTTATTTGCTTTTAGATATTCTCACCACATCTCAGTGGAGCTGATTCCTGTCTACAAGCCTCTGGCCTGCAGAACTAAGCCGACCATCAGAAGAGTTCAGGTCTGGACTGAGGAGGCCTCCTCTGCACTTCAGGACTGCTTTGAGCATACAGACTGGAGTGTGTTCAGGGACGGTGCAGATTTGGAGGAATACACATCGTCCGTTCTGTGCTACGTTCAGTTCTGCACCGACACTGTCCTCCCTGTTAAGACCATAAAAGTGTTTCCAAACCAGAAACCATGGCTGGACAGCACAGTACGGGCCCTGCTGAAAGCCCGGGATGCTGCCTACAGGTCTGGAGACAGGTTGGCTTATAACAGCGCCCGGTCGGAACTGAAAAAAGGTATTAAGCAGGCCAAGCTCCAGTATAAACAGAAGATTGAGGAATATTTCATCAACAATAACCCCCGAAGCATGTGGAGAGGCATTAAAACCATGACTGACTACAAACACAGCACTCAGCTGACCAGCTGCGACCCCACCCTGCCTGACACCTTAAATAGTTTCTTTGCCCGCTTTGACACGGCGGGCAGCAGAGAAGCTGTACATCTACCCCAACTGGAAGAGCAGCACCAGCCCCTCGTCTTACAGAAGTATCAGGTGACGTCCACCTTGAGGAGGATCAACACTCACAAAGCTCCAGGACCGGACAAGGTGTCAGGCCAGACGCTGAAAACCTGCGCCGACCAGCTGGCAGGAGTGTTTCTGGACATTTTCAATCTGTCCCTGCAGCTCGCCATGGTTCCTGAGTGCCTCAAGTCTTCCACCATCATCCCTGTACCGAAGAAGAGGTCCATCACCAGCCTGAACGATTACCGGCCCGTCGCTCTGACCCCGGTGATCATGAAGTGCTTTGAGAGGATTCTTCTGAGGTACATCAGAGACTTCATCCCCACAAACCTGGACAGCCTTCAGTTCGCCTACAGAGCGAACCGGTCAACAGAGGATGCTGTCTCCATCACTCTGCACACAGCCCTGACCCATCTGCAGCATCCCAACACCTACGTCAGGATGCTATTTGTAGACTTCAGCTCAGCATTTAACACCGTCATTCCAGACAAGCTGGTGCTGAAGCTACTTGAGGTGGGGCTGCCCGCTTCACTGTGCCAATGGATCAGAGATTTCCTCACCAACAGGCATCAGGTGGTGAGAATAAGTGGCTTAACATCGTCCCCACTGGTCCTCAACACAGGCACGCCGCAGGGCTGTGTGCTCAGTCCAGCTCTCTTCACCCTGTTTACACACGACTGCGTGGCCATCCACCCCACCAACACAGTCGTGAAGTACGCGGACAACACAACAGTAGTGGGTCTCATTTCAGACAACAACGAGACCCACTACAGAGAGGAGATTCTGCAGCTCACTCAGTGGTGTTCAGCCAACAACTTGGTGCTGAACACAGGGAAGACCAAGGAGGTCATTGTGGACTACAGAAGGTCCAGGAAGTCGGCTCACACTCCCCTTCTCATAGATGGAGAAGTGGTGGAACGTGTGGACAACATCAAGTTCCTGGGCCTCCACATCACGTCTGACTTCTCCTGGAATACAAACACCTCCCACCTGGTGAAGAAAACACAACAAAGGCTTTTCTTCCTCAGGAAACTGAGACGGGCTGGACTTTCCTCACGGCTGCTCGTGAACTTTTACAGGGCGATGATCGAGAGCATCCTCTGCCTCAACATGACTGTGTGGTATGGTAGCTGCACAGCACTGGAGAGGAAACAGCTGACACGGGTGGTGAGAACAGCACAAGGCATTGTGGGATGTCCCCTCCCAGACCTGGACTCCATTCACACAGACCGGGTCAAGAAGAGAGCTGGATCCATAGCGATGGATTCCAGCCACCCGGGTCACAGATTGTTTGTGCCGCTGCCATCAGGCAAGCGGTACAGGAATATACGGACTACAACAAACAGACTGAGAAACAGTTTCTTCCCCACAGCCGTCAGAGCCATTACTCCCTGCCGTCTCCCCCTCCCACACATATCATAACCTCCCCCCCCCCCCCCCCACACACACACAGCCATGTTGTTTTGCACCTTGCACTGTCACATTTTCTGTGTTTTGCCATGATTGGACCTGCTGCTGCTTCTTTGGCATGGCTGAGTGCCTTTAGTTGATTTAGTTGTGTATGTTGTTATTATTGTTGTGTGTTTGCTTGTCTGTACTGTATATATTTGACCTTTTGCACGGGAGCTGCAATGGAAATTTCGTTGAATTCTGTTCAGTGACAATAAAATGCTATCTTATCTTATCTTATCTTATAAATCCTCAAATGTTTTAATTTGATATAAAATGCTTCATAAATGCTTCAAAATAAGAGCTTCAGTAAAAAATAACATTTCAGATTTAGTCGACTGGTGAATTGTTCTCTTTTCAAAAGATGCTGAGGGCCTCCCATGTTGTCCCTGAGGGCCCCTTGGTGCCCATGGGGGCACCACGTTGGTGACCCCTGCTCTAAAGCTTATAAATCAAAATCCTTCCTGTCAAAATAAGATGAGTGACAGCGACCGGGATCAATGTGATGATGGGCAGCCGACCATCATCATCATCATCATTAGAACAGGAAGGCCAGAATGTTCATTTAATGACGATTTGACCAAACATTAGATTCAAATGTTTATTCATTTAATTCATCGAGACTTTAAAAGGTGAACAGAACATGAACAGAACCTGTGCAGACACAAACACCAGAACATCTTAAGGCTTTTATTTTGGCGGTTTGTCCAGGAAATAGACCCGACAGTCAGAAAACAGACTCTTTCCAGAAGAAACTGAGCGTCCTGAAAACGTTCCTCCCAGAACCAGAACCAGGGTTCTGGTCATTGTCTGGTTTCTGGCCTCGCCATCCAGATACCACCGCGGTACCAGCAGAACCTCGGAGCAAAGCGGGTCGCCCCCCCACCCCGTCCTCTCAGAGGAACAAACATGATAACAGTTAGAAGCACAGTGGTTGTGGGTCTATAGGCAGCCAGTGGGCCCCTAGGACCCCCCTTATCTCCCCCCCGCCCGTTATCTCCTCAGCCAGCAGGACCCTCCCCCGCAGGTCACCGTGACGAGCAGCGCTCCTTGCTGGCGCAGTCGTCCTGGCTGCTGGTGTCTCCGTTGGCCGTCATGCCGCAGGTCCGCCTCTTCTTCCTGCGGTGGGACGAGGCTTCGCCTTCGGAGCCCGACTCCCCCTGCAGGACAGAAAGGTCACAGACGCTCAGAACCGGAAACTCATTCAGCCAGAGTCCAAAACACGCTGCGGTTCTGGTCTCACATCAGAATCCGAGTCGGATGAGCTGGACGAAGACGAGGATGAGGAGTCACTGGAGCTGTCGGACGCGATGCCCGTCGACTCCTGAAGGTCCACCTTGTCTGCCAGCGCCGCCAGGTCCGGACGCTCCTGCTTTAGAACCCTGCAAAGGTCCAAACGGGTTTCAGGTCTACAACAGAAGAAACTCGAGCAGAATTGCGGTTTTATCGACTGATTGGAAGGAAGATGATCAGAACTGAGATGAAGGAAAACCCAAACGGAGCTCAGAGGATCCGGTTCAAACCGAACCCAAACCAGGAGAAGGATCAGACTTTGGGTTTTAGTTGAAACGTGAGCAGGAAGAGGCTCTACGCTCGTTCAGTTTTAAGAAGGACGTATTCGCCGTTTTACCGACAGGCTGTTTGTTTACACTCGTGCTTCCTACGTCACAGTCAGTGGCTCTCATTGGTCAGAGCGTTGGCCAATAGGAACAGACGTGGTTTGAAAAACAACGGGTTGATCTCATCTACAATCTTCCGATGTCTCATTCATCGAGGCCAGACTAGATTACACATTTAATCTCAGGTTTAATCTGGTTTATCAGGCTAGAAAGTGTCCTCACAATGATGTGAAAACAGCATCACACACCTCTGGCTCCAACAATATTCTACATTTGTCATTTTGATTAGTCTTTATTATTGTATTAGATAAAACGAGAAACAAAAATTAAGCTTTTTAAAATAAACTAAATCTAAGAAAGATTTTAAAAAATAAAATCTGAAATACATAAAAATCTCAATGAAATACTTCAAACTAAAAATATTAATGGAACTAATTTCTGTTTCAATAGAACTCGAGTACGGACTCGTGTTCTCTCCAAGTCTGTTCCTGACATGAACCCAGGAAAGTCTGGAGCACGGGAGCACGCAGCATAGATCTGGGTCAATTAGAACAGAAGTGTACTGATGACATCACCATATTTAAAGCTAGTTTTTATGTTAGCCCTGGCCGCTGTGGATGGGCTAATGTTAGCCCCGGCTGCGGTTAGCCTCGGAGCTACGCTGGTTGAGGCAGTCCTCTGAACACTGTAACTTTTTTTAACTTACTTACTAAATCAGTAAATGTTCCATATAGTGAAGCTTAAAGTCTAATATTCTCGCCTAAAATGATCTTAAAACCAAGTTTTATTGAACAACAGCAGCAGAAAAGAGAACATTTAACTTAATCCTCTGAGCTCTGTGAGCGCTAACCTGGAAGCTGCCGCAGTGCATGCTGGGACAGCTGTCAGTCTGGAGAACGGACAGGTCTGCTCTGATGCATGCTGGGTAAAGAGGGAGGGGCCAGAACAACATCCGGGGACTTTGTCCGTTCTCAGTCTGCTATTCTAGTGAATAGGAACAGTGCTAGGGCTGAGGCTGATGACGTTTCATGAGGACGCACAAGTACAGAGAAACGGCGATTGATTCAGTCCGACATGTTTGCTGCTGCGCCTCTTACCGGTACCACTTCCTGGACAGTTTGGGTCGCCCTCGGACGGTTTTGTGCCAAACGATGGGGAAGTTAGTGGTGCTGGCAAAGTTCTGAGTGACGGCGATCGTCGTGTCCAAGTTGAGGACGACGTGCCACCATCCACCTACAAACAAAACCAAAACACTGAATCAACCCCACAGCGTAGAGATGAAGCTCCTAGATGGGAACCTTCTGGTTCTTCCATGGAGAGAAATGAACATCTGGAGAGAATCCAGTCAGAAACCAGAAGATCTGATCTGGTTAATAGAAATCACGCCAATCAGTCTTTATATTCGGTCCAATAATCTTCTATCAGTTTATTGCTTGTTTTTGTTTTGATCTTTTTAATATAAGAACAAGAGAAAAAGGCCAAATCCATCCGTATAAAAATGTGATCTTTATGTGAGCAGATAATGACATAAAGTCCCTGGTGAGCAAAGCTCCGTCTGATTCTGTCCTGGACAACAAAGCAGGAGGTAAATTTAATCTTTGAGGACTTAATTTCTCTGAAGCCGACGGTGACAGATGACCGCTGATATATGATTGGCCGAATTTAGGTGTTCAGGTTGACGTAGAACTAACTGGCCTGCAGAAGATAACGAAAGAAAAACAGATTTTAGGACAGGATTTTTTAAAAACCGTCTGATAAAGATAACATTTATAAACATGTTTAAGCCAGAATGATTTAACATTTAATTATGATTTCCCTACGACTCTAAAGGCTAATGCAGAGACAGTATATGGCATCATTCATGCACAATGTGCTAATAGGAAAGTACTACAACATTAATATTAACATGTAGGAGTAATTCAGTCTGGATGTGAAATCTTTAAACTACAGGTGCTGGTCATAAAATTAGAATATCATGAAAAAGTAGATTGATTTCAGTAATTCCATTTAAAAAGTGAAACTTGTATATTATATTCATACATTACATTACATACAAACTCATATATTTCAGATGTTTATTTTGTTTAATTTTGATGATTACAAATGACAACAAATGAAAATCTCAAATTCATCATATCAGAAAATTAGAATATTACTGAAGACCAATAAAAACAAAGGATTTATAGAAATGTTGGCCAACTGAAAAGTATGAACATGAAAAGTATGAGCATGTACAGCACTCAGTATTTAGTTGGGCCTCCTTTGGCCTGTATTACTGCAGCAATGCGGCGTGGCATGGAGTCGATCAGTCTGTGGCACTGCTCAGGTGTTATGATAGCCCAGGTTGCTCTAATAGTGGCTTTTAGCTCTTCTGAATTGTTGGGTCTGGTGTATTGCATCTTCTTCTTCACAATACCCCATAGATTTTCTATGGGGTTAAGGTCAGGAGAGTTTGCTGGCCAATTAAGAACAGGGATACCATGGTCCTTCAACCAGGTACTGGCAGCTTTGGCACTGTGTGCAGGTGCCAAGTCCTGTTGGAAAATGAAATCTGCATCTCCAAAAAGTTGGTCAGCTGCAGGAAGCATGAAGTGCTCTAAAACTTCCTGGTATGTGGCTGCGTTGACCCTGGACCTCAGAAAACACAATGGACCAACACCAGCAGATGACATGGCACCCCAAACCATCACTGACTGTGGAAACTTTACACTGGACTTCAAGCAACGTGGATGAAGTGCCTCTCTTCTTTTCCTCCAGACTCTGGGACCTTGATTTCCAAACGAAATGCAAAATTTACTTTCATCAGAGAACATGACTTTGGACCACTCACCAGCAGTCCAGTCCTGTTTCTCTTTAGCCCAGGCAAGACGCTTCTGACGCTGTCTGTGGTTCAAGAGTGGCTTGACACAAGGAATGCGACAGCAGAAACCCATGTCTTTCATACGTCTGTGTGTGGTGGTTCTTGAAGCACTCACTCCAGCTGCAGTCCACTCTTTGTGAATCTCCCCCACATTTTTGAATGGGTTTTGTTTCACAATCCTCTCCAGGGTGCGGTTATCTCTCTTGCTTGTACACTTTTTTCGACCACATCTTTTCCTTCCCTTCGCCTCTCTATTAATGTGCTTGGACACTGAGCTCTGTGAACAGCCAGCCTCTTTAGCGATGACCTTTTGTGTCTTGCCCTCCTTGTGCAAGGTGTCGATGGTCGTCTTTTGGACAACTGTCAAGTCAGCAGTCTTCCCCATGATTGTGTAGCCTATAGAACTAGACTGAAAGACCATTTAAAGGCTTTTGCAGGTGGTTTGAGTTAATTAACTGATTAGAGTGTGGCACCAGGGGCCATCAATTTTGAACCTTTTCACAATATTCTAATTTTCTGATATGATGAATTTGAGATTTTCATTTGTTGTCATTTGTAATCATCAAAATTAAACAAAATAAACATCTGAAATATATGAGTTTGTATGTAATGTATGAATATAATATACAAGTTTCACTTTTTAAATGGAATTACTGAAATCAATCTACTTTTTCATGATATTCTAATTTTATGACCAGCACCTGTATATGTAATTACGATGATGTAATCAATCCATCTTTATTACAGGCAGATCATCAATTTATCACTTTTGGCTCATCTGTATTATTCTGCTCCATCAACACATTAATTTTATTGTGATGGATTTATATAAATGTTATATTAAATGATTTATTGACTTCATAATGACTCTGCATTGTGATGGATCTATTTTTTTTATTTTAAGTTAAAGTTAATCTACTGATGCTGTGAAGCAGCCAGTCTGTGTCAAACTGATGCATTTATCTTTATTTTAAAGTCTTGAGTCTCCCTGAAAATGAGAACATCCTGGTTGTTCGATGCTGCAGCGCACCGATTGTTTACACTGCTACCAGTCAAACTAGGGAGTACCAATATGGCGGCCAGTGGCTTCCTTCCACCCTGTGCCACCAGCAGGCGATCAGCAATCAGTGAATAAATCGAGCGCAGTGGGATCCACCGGCGGCATTTGTTGGAAATGTTGATATTTTTGGAACAAAAAGCTGCGACTCATCATGGCAGAAAGGATTGAGCTGCTTAAAATAAAAAAGATTTAAATTTGAAACCAGAAGTTGGAGTTTATCTGAGCAGGTAAACTAAAGATATGGTAATAAATATTGTGTATCGCGATTATAGCCCAAATATATTGCGATGTTTGGTTTGGTCTTTCTACTGCCGGGTTTTACAGCTACTGAGGTTCTGGACCATGACAGCGGCACCGGACCTGGTTCTGGTACTGACCCGGAACGAACACGGTCTCCCCGGGCCTCTGCAGGATCTCCAGCGGTCTGAACTCCTGAGGCCAGGTGGGCTGCTGGGTCTGGGGGTAGATCACGCTGAACCAGGTGATAGCCTCATCCTGCTGGTTCCCCCCGTCCTCGCGGCTCACTTTGATCAGCTCCCGCGGCGTGTTGGTGGGGAACAGGCACCACCTCTTGTGGCCCTGAACCAGAGCGTTCCAGGCGCTGGTACCGAGCGGGTCGATGTGGATGCCGGTGCCGGAGCGGCCCGGACCCATCACGAACCACCTGCAGAGGGAAGAGCGAGGGGGTGAGTTTAAACCGCGGGCGGCTGGGCGGCGACCGGACGCTCAGAGGAGGTCAGAACCTGTAAGGAGGCCTCCGTTTCTCCCCTGCAAACTGGAACAGGTCGTCCCTGAAGAACAGCGGCACCTCGTAGTCCTCCAGCAGCTTCCGCCTCTTGGCGTGCTCGCCGTAGCTGCTGTCGAATATGTAGAGCGGGCTGTCGTCTTTGGTGGACTCCAGGTATTCCACGTAGTACTTCATCTTCATCTTCACGGAGTAGCCGTCGTTGTCCTCCCCACATTTGAACTTCTGGTTTCGGTATTTGCGTTTGAGGCGCTCCAGAGTCCATTTCTCGCGAGCGGGCCAGCTCTCCTGACAGTTCAGGAGGACGACGGGTTTGTAGGGCCGCTCGAAGCGTGAGATGAACTCCTCTGGGGAAAGACGGAGGGCATCCACCCGCTCCACGTTGTCCTGGAACAGGAAGGCAACAAAAATCTTTTCTAAATTTGACCTATTTTAGGATTTAGTTAATTTAATTATTACATGTAGTATAAAATAATAAGCTTTGAAATAAATTTTATAATAATTTTTTTTATATTGGGAACCCTGATATAAGTTCAGTAGAGATGCTCATCAATTCAGTTTAAATGAATTAATGTAGAATCAGCTGAACTGTGTTTTATTTTGTTTTCTAGAATAGTGAATCCCAACCAGGGGTATTAGCACCCCTAGTGGTCCACCAATGCATTGCAGGGGCTATGTGAAAACATTTAATATTTTATTTCACAGTTTAATAAATGCAATAAAATAGGGCAATTTAGCCTGTAAAGTAGAAAAAAATGGACCAATTATTCAAATCATATCTTGGTGTATTCTTGAGTATCGAAAATAATCGAATCACTGAGTCCGGAAATTGATACTGAATCAAATCGTCATGATGGTGTGATTTACACCATTTGTAACTTGTTTTGATCTTTTATATACTTCTATACTTATTCACTCTCAAGGCAACGTATTTATGTTTTTTTTTTAACTCTAATTGAAAAGAATAAAATGTCTCAGCATTAAATGTTAAAGTTAAGGAGATTCAATATTTTTTTAATTTTTATTTTATAATCAGTTGAAATTTCTAGTTTTGAAAACTAACATGTTTGGGCAAGCAGGCACTGATGGTCTGATAAAATAGCCAAACAAGTCAAAAAAGGTTGGGAAGGACTGATCGAGACGATCTAAAATGAACTCTGGATGTTTAAGGCAAATATAACCAATAGGCTGATGACTTTTTTATTCCATTGATATATTGAAAAGCGGGGAAAAAAATCCCTCTTACTGTCAATGGGACTAAATTCATTAAGGACGTTTTCACTAACAGCACCAAATGCACTGACAACCTGAAACACTTAAACTGTTTCTATGATTGTTTAAAATGATATGAAATGAGAAGCACTGGTTCAGCAGCATATTGGTGAAGATTTATCTGCAGTTCTGAATAAAAACCCAAAAGGTCTCAAATGTTTGACAACCTGCTGAAAAACAGATGAATCAACTTTTCCAGCAGCAGCGATTTCTTCAAACCTGCGATCAAAGTTCTACTAGATTTGCAGGAGTCCTGCTGAAAAAAGGACGACCTCCCACTGAGACGCGTCCTGTCCGATGACATCAGCATTGCTGACTGACCTCCCTCTGCGTTTCTGACCCTATTTAATTTATGTTCAGTTTTCACTATCCTTCCGGTGACTTTAGAAACTGGCAGAAAAAGCTGATCATTAAAAATGTTTATAGCATTTTGTATGTGAGTTTTTTTAAATTAAATCACTTTAAAAGTAAGATTTAATGTAATCTTTAATAAAAGTTCATAAAATTACAACACAGGGATATGAGGTTGTAAAAAAGGTCATCAGCTTAATAACCAATCTGCTATATGCTAACAGCTAATGTTTTGTTTTTAGATAAACCTTCATCTGAAGACATGAACTAACAGATTATTACTGAAAATCCAATCAGTGATTCTATAGCTACAATTTATACTTTAACCCCTTAATTAGTAATTAAGTCATAATCCATTACAAGGAACTAATCCCTATTTAGCCCTGTGAAATATATACGTTTATCACCTTAAATATGAATACTGCCAACTTGTAGACATTTTCAAATGAAGTATTTAACTCAAGTGGAAATCAACGAAATATTAAATTATGAGAAAATTCGTGAAATGTCCACATATAAACAGGTCAAAGCGTGTTAGTCAGAGCTGCAGGTCAATAATGCTGCCATTGAAGCATCATCAGGTATCACTGCTCTACTGAACAGATGCCTTAAAGATCAAAGCTTTGCTGTAAATGATCCACTCCTCCAGCAGAGGGCGCTCTGACAGCAGCTCCTACATTGTCTACGTGACTAAATGCACAGGAAGCTACAGTGGCTAGCTGCTGTTAGCTGAAACGTGGAATATCAACGTTACCTTCACGGTTCCGTGTGACACGTCAAAGTTCTCGTAATAACCGTGTTTTATCCAGTCTAGGGAGTCTTTAAGCTCTGGCCTGGCACTCCGCTTCGCTTCTTTAATTCTCTTCTTACTTTTATGGTTCATTTTCTTCCGGTTAGCTGTTTCTGATTAGCCTCTAGTGGGGCTAACTGGCTGCTATATTCACTCTCCCAGTCACAGCGTCGCTTTAATAACACAAAACAACAACATAAGCGGAAGCTGCTCCTGAACGTCTCTAATATAAAACTATAAATTTGAGCTTTAAAGCCACATAACCGCCTTTAAAGTTTTATGTAAGCTAACAGCGGGACACACAATGCTTGTGAAACAGATTACGCAACTAACTCCCGCCCCTAACTGAGGCAGAAGGTTTCTGATTGGCCGTCAGAGCACCAATAATACAGGGCGCTGATTGGTTAACCTCGCAACCACAGTATTCCCGCCCATGGATATTATTGGCTGCTAGTTTAAGTGTGTGATGCGGAAATCGGAATGTTCAAATACTCCTGAAAGCCATCTTTCTATATATATATATATATATATATATATATATATATATATATATATATATATATATATATATATATATATATATATATATATATATATATATATATATATATATATATATATATACATATATGTTACAGGTGGTAACATCTCAAAGCCATTTTATCATGAGTTCATGATGAGAAAAAAAAACTATTAATTCATGATTCGTCTTTTTTCAAGAGGACTTGTTAGAGTTAGGGGTTCATTCACCGCTTGCCAGCCCCTCCTAGCCCCTCTCAGCCGCACCAATTACCGGCTAACTAATAAGGAGCGGACCCACTAGAGCAACGCGGAAGAAGATCCAAACGCTTCCTGTCACAAAGATCCTCGGAAATGTAATGAAGTTCAGATCAGCTGTGTTTAATCTGACCGGTGCCACTAGAGGAGCTCTGAGATAATGGAGCAACGCGGAGCCGCGAGAGGGGGCGGAGCCTGCAGAGCCTTCACCTTTAAAGACCCGAAGAGTCCACAGGAGAGCCTGAGGGTCTGCATCCCTGAGGTCTGACATCCATCCATCCATCCATCCATCCATCCATCCATCCATCCATCCATCCATCCATCCATCCATCCATCCATCCATCCATCCATCCATCCATCTATTATTTTTTTTTTAAATCTGATCTTTATTGTTAAAATATTTGTGTTTAAATGAATGTTTTGGGGAAATAACTTGTGGCAGAATTATTGGTTCGCCTAAATTTCCTGTAAACTGACTGAAAATGAAACGTTTTTCATTCAGCTTTTAACTTTAAAACCTGATGTGAAATAGAGGCCATATAAATGAGAGTTTTTACTGTATAGATATAGGGTATAGAAGCTACCACAAGATGTCCAGCTGTGTGAATGCTACTGCAGACTGAAGGAGGAGCTGATCCTCCTCAGAAGGAGGCGTCACTCTGTCAGCAGTTCTGACTGTGATCCTCCGGCAGGTTCTGGACCCTCAGTACGGGATGTACGTGTGGCCGTGTGCGGTGGTCCTGGCCCAGTACCTGTGGTTCCACAGAGACCAGCTGAGAGGCAGGGCGGTGTTGGAGGTGAGTATTGCTTTCAAACACATGGCTGAACTTTTCCAACGATCTCATTTTAAGTTGAAAGTTTTGTTAGAATTTCTAGTTTTAGATAAAAACGGAATCTAGAAACAGATTTTTATTGGTTTTCAATTGTTCTAAAAAAAACAACTTTATGGACCATCAGTTTTTTAGACCTTCAGCCTCTGGAACTGAACTGTGCTCACATTCAGTGGTTCAGGACTTCCTGAGTTCCTCAGAGTTTCATGCGGGGCCCCAACATGAGGCTCCTGGTTTGAATCCCTTCTTCTTGTTCCTCTTTTGGCTTTTTCCCTCCGTCTCCATCTAACCCTCTGTACTGACATTGCAGATTCATCAACACTAAACCAAGCTTTACCCTCTCTGGAGCCTCCTTTGGGGCCATGTTGGCCCCTCAGAAGCTGAGTTGGATCCTTTGGGGCCAAGTTGGCCCCTTTGGTGCTGAGTTGGCCCCTTTGGAGCTGAGTTGGCCCCTTTGGTGCAGAGTTGGGTGCCTTGGGGTCCAATTTGGCCCCCTCAGAGCTGAGTTGGATCCTTTGGGGCCAAGTTGGCCCCTTTGGATCTGAGTTGGGTCCTTTGGGGCCAAGGTGGCCCCTTCAGAGCTGAGTTGGATCCTTTGGGGCCAAGTTGGCCCCTTTGGATCTGAGTTGGATCCTTTGGGGCCAAGTTGGCCCCTTTGGAGCTGAGTTGGATCCTTTGGGGCCAAGTTGGCCCCTTTGGATCTGAGTTGGGTGCTTTGGGGCCGCCTTCCAAACAGAATTCAGTTTATTTCTCTTACGTTCACACTGCAGCCTGAAGTGACCCAATTCCGATTTTTTTGCCCATATGTGACCTGTATCAGATCTTTTTATGACAGTCTGAACGACACAGATCGGATTTTTTCAAATGCGACCCAGGCCACTTGGATATGTGGTCCTGAATCCGATACGTAGCTGATCTTTTCAAATGCGACCTGTGTCTGTACGGCCAGGTCGCATTCATCCGACCTACACGTCATTGATACTTGACAAATTTTACTAAACGTTACTAATCTGCGTCCTACTAAGCGGAGGCGGGAAAAACTAACAACCATGGCGAAAGATAACACAGAGAGCAGTCAATGGAGAGAAAGTGAGGTTGCTGATTTAATTCATATTTGGAAAGATAGCTCGATTCAGACCAAACTCGAAGGGTCTTACCGGAACCGGGGGATATTTGAAAACATTTCCCGAGAAATGGCCGATCCTGTTGGAGAAGAACTTAAAGAACGCAATATACGCTGCGGTATTACGAGTCATGTTTACTTCCGCAAACACTGAGGACGCTTGCTACATGTAACGTCATCGCGTCCTCGAGTGCGCATGCGGGACACTCCGGTTGAACGCTTTCAGTTCACACAGTAGATCACATACAAGTCGCATATACTTGGAAGTATGAACGGACACGCAAAAAAAATCCGATTTCACAAAAAAAATCGGAATTGAGCATTAAGGCCTGCAGTGTGAATGTAGCCTTAGTTGTGCCTTAAATCTAATAATTCTGAAAAATTGAAGACTTTTAATTTTTACAGATCATTAAAACATTAAATTAAATCTGCTTCCATGACTTGAGCCTAAAACGCTCCATTGAAGGCTACGTATGCCTTTTAATGTATTGATTTTAATGACTGTCTTTTTACTCTGTTTTTAATGTTATGGTCTTTTAAACTTGTTTTGTAGCACTTTGAGATTTGAAATCAAATGTAAAGTGCATTATAAATAAAATTCATTATTATTATTATTATTAAATGAACATTGATGTTTTTAATTTGCTGCAGTCACATAAACTAAGCTTTTGGTTTTTCTCCATTTTGGTTTTTAAGAACTTTTTCCCAAAATCCTTTAATATTTTTGCTCTATTATCTGAACCTCAGACTGGAAGTTAAAGGTAACATTCAGTGAAACCAGTTGCAGCTCATCCAGCTGCTCTGCTCTGTGTCCAGCTGGGAGCCGGTGTGAGTCTTCCTGGGGTGGTGGCTGCCCGCTGTGGGGCCAAGGTCATCCTTTCGGATGGCTCCAACAAGGCGGCGTGTCTGGAGAACTGCGGTCAGAGCTGTGAGGCTAACGGCCTGCAGGACGTCCCCGTGTTAGGCCTCAGCTGGGGGGAGGTGACCCCAGAACTCCTGCTGCTTCCTAAACAAGACCTGGTCCTCGGCTCGGACGTCTTCTACGACCCCGAGGGTCGGTTTGTGTTTCAGAGCTAAAGCTTCGCCTCCTCGTCTCCTGGTGATTGGCTGAGCAGCTGCTTTCTGATTACAGATTTTGAAGATGTTCTTCTGACGTTTGTTTGTCTGTTGAAGAAAAACCCAGAGGCTCAGTTCTGGACGACGTACCAAGTGAGAAGGTACAGTTTTCAGGCAAGCAGCGGCGACGGCGGCTGGTGAAAAATAACCTTGGTGGAGCTGATATATGTCTGTATTTATACTCCAATGAAAAGCCAGACAATAACCTTCATTTAACAGTCAGGATTTAATCCTTTCAAAATTCTCACACACAGACACATATATAACTTACACAAAAAGACAGTAGGAGGATAGATGGTCACTCTTTAAAACCTAAAACTGAGTCAGTATTGATCAAACTACTGTAAACCAGAGAAAGTTCAATCGTTGGTGAAAAGCAGAAGAATTAAATAATGATTCTTATTAGCCTCTTCATGGTTCCCTCTAACGTAACACGGTGTCCGTCATCCAGCTGTGCCGCTATGCTAATCTTTCCTAGCAACGCTAGCTCGATGCAGTTCTCCATGTGGACTGTTGATGCGTCCAGAGGTGCTTCGATTCGGTTTGTCCTGACTGCGTCCACATCCAGGGCCGTACGCAGCGCCCAAAAATACTGAACTCAGGAGTCAGAGCTTGTAGGCGGGTTCGGTGGCGTGATCCCCATAGATGGTTTTAATTCCCTTATTTACATCTGGCCATTTTCTGAGTCTTAGGCTCCTGTCACGCCTTGATTATTCATCCAGCGTCCGCCTGACGTCCCAGAATCTCCTAAACGCTGGCAGACGCTGAACTTTCTAGGGTTCGGGTCGCGGGGGTAGCAGCTTCAGTAGGGAGGCCCGGACGTCTGTCTCCCTACTGACTCAGCTCCTCCGGGGGGAATCCCAAGGCGCTCCCAGGCCAGCAGAGAAACATAGTCCCTCCATCATGTCCTGGGCCTCCTCCCACTAGGGAAACGTCCAGGAGGCATCCTGATCAGATGCCTGAGCCACCTCAACTGGCTCCTCTGGACGTGGAGGAGAAAAAAAAGAAAGAGTTTAGATTTATAAGTCTGTATTTTCTTCCAAAAACACAATGCAAACACATTGTGCGGTGAGAAAAAAACAACCTTAAAATCTAAATCCACACTTTTTTTACCCGTGTGCTTCTCAGGTCTTCCGTACACTTCTTGTCCAACAGTCCAAAGCATATTTCTGCATCAGTGTGGAAAGCTGTTGGTTTTTATCCTGTTTCTGTTAAAAAACAAAGAAGATTTTATAACGGTCCTCCTTGTCCTTCTGCAGCTCAGACTGGTCCATCGAGCCTCTGCTCCACAGGTGGAAACTGGACTGTGTCTCTGTCCAACTCGCTGACTTTGATGCTGACCAGTCGGATCTGGCTGGTTCCAGTCTGCCGGGCAGCCACAGCATCCAGATGATGATCCTCATCAGGAGGAAGGAGGAGGAAAACCTGCTGCAGGAAAACCACAGAGACTCTAGTATCGCTTCACACTTCCCATAAAAAAGGTTCAGATCTGATCAGTCTTGTATATTTGTATATTGCAGAGAGTAAACGTAATTTCATTTCCCTTGTATGTCTTTTACATATGAAGAAAATGACAATAAAAGCTGACTTGACTTGACTATTTACTAAGAAAATGTTTGGAAGCTGCTTGTTTCATTTGGTTGAAAAATGTCTGCATATTTTGGATAAAAATAAATCTACTTTTTACTGCAAACCTGTTAGCTGCTGTTTTTATTCTTCTCAGCTTTGTTGTCACAAGTTTAAAACCTTTTTAGGTCCAGAAAGAGAAAACATGAAGAAACCCTCATCCTCTGACAGCTGTGTTTCCTCCTGTGAACAGCAGAGGGCAGTATTTCACATACTACACTACCAGCAGCCTGACTTAAACTGCAGTGTGAAGAGATGACTCCTAAATCCATGAAATAAAAACTTCCTCCTTCAGATTTACCATATTTTCATTAAACCTCTTTGAAAAGATCAAAAGTATTCTCAGCCTGTGAACTTTCTACTTTTTAGGGCAAAATAAAAGCAAATCTGATACCGTTAAATAAATTTGCCAGAAGAACAGAAGCAGAGTCCACCTATCACCTTTCTGCTGCTACTTTTAGACACAGCAGGCAAACCTGTGGCAAGCCGGGCGATGGGAAAGAAGGAAAAGACGATGAGAAAAAGAGAGCAGAGAAAGTGTGGACTGCTGGAAGAACTGCGGTGAACTGGTGAAAGAAAAGTGAAATGGCGTGCTCAAAGATGACCCTGCACATTTAGAGGATGTTTGGCTCAACCTGCTGCTGTGAAGCAGGATTCTCCACCATGAACAGAATCAACAATAAATCTGGATCCAGGCTCAAAATGAGCTGCTTGAGAAGGGCTTAGTCTCCATTCAAACCAGGTTTAAAGCCTTGCAGGGCTTTAAACCTACAAAACAATATGATCTAGTAATAATGATAAAAATGGAGGCTTTAAAATTATCTATTCTAAATGAATCCACAGCTCAAATATATCTGGAGTTTAAATTGACTTAAATTTTTTGTTATTGTTTCTTAAAAAGAAAAAAAAAGAAAAAAAAATAATATATATATATATATATACATACATAATATTTTGTTCTGTTGAAGAAAAGGGTGGAAAGAAGGGAAGAAGAGACAAACAGCAAAACTAAACTAATAAGGATCCATATAGATGCTGTTTATTTTTCCATCTGGAACAGTCCATGTGGAATTTGGGTTGGTAATTGAGAGCAGAATAAATAAACAACCTAAATAAAATACTAAATTATGACTAAACCAGTAAAGTGAATAAATAGGGGAATAAAATGGCGTTCTTGGTTGGGGCCATCTCGGCTCGTTGCAGAGGCAGAAGTCGGAGCGACTGCTGGATGAAGTTTGAACACCTCAGCCTGACTGTCTGATGAGCGTTTGGGAAAACCAGCTTTGTTGATGTTTGTTGATGGTTCAGCTTCTTGCACCCCTGATTTGGTGTTTCTTCGCCTCATGAAACTCTTGTTTCTGGTTCTTTGATTCTGCTTCGCCTTGGAAACATCGTTCTTAAAATCAGATGGAAAGCCTATTTTCTTCTTCCACACATCATGTCTGGTGGAAGCAACAGAGAAGGCTGTGCTGCAGCGTCTCCCCTTGTTTACAGCGCTGCAGGTCCTCCCTCCCTCCTCTGCTGAGGAGAAGTTTGTTTGGATTTCTGCAGGTGCAGAAGTGATAAAGGTACCGAACACTAAGGAAGTAAATTTACTGGGTAAGTTTGAAATTATGGAATAATTCAATGATTTGTGACAAAGTTCAAATTTTAATCTAAAGTTCTTTAAGCTACATGAACTTATTTTGATCTACTATTGTTTGTGAAAGGGTAAGATAACATCTGATCTTTCCTTCCCTCAGCTCCTTTAATTCAGCATGATGGTAACTTTGACTCCCAGTTTTCCTCCACATGAGCTCATGACGAGTCGACCCGTTCCTGGACCACAGAACGGGCCTGACCTCTGACCTCTGGCCAGACTGGGACTGACAGGTGACACATTAAAATGACCTACAAGACCTTTTTTCCATTAGAGACGGCTTTACAGAGGGACCAAGGTGCCTGGAGACCCTGATGGAGGACCTTCTCAGCCATCCTTCCATCCTTCAGCAGGAGGAGGTGTGGCTCAAAGTCATCAAAGGAAGTGATCAGAGCTCATCTGGAAGGAACCAGGAAAAGCTTCAACAACTCAGAATAAAGGGGCGGAAAAATCCCCTCTGATTGGTTAATTAACACATCAGTCGTCCACCTGATGCGTTGAGGACCAGCTGTTCTTCAGACCTCGTTCAAAATGTCGCCTGTAGGGACCAACATCAACAGAGAGATGAAGACGCCCACCTGAAGATGTCTGACATCAGCTTTGGCTTTTTGATTATTTAATCATACAACATGAATGAGAAGGGGCGGCGCAGTGGGTAGCACTCCTGCCCTGCAGCAAGAAGGTTCTGGGTTTGATTCCCAGCCCGAGTCTTTCTGCATGGAGTTAGCATGGTCTCCCTGAGCATGCATGGGTTCTCTCCGGGTACCCCGGCTTCTTCCCACAGTCCAAATGACTGTTAGGTTAATTGGCTTCTCTACGGTCCTCTTAGGTGTGAGTGTGTTAATGACTGGTTGTTTGTCCTGTTATATACACTCACCGGCCACTTTATTAGGTACACCTGTCCAACTGCTCATTAACACTTAATTTCTAAGCAGCCAATCACATGGTGGCAACTCAGTGCATTTAGGCATGTAGACATGGTCAAGACAATCTCCTGCAGTTCAAAGCGAGCATCAGTATGGGGAAGAAAGGTGATTTGAGTGACTTTAAACGTGGCATGATTGTTGGTGCCAGAAGGGCTGGTCTGAGTATTTCAGAAACTGCTGATCTTTATTATCTTTTTTTATTATATATTAATTTATCCTATTTACTCACTATAAAAGTTTTCACTCAGTCTGTTTCTCTCTCAAGGCCACACCATTCTCTGCAGGGTGATGTTTGTAGAGCAGACATAGCTTCTTCCCATAACAAACAAGATTCTTTCTCAAGGTTTATTTATAACATGTTACTGTTTAACCAAGGTTTCTGTAATTTGTTTTGACTCTGAATACTTTTCCATTGTTGTAAGGAGGGAGGAACAAACGCTGCTCTAGCAGAACAGAGCAGAATGCTGCAATAAGGGCTGCATGATGAACTGTTCTCTCTTTGCAAGGATATTAATAGATGTGCCGACTAAGTGAAATCCATCGATCTCCGTTTATTTAGCTAGGATGAATGGTTGAATAATTTTTTCCCACGACACATGCCATGTTCTGTTTTATTTGCAATTAGGATTTTGCCATATTAGTTCAGTTTATTTACATTTTGTCATTTGTTTTAGAATTTATTACTCTTGCTTATGTCTCAGTGCTTCGAATTGATTTATGTCTTTACCTTCTCTAGTTCTTTCTTCTCTATTGTTGGATTCTTTCTTAGTTTTATGCATAAATTATGTTTTCCAAGTTTTATCATTCCTCCGTCTACCAGAGCCTTTCTTCTAATTAATCAATTCTTTTCCCCTGTATTTCCTCCTTTATTCTACCGTTTGCACCTGTTGCTGCTCTTTTCTGAAGCTCTCAGTAGCCAGAATTCCTCAGGTCCTTGGTTCTGCTTCATTTTTCCACACCAGCTTTCTTGTTCAAAACTTACAGCATTTTGTTTATTCAGAGGCTAACATACATCTAACCTCCACCATAAAACAACAAAACATTAGAATAATTTTTAATTAATGGTGAATTTTAATGAATAAAACACAAACTGATGTGAAGCTGAAATCATTTATTGTGGTTCAGATGGAACAGAACGATTTACAAAGCAGTCAGAAGCAGGTAAAGAAGCAACCAGAACAAACTGAACATTCCAGAGCAGAGTCCTGCACCGGCTCGCGCACCCGTCGGTATCATCAGGTAATCGTATAATACCTACATCTACAGGTAGAAAAAGACCTCATATTATTTGACGGGTGCAGGCAAGGTTATAAATGAACAAAATATGGACAGATAACATACAGAGAGTTACAGCTTGAATGAAATGTATCATTTGTTATTTATAAACTGTACATCTTAAAAAATTTACTGATTCAGAATATCCAGATAACAATATTTTTTAACCATTAAGGCAAACCTTCTTTATTCAGCCAATACAGCTGTTAATCTGTGAGCGCAGCGCTCTCTGGAGGTGAGCGTGACGCAATTATCTTTTCTGTCTCTGTTATTATAAACAGCTGTGTTTACACTTTGTGATCATGGGTCGGGTTGCACTTCATTATTTACAGTTGTGTTGTTCCCAGCCGGGTTTAAATAGGGATAATCGTGGGTAGGTCGGGTCTCGGTTCTGAACTGTTGGATACAGTTTTTAAAAATCAGACCTGTGCAGGACTCGGTCACAGGGCAAAGTGGTTGGTCCAGTGTTCTGTGGGCCACTGATCCAAACAAACCCAAGAGAAGCATCCAAACAGAGAAAGGTCAGGGGTGCTCAGAGTCCCAAAGGAAACCCAACTTTAGGTCAGGATAATCAAACAGAACCCCTGCTCTCCATTTATCATTAAGTATTTGATTCATTTCCTTTTCTTCAACCAGATGAAAACCCAGTTGGGATGAAGTTCTCATTTTCCAGGGGGATATGTGCAGAACGTCTGCAGAAAACATCAGAAGATTCTATCCTCGTTAAAAATAAATGTTGGAAAAAATTTTTGGTTTAAATATTTCCAACAGAATAACCGCCCAAGCAGAGATCTAAATGTCTTTGTTCGGCTGGAAACAGCTTCTCATTGACTGTATTGGTTGTAAATGTCCAAGTGTTGGCTGTGCTGGGGAGGGTGAGAAGAGGGATCAGCGATGCCTGGTAGGTCAGGGGTTAGTCCCTTAGGTCCAGAGTCTTAGATGAGACGGGTTTTAGGTCTGGATTGGCAAATAGAGCACCTGCTCCAATCTCTCAAACTTGCTTTTGAACCTTCCACCACAAAGATCCCGCCCCCTTGATAATCGACCAATCACATTCTCTTTATTCACTCGTGTAAAATCGCGCACCACTCGGGAGAATTTGGAAATGCAACGGTTGGAACAGCCGCTTCCCTACGACTTTAATTCTCGTTACAAAAATATAGAAGAAAGAAAACTTTCATCTACTGTTTAATCTGCACGCTAAATCTGATTAAATGGTTTTAAAATCAAAGCAAAGGTTAAAGGTTAAAAAAACTTACAGAATAAATGTAAAATGTAAAAATAAAAAAGGACAAATTAACTGGACGATGATGCTGTTAGTGATGTCATGATAATGGTCATGGATCTTCCCGTACCGTTAACTTGGCTTTAGGTCCGAATATTTGGAGTTTCTCTGAAGCTCTGAGCTCATTAAAGCAGCAGATAATTAAATACGATTTTGTATTGCCAACAGCCGGTTTTTTGCAGCAGGACCGACCATCCCCATTATGGCTCCAGATCCACCTCCAAGCACACATCCTGTTTGAAGGAAGTCCTTCCCAAAGAAAATGAGCCCGAGCAAAGCTCCGATCCATAATCCTACCAGTAAACCAATTTTCGCCCTCATTGAAAGCTTCTCAGTTTTCTCCTCTTTCTTTTGAACGGTCTTCAACATCTTGTAGGTGTAACACTCTCCTTCACTTATCGTGATGATCTTGTTAATTTCATCCATGATTTGTTTGACTGCAGATTCATTGTTGGAAGTTTTAACGACATCCACACACCTCCTTTCACATTTCACTGCAAAGTCATAGAGGAACTTCATAAGGTCAAATACCTCCCTCTTAATTATATCTATTTGGGGCTCGTCGCAAGGTTGTGTCAGTTTGAACACAATAATCATGTTCTCTTGTATGTTCTCTCCAAATGTGGATTCTATCTTTTCCAACATTTCTTTATTTTCTTCCGTAAAGTTTACGTCTAGCACCAACAGGAACACGTGGCGAGCGTTTTTGGAGATGCACCTCCTGATCTCTTTCATTTCATCCCCATTACAGTTTGGATCACACAGACCCGGTGGGTCAAATAGAATCATGTCACGGCGTTCATATCTCACAGCGTAACTCTCAGTTTGGGGCTTCGAGCAGCAAATGTTGACCTTGGTTTCATTTGGTTTGTCAGTGATCCTCGGGTGGTTCCGGATCATGTCAATGACTTCTTTCTTCCCTGCATCAATGCTCCCAATCACCACAATCCTCAGCTCCTGTTTCTCTGTTGGAAAATATTAGGATTCATAATCAGTATGCAGTAATACAGCAGAGTCTAAATCACCTGCAAAAGCTCGACATGAGGCCTAAACTGAGCAGACATTATAATAAAGGCTGCTAAAGATCAGACCTTGTTCTTATCTAGAATGCTGCTTCCTATTCTAACATCTCTAACTGCCCTGCTTCCCTTCAGAGGGCTTTAATCGTACATAAAGACCATAACCAGGCAATTTCAGCCTGGAGTCTCTGGGACTGAAGCCCACCCAGGCCCTCTGTGACTGACTCAGACCAAACCTCCAGGCCTTTATCCTGTCAGTAAACATATTTCAATCAGCAGTAGATGATTCTCACCTTTTTCTGCTAACGAACGAGCCTTCATCATTTCATCGTAGGTGTAACAGCATTTACGACCATCAATGATTTCTTCAACTTTATCCATGATGTCAGCTGCGGATTCAGGGTTTTGGCCTTGGACATTAACACACCTGTTTTTCAGTTCCTCCTCAGCGTTAATGGCATCTATTATTGACCCCCCCCCATCCTCTGCAGCATATCCATTGATCACAAGAACCATGTTCTCTGTTACTGTCTGACCAAAGGTGAATTTTATGTCCTCTAGCATTTCTTTAATTTTCTTTTTGGATGGTTCGTTCTCGATCACCAACAGGAACAGATGACCGGCGGTTTTGGAGATGCACCTCTTGATCTCTTTCATTTTATCCCCGTAGCATTTTGAAGCATACAGACCAGGTGGGTTAAAAATAACCATGTCACGTCCTTTATAGCTCACAGGGTAACCCTTAGATTTTAGGCAGCAACTCCTGGTTGCTGATGGGGATCTGGTCTGATGTGGATTGTTACTCTGCTGAAGATATTTCCAGATCATGTCAATCACTTCTTTCTTCTTTGCATTATTGCTCCCAATCACCACGATCCTCAGCTCCTGTTTCTCTGTTGGAAAATGTTGAGATTCATAATCAGTATTCAATATTATAGCAGAGTCTAAAGCACCACTTTCTCTCTCCCTGAGCTAAGAGAGTATAGCATAATTTATACCCTATATATATATATATATATATATATATATATATATATATATATATATATATATATATATATATATATATATATACCGTAAATCCTCTAATATTGGCCTGTATTCCATTAGCAGCCAGGTCTCTAATAATGGCCAGTCTCGCTGTCGGCAGAGGTAAATAATGGCCGGACTCAGGCCAGGGCTACAATTAGAACCAACAATGTTCCCGAGGAGTCCTCAACAACTTGTGATAGTAACATACAAGGACAAATGTTGACTAACGAATCCAAGCCATTAGCATGGGAAGTCCCTTCCTTCGCGCAGACAGTGCTGCAGACAGGAGGCCGGCTTGTTTTGTTTTTATGACCAAATTTGCGGAAAACAACTCGTGAAGTTTGACCTGCTAGAAGAGCGAGGTGAGAACGCTGGGACCCTGTTTCCACCTGGATCTCCACTCTTTTTCGGCATCATGTCCTTCCGTTGTCGGACTACTCGCCCCTATTTCCTTACCCGCCTCTGCCGTATCTTGACCCACAACGTGTAGCGCAGACCACGCTTTAATATTGAGCATAAATCTAAAATGTCTGCGTCTAGCTCACTGCAACACACTGCTGCAGGAGGATAACAGCCACACAATCGTTCTGATCTGAAACACACATGTGATCACCGGTAGGTCTGGTGGTAACCAGGCAGCGTTAAAATGACAGAATTTCGTTGGCCTTCGTTGTTCTGAATTTCCTGTGAAATGTATGATACTGCGAGCCTACTTCCGCTCAGCCTGCCTCAGATAAAATTTCGCTGTGATGGCAGAACAGTTTCCTTTTTTTTTTTTATTTTGCTTCGCAAGTCATTTTGGCCAAGATTCCATTCTGCAGAAAAATAGCAGCTACTGGAAGATGTCTTAATAATGTTCTGTATACCAATGGCAACTGTACTTTTTCAATAAATGAACCTAGTATTTCATAGGTTCAAAGAGAAACAAAATTTGTTTTTTATTAATTCCACTGGTAGTCTGTTTTGATCAAATAGAATTAGAGGCCTGCCTCTAATTCTGGCCTTCTTCCAATAATGGCCTGGACCAAGATATGCACGAGTGAAATAAAGGCCCATCCTATATTAGAGGATGTTATCTGATCGATACGAAATACATTGAGATCTTTAGAAGTCACCATCACAAATGTATTTAATTGCATTAAAGGAATAGTACACCCAAAACATGATTAGCCTTCATTTTCTACTCACCCCCATGCTGAACAACACCCTGGAGTACTTTTTTGATATCTCAAATGCATCTGGAGATCTGGGAGGCTTCTTGCTGTCTGCTGACATTCAAATAATGGAGGTCTATGGCGCCCGAGACAGAAAGGTCCATAAAAGTCCATAAAAACGTGTCAATATTCCTCCATACTGCTCGTCCAATGTATTCCAAGTGTCCTGAGTGGGTAGCGTCCATAATTTACTCGAAACGAAGTCATTTAGAATGTTTTTAGAGCCTAAACAGTAGTGTATAGGATTTCCTAATAGCGCCCCCATGCGCGCTCACGACGCTACGGAAGCCGGCAGACCAAACCAGCGCATTCAGCTCGGCAAAGAACTCATGCTCTTCCTCAACACTGAAGTCCTCAGACATTTTTCTTTCGTTGTTTCTTTCTTTGCACAGGTAAACAGCACATTTCTTCTTCTACGCTTGCATTATCGGCAGAGCAGACGCTGAATGCGCACTTCCTTCCGGTTTGGTCTGCCGGCTTCCGTAGAATCGTGAGCGCGCATGGGGGCGCTATTAGGAAATCCTATACACTACTGTTTAGGCTCTAAAACGTTCTAAATGACTTCGTTTCGAGTAAATTCTGGATGCTACCCACTCAGGACACTTGGAATACATTGGACGAGCAGTATGGAGGAATATTGACACGTTTTTGTGGACTTTTGTGGACCTTTCTGTCTCGGGCGCCATAGACCTCCATTATTTGAATGTCAGCAGACAGCAAGAAGCCTCCCAGATCTCCAGATGCATTTGAGATATCAAAAAAGTACTCCAGAGTTTTGTTCAGCATGGGGGTGAGTAGAAAATGAAGGCTAATCATGTTTTGGGTGTACTATTCCTTTAAGAAAGCATATACAGGGGTTGGACAATGAAACTGAAACAGCTCTCATTTTAGTGTGGGAGTTTTCATGGCTAAATTGGCTCAGCCTGGTGACCAATCTTCATTAATTGCACATTGAACCAATAAGAGCAGAGAGTGAAGGTCCAATTAGCAGGGTAAGAGCACAGTTTTGCTCAAAATATTGCAATGCACACAACATTATGGGTGACACACCAGAGTTCAAAAGAGGACAAATTATTGGATCACGTCTTGCTGGCGCATCTGTGACCAACACAGCAAGTCTTTGTGATGTATGAAGAGCCACGGTATCCAGGGTAATGTCAGCATACCACCAAGAAGGACGAACCACATCCAACAGGATTAACTGTGGACGCAAGAGGAAGCTGTCTGAAAGGGATGTTCGGGTGCTAACCTGGATTGTATCCAAAAAAAAAATGGCTGCCCAAATCACAGCAGAATTAAATGTGCACCTCAACTCTCCTGTTTCCACCAAAACTGTCCGTCTGTCATGATTTTATTAAAGTCTGACCCCAAGATGCAGAAGACCAAACAGTGAGACCAGGGAAAAGTTTAAACAGGTTTATTTGAGAATGGTGAATCCTGTGCTGCTCTGAGCACTGCTCAACAGGGACTGAAAGGTGAGGGGAAGACACTGCGGTTAGTTCAGGCTCAGTGGGAAATTTGAATTTTTTGTTTTGCATAGGAGGAAAAAGTTGCAGACTTACTTCTCCTGCAAAGGGTGTCCTGCATGGAATCCAGACTGTGAGGATAGAAGGATTTCCTGAAAGCGCGCACCTGCGCGATCACGACGCTACGGAAGCCGGCAGACCAAACCAGATGAAAGTGCGCATTCAGCGTCTGCTCTGCCAATAATGCAAGCGTAGAAGAAGAAATGTGCCGTTTACCTGTGCAAAGAAAGAAACAACGAAAGAAAAATGTCTGAGGACTTCAGTGTTGAGGAAGAGCATGAGTTCTTTGCCGAGCTGAATGCGCTGGTTTGGTCTGCCGGCTTCCGTAGCGTTGGGATCGCGCATGTGCGCGCTTTCAGGAAATCCTATACACTACTGTTTATGCTCTAAAAACATTCTAAATGACTTCGTTTCGAGTAAATTCTGGATGCTACCCACTCAGGACACTTGGAATACATTGGACGAGCAGTATGGAGGAATATTGACATGTTTTTTGTGGACTTTTATGGACCTTTCTGCCTCGGGCGCCACAGACCTCCATTATTTGAATGTCAGCAGACAGCAAGAAGCCTCCCAGATCTCCAGATGCATTTGAGATATCAAAAAAGTACTCCAGAGTGTTGTTCAGCATGGGGGTGAGTAGAAAATGAAGGCTAATCATGTTTTGGGTGTACTATTCCTTTAAGAGTGTGTGTTTTGGTCACAGTACTACTATGCTGAAGTACATTTCCAGTGAGAACATCAGATTTAAAAAGTATCTAAGCTCTGAGTCAAATCCAGCTGACCATGCATCCAGAGGGATGAATGCACATGCATTCCTAAAAGGTCACAAGTGCATTACTGGACTGGATTTTCTGGTAAAGAACAAAGAACACTGGTCAGTTTCACCAGATATGAAAGAAATAATAAAAGACGATGCGGAAATTAAAAATAAAGTAGAGTTGTGCGAAAATGCTCTTACCAAGTTCACCCGTTATTACTCAGACTGGCACAGATTAAAAAGCAGTGTCATGGATGTTAAAGTTTTTTTTCATTCCTAACCACTGTGATTATCAAAGTCTGTCAAAGTCAAGGTTTCAGTGATGAGTTTAAAAGTCTTCAGAAGGGTGACAAGCTGAAAAGATCAAGTCAAATCATAAGCTTGACCCTTTTCTTCAAGATGGGATTTTAAGAGTTGGAGGAGGGTTGCATCAATCTGCTTTGCCTGCAGATGTTAGGCATCCTGTTCTTCTTCCTAAAAATCACCATATTTTGATGTTGATTCTCAGACACATTCATCAAGAAACAGGACACAGTGGAAGAAGTTACATAATGTCAGAATTGAGGGAAAGGTTTCGGATTCCACAAGCAGATTCAGCTGTCATAAAAATACTGTCATTATGTGTGACGTGCAAAAGAATCTCAGCAAAAACTGGAGAACAAAGAATGGCTAATTTACCACCTGGTTGATTGATGTCTCATAAGCCCCCATTTACAAATGTGGGAATCGATTATTTTGGACCCTTCGATGTAAAATGTGGAAGTACAGTCAAGCAATATGGTGTGTTGTTCACGTCTCACCATTAGAACAATACACATAGAAGTCGCCCAGTCACTTGAGACTGATTCATGCATTTAGGAGATTTGTTGCATGCAGAGGCCAGGTGTTTGTCATGAGGTCAGATAATGGAGCAAATTTACACTGCATGAAAAGTGGGATTTTCGTCAATATGCGGCACTGTAGATTGTCGTGGAAGTTCAGGTTAACGGCAGTTTACGGTAATTTGTAGGCATCGCCGAAAACTCCCATAAATTGTCAGAAATTGACGTGGACTTTCATAGGCAGTGTTCCCCCCATGCCTCCCCCCCATGGAATAGGGGGTTTTCAGTGACGTCACTGGCCAGCTTCTGGTCCGCCATCTTGGGTGGCATATTATCGTATATTAAATATATCATGTCGCGAATGGATAAGTACGCCAGCACGCTAGAGCCACCAGATCATAGAACATATCTGAGGAAATGTTCCGTGATCGACCATATGGACCCCTATGCCCTCCACGGTGCCTTGTTTAGCACTAATCCAGATGATTGGCCAAATGTAGAGCATGGTGACATAGTTCATTACCCGGTGTTCAGTGAAAACCCTCTGCACACTCTTGAGGAAATGAGAGCGTACAAGGGTCTAGAGGCTCACAACCAGTTCACATCTGGTTGGGTACGAGATGTCGAAGTGATGTACATGAAGGAAATCGCCATCATACGTGGACGGGTGAGTTTAATAAGATGGTAAAAATGTAAACAATCCGACGCAGGGCTCGCTATGCTAGGTGGCTAACGGCCGGCGGTGCGCGAACAGTTCCAAAGCTACAAGTCCTTGGAGTCTCATGTGCAGTTTACGAATGGATGGGTTCAGGAGCTGCAGCTCATAAAGCCAGCAAACAGTGCTAACCGTTAGTGCTAACAACCACTCAGGCATGTAATGTACTTTTAACTAGCTGCTATGTGTTTCAAAGGTTTGGTTAGTAACGTTAACTGCCAAACCTCCCTAAACCCTCCGGGTTTTTCAAATATTTGAGCCTTTTCCCACTGGTTGAAATCAAGTTAAGGTGAAATTAATCAAATTAAAACACGGCTGAGAGAGGGAGTCCAGTACGCGGTAGTCATAGGCAGTAGTCTGAGTAGCGGCGGCGGAGACGGTCAACATTGCGGCCACGGAAAGTAATACGTCATGACGCCCAAGCCCTATTATTAATATATTCTTACATGTTTTAAATGCTTGACAGTTAATTACCTGTGACAAAGTGAGCACTGCAGACTCTGGCGTATTCCAGCTTAACACCGTCCAAATCGGACCTGGATATCCGTGTCAGCCATAGGTGACGGCGTTGTTCAGATAGCTGTTTTGTTTTTTCACATTGATTCACGATTACGTCTGGTATGCGATAGAAAGAGCGTTGATCTCCACCTCCACGGGCCGTGCAACCAACAATTACACACGATTTCACCATTTTTCACTGTCAATACTGCCTAAGGCTGCCACCCAATATGGCGGACGCGCTGAGTAGTCACGTGAGCGTGACGTCACCTGAAAACCCCCTATTCTAGGGGAGGCTTTAACATGTAAATGAACATGCTGTGAGCTATACAAATGCAAATCAGGGTTGCAGGGGGAGTTTTACCCCAAGTGACATTTTTCTAAAAGGTAAGAAAATCTCTGATACAAAGAGATCAGGCTCAGTATAGACTCTTACATTTTAGCTTGAATTGATTTATTTAATTAAAGTATAACAGATCACCACGAAACAGATCTTTAGCTGACAGAGCAATACATTTAGAGCAGTAATTATAAAAAAAAAAAATTGCATTTAAGATAAACATAAAATGTTGTCTGTCAATATGCTCAATTCACAATTACTTAAGTGGAAAAGTTTCAAGAAATGAGTCTGAGATGATTCACTTTATAACATGGCGCATTATCCTGTTGGAAGTAGCCATCAGAAGATTGGTACACTGTGGTCATAAGGACATAAGGTCATCAACAATGCTGAGGTAGGCTGCCTCATTTATTTGATGCTAAATTGGTTATAAGTGGCCCAAAGTGTGGCAATAAATATCCCCCAAATAGATGGTACAAATAGATCAGGCTCAGTATGACCTAATTATAGACTCTTACATTTTAACTTGAATTAAAGTACGCTAGATTACTGTGTATGCCATTAGCAATGGCAAATGTTATGTAAAAAAATACACAAAATAATTTATTTCAAAAATTAGTTTTAATCAGAATCAGTTGGTAAAATGTGAATCAGAATCAGCAAGGTAAAATGTGCATTCCTTGCACAGTGCTCCTTGGGATTTTTAAAGCTTGGGAAATCTTTTTGTTTCCAAATCCAGCTTTAAACTTCTCCACAACAGTGTCTCGGACCTGTCTGATGTGTTCCTTGTTCTTCATGATGCTCTCTGCACTTTAAACAGACCTCTGAGGCGATCACAGAGCAGGTGCATTTATCGGGAGACTTGATTACACACAGGTGGATTCTATTTAGTATCATTTAGGTCGACATTGGATCATTTAGAGATCCTCACTGAACTTCTGGGGAGAGTTTGCTGCACTGAAAGTAAAAGGGGCCGATTCATTTTGCACACCCCACTCTTCAGTTTTTTATTTGTTAAAAAAGTTAAAAATATCCAATATATTTAATTACACTTCATGATTGGGTAAAACTAGTTGTTGATTCTTCACTAAAAAATGTTTATGTTCGATGCCTGAAATGTGGCAAGAGTTTGAGATTTTCAAGAGAGCAGATTATTTTTGCAGGGCAAACTGTAACTGGGCTGATATCTAAGGAGAGCTCTTACAGGGTTTCACTTGCCAATAACGTACATTTATAACATAAGTTTTAGTGGTTGTAGAAGTAATAGAAAACACAGATCTGGGAACTGGAATTCTAGCAGCACTCCTACATTATTCTCTACATTTTCTCTCCGTTGTCCTTTCTTTCACAGTAAATGGTATCGGCATCTCAGATATGTTAGATTTGTTTACCAAGCTTTCCTGTCTGACCCTTCAAAACAATCTACCATCAACAGCATTGTGTTGTAGAAGCTTTTATGCAAGAGCCTTTTTTTGGGAGTTTTTACAGCACATTTTGGAGTTTTTACGGCACCAGTGTCTCGTTTTTTTGGAAGTAGGCTGGCAGGAAAGGGGGTATAAGAGAGGGAGAGACATGCGGCCAAGGATTCGAACCCGGGTCATCCATGTCGAGGACTAAGGAATCTTTCTGTACATGGGTTTTGTGCGCTAAACACTGGGCAACCAAAGCACGCCCTTATGCAACAAACTTTTAAACAATTTTCCCAATATTTCTGGAGAACAGCAAAGTTGCTCTTTTGTAGTTTTTATTATTTTCACCTATAAACAAAGAAAAAGTCAGCAGCCTTTTGAAATGTTCTGTAGTATGGTATAAATCAAGATTCTCCAGAACATATCTCCAAAGCCTGCTATTTTCTGTAACACAAGTTGTGCTACCCACAGTAATTGTTGATAAAAAGTCTAAATACTGTTTTAGAGTTTTCATATTTCTTTATGCTATTACTAGTTTTAAATCTGTGGTAAACCATTGTTTTACAGCAACTCCTCTCTCACATATATAATATTGCATCTTCTAATATGTTTCCTTAAAGACTGTTTAGGACAGGAAGCTACAAAAAGTTAAATGACCATAAACTCAATGTAAACCCTGTTGGGAGCTGGAGAAATTCCACCTTTCTCCAGCAGAGTCCGCCGTGGATCCTCTGAGGGAGCCTCCTGCACAGCTGCAGCTCATCAAGATCATCAGAGGATCCACTACTTAAGCTGTCTTCAGACCTTGCCTCAACGCCGCAGTGTTGTTCCAGTTGGTCAGCGCTTAAGCCTAGATCCTCAGAGTAACTCGATGACTTTTGAATCCAGCTTGGATTCTAACCCTTGTCTCTGTTTTCCAGGAAACTCGTGCCTCCTCTGTGAAAGCTCAGGAAGAGCTAACCTGCCGAGCCGACCCTCAGAGCCAAACCTGAAGAATCACAGAGAACCTCCAAGCAGCTCTGGACTAGAGCTGGGAAACCCTAAACCAAGGTCTGTTCATACTAGACGTGAGACGCTGAAGCAGCAAACGGACTCTGCTGATGAACTCTTCTCCAGAACCAACAGAGACTCTCCCAAAGCAAACCTCAAGAACCCTCAAGGTACAATCAGTAAACTTCAGGAAATCAAACCTCTGTTGGCAACGCTAACTGAACTGTCTCTCACGCAGACTCCGGTGAACCAGTATCCAGGCCGCGAACCTGAACCAGTATATTCTGTGTGCTTGTGCATCAATAAACTGTTAAACTTTCATCCCTGTGTCCGTCAGTGGTGTTCTGCATTCTTGGGTCGCTTTTAGTGAACCCATCATGACAGAACACTGCGGCCAAACTCAAGGCCCAGCAGATCACCTCACCCGTCGACTGGAGGAGCAGGATGCCCAAATACAAGGACAAACCAAACGCTCCGTGAGTTATACCGCCTGGTTGACACTCATAACCACATGCTACAGAGCTGTGCTAATTATCTGAACAGCGCTAATGCTGCACAACAACCATTTCCGGGTCCAGTTCCTCCTCCGAGGTCACCAGCAGTGACGTCATCAGAATTCCGTCCTAGTCTTCCAGAAAGATTTTCTGGTAACATGAAAGATTGCAAAGGATTTTTATTTCAATGTCGATTGATTTTTCAGAACTCCCCCGGCAGCTTTTCCACGGATTACAAGAAAATAACTTTTATTCTCTCACAGTTAACAGGAAGAGCCTTGGAATGGGCTCAGGCTAGATTTGCCGCTGACGATAGCTTAAACTGCTACTACTCTGATTTCATCTCTGAATTTACCCAGGTATTCAACCAAGAAACTGACCAAACTATTGATTCCAGAGCTCTTTTCAACCTAAAACAGGGGATCGCTTCGGTGGCTGAATTTTCCATTAACTTCCGGCTTAAAGCGGCAGCTTCCGGATGGTACCAAAGCGCTCTAAAGAGAGCCTTTTTCATGGCATTAAATGAGCACATAAAGGATGAGCTCGCAACCCTCGACGAACCAGCTACCCTCGAAGATCTAATTCGCCTCTCCATTAGATTGGATAATAGAATTCGTGCCAGAAACAGCTCAAAGAAGCAGGGTACACTTTCTTCTGCCTCACATAACGTGACTGTTTGTTCTTCCTCTACAGAGCAGCTGCCCATTCAGAGGCCTAAGTCCCAGTCTCTACCGTTGCCTATTCAGGCCTCTCATTCGAGCGAACGGGATGTCGAACCCATGCAGGTGGGACACACTAGGCTCACTCCAGAGGAGAGGCAAAGGCGTTTTCTAAGCAAACTATGTATCTACTGTGGTGAGAGTGGACACTTCATCGCTTCTTGCCCGGCTAAATCAAAAGCCTGGGCCCGCCAGAAGATCTGAGGAGTCTGGCGGGCCAGATAAACACTAAGAAATCTCCTCGACTGTTACTTCCTGCCACGTTGTTCTGTGCTAATCAAAGTCTCTCTTTTTCTGCATTCATCGACTCAGGCTGTGAACGTAACCTAATCGATTCTAACCTCGTCCAGCAACTCCAAATTGAGACCATTCCTCTGACTCAGCCTCTCAGTGTATCCGCTATTGACGGAAAAAGACTCCATCGAGTTACCCATCGAACTCAGCCCCTCGAGCTACTTCTGTCAGGTAACCACCGAGAGACTATAACATTTTTTGTTTTTCCCTCTGCATGTTCCCCGCTGGTGCTCGGTTTCGAATGGTTGGAGAAGCATAATCCTCACATTAACTGGACTGAACGTCACCTGGAATCATGGTCCATCTCATGCCATGAAACATGCCTTCGTTCTGCCGCCCCCTTGGTGGGGTCTCCTAGAGGTGGGGGGGAGATGGACTCTCCTGACCTTTCTTCAGTTCCTTCTGAGTACCATGACCTAGCCCCTGTCTTCAGTAAGGTCAGTGCGACGTCCCTACCTCCACACAGACCATACGATTGCGCCATTGACCTTTTACCTGGTGCTCCTCTACCTAGCAGCAGATTGTATAATATTTCCAAGCCCGAAAGAGAAACCATGGAAAAATACATCAACGAATCATTAGCTGCTGGAATAATCCGCCCATCATCCTCTCCATTGGGCGCCGGGTTCTTCTTCGTGGGGAAGAAAGATGGTTCCCTGAGACCTTGTATTGACTATCGAGGTTTGAACCAGATTACTATTAAGAACAAATACCCACTGCCTCTCCTTGCCTCTGCTTTTGAACCCGTACAGGGAGCTACTCTGTTTTCTAAACTGGATTTAAGAAACGCTTATCATCTCCTTAGGATCCGTGAAGGCGACGAATGGAAAACTGCCTTCAAAACACCCTTGGGCCAATTCGAATATCTAGTAATGCCCTTTGGTCTAACTAACGCTCCAGCCTGCTTCCAGGCCCTCGTAAATGATGTTCTCAGAGACTTTCTCAATGTATTTGTTTTCGTGTACATTGACGACATACTCATTTACTCCAAGAACCTCGATGAACACAAGAAACATGTCCGCCTTGTTTTACAGAGACTGCTGGAGAACAAGCTGTTCGTGAAAGCCGAGAAGTGCGAATTTCATCAACCTTCAGTCACCTTTTTGGGGTTTGTGCTCGAGGGCGGCCAGGTAAAACTATCTGAGGACAAGATTAAGGCAGTTTTGGACTGGCCAGTTCCAGAGAACCGCAAACAGCTACAAAGGTTTTTAGGTTTTGCTAACTTCTATCGTCGGTTTATCAGAAACTACAGCCAGACCGCCCTTCCATTAACTTCTCTGACCTCTGTCAAAGGCATTTTTCAGTGGACTCCTGAGGCTCAAGCAGCGTTTGATAAATTAAAGTCTTTATTTTCCAGAGCACCTGTTCTTATTCAACCTGACCCAGCCAAGCAGTTTATTCTTGAGGTGGATGCTTCAGATTCTGGTGTTGGAGCAGTCCTATCCCAGAGACTGGATTCAGATCAAAGGATACACCCTTGTGCTTTCTTCTCCCGTAGACTTTCTTCTGCTGAGCAAAATTATGATGTGGGTGACCGAGAGCTTCTGGCCATTAAACTGGCGTTGGAGGAATGGAGACATTTGCTGGAAGGAGCTGAGCATCCGGTTCTTGTATGGACTGACCACAAGAACCTGGCTTACATCCAGTCAACCAAGCAAGCTAATCCCCGCCAATCCAGGTGGTCAATTTTCTTCTCTCGGTTAAATCTCATCATCTCCTACAGACCCGGATCCAAGAATGTCAAACCCGATTCTCTCTCTCGTCTCTACTCCGTCGATCATCCCGAGACACCTGAACCTGTTCTTCCGGCCTCCTGCACAGTGGGAGTGGTCAACAGGGAGATAACTGACCTCATCAACTCAGCCCTGGCCTCTGAACCCGATCCAGGTAACGGTCCCACTAACCGAACCTATGTTCCATCTTCCGTCAGGTCCCGTCTCATCCAATGGATGCACGCCTCCAAATTCTCTGCTCATCCAGGAGTCAGTAGAACTGTAGCTCTCATCTCAAGACGCTTCTGGTGGCCCACTCTCCACAGGGACGTTAAGGAGTATGTGTTGGCTTGCCCCACATGTGCCCGTAACAAAGCCTCACACCAACCTCCTTCTGGCCTGCTTCAGCCGCTTCCTGTTCCCTCGCGTCCTTGGTCCCATATCGCCATTGATTTTGTCACCGGTCTCCCCGTCTCTCGAGGTATGTCCACCATATTCACCATTGTTAACCGTTTCTCGAAGTCCTGCCATCTTATTCCCCTCAGAAAACTTCCCACGGCCTTCCAGACAGCCCAGCTTCTCATCAAGCATGTTTTCCGGTTACACGGCATTCCCCAAGAGATCCTCTCGGACAGAGGTCCTCAGTTCATTTCCCAGGTCTGGAAGGCTTTCTGTTCTGCTCTCGGCTGCAAACCCTCTCTCACCTCTGGTTACCACCCCCAATCGAATGGTCAGACTGAGAGAATGAATCAGCAGTTGGAATCAACCCTTCGCTGCCTCACTTCAAACAACCCCGTGGACTGGAGCCAATTTCTCCCTTGGATAGAATACGCACATAACTCCCTTCGATCTGCATCCACCGGACAATCCCCGTTTCAGGTTAGTCTCGGCTATCAACCACCTCTTTTTCCCGCAGACGAGAGAGAGATTTCGGTCCAGTCCGTAAATCAACACATCCGCCGTTGTCAAAGAATCTGGAGGGAAACCATCTCCACCCTCAATCAGTCATCTGAGTCCATAAAACGCTTCGCCGACGCCAGGAGACGTCCCGCCCCCGAGTACACTGAGGGCCAGGAGGTATGGCTGTCCACTCGAGACATTCCCCTCAAGGGGATGTCTCGAAAGCTCTCTCCTAGGTTCATCGGACCCTACAAGATCACTCGAGTCATCAACCCCTCAGCCGTCCGTCTCCAACTACCTCAGTCACTCCGGATCCACCCTACCTTCCACGTATCCCAGATCAAGCCTGTCTCCTCGAGCCCTCTGTGCCCACCGTCCGACTCCCCACCACCCGCCCTGGAGGTCGATGGTCATCCAGCATTCACAGTTCGACGCATCGTGGACTCCCGGCGACGAGGTCGCGGATGGCAGTACCTCGTGGACTGGGAGGGCTACGGACCGGAGGATCGCCAGTGGGTTCCGGGCTCGTACATCCTCGATCCTGCCCTTATCGAGGAGTACGAGCGTTCCTGCCCTTCGACCTCTTCCGCACCGCCAAGGGGCGGTCGTTGAGGGGGGGTACTGTTGGGAGCTGGAGAAATTCCACCTTTCTCCAGTAGAGTCCGCCGTGGATCCTCTGAGGGATCCTCCTGCACAGCTGCAGCTCATCAAGATCATCAGAGGATCCACTACTTAAGCTGTCTTCAGACCTTGCCTCAACGCCGCAGTGTTGTTCCAGTTGGTCAGCGCTTAAGCCTAGATCCTCAGAGTAACTCGATGACTTTTGAATCCAGCTTGGATTCTAACCCTTGTCTCTGTTTTCCAGGAAACTCGTGCCTCCTCTGTGAAAGCTCAGGAAGAGCTAACCTGCCGAGCCGACCCTCAGAGCCAAACCTGAAGAATCAGAGAACCTCCAAGCAGCTCTGGACTAGAGCTGGGAAACCCTAAACCAAGGTCTGTTCATACTAGACGTGAGACGCTGAAGCAGCAAACGGACTCTGCTGATGAACTCTTCTCCAGAACCAACAGAGACTCTCCCAAAGCTAACCTCAAGAACCCTCAAGGTACAATCAGTAAACTTCAGGAAATCAAACCTCTGTTGGCAACGCTAACTGAACTGTCTCTCACGCAGACTCCGGTGAACCAGTATCCAGGCCCCGAACCTGAACCAGTATATTCTGTGTGCTTGTGCATCAATAAACTGTTAAACTTTCATCCCTGTGTCTGTCAGTGGTGTTCTGCATTCTTGGGTCGCTTTTAGTGAACCCATCATGACAAACCCCTAGCTATTATTATTTTATGTTTATTTTATTTATTTGTTCATTTATTTATATGTTTGTTTCCCTTGTTTTATTTTTATTTATTTTTTACATTGTATGTCTCTTTTTTTTTAAGTTATAATGTCACCAACTGCTGTGTATCTTTGTTTGATGTTTGAATTACTCTGTATTGTTACAGGGAATTGCCAATAAAGCAAAAAAAAAAAAAACATGATGACGCAGCTGTTCTCGCGAGTCCTTCCGTATAACAATGACCTCATATGTGATTGGAGGAGCTATACTCAGAAGAACTTTATCTCCAGTTCCTTTGTTTGGATTTTGCTGGTACGTGATCCATGGCTGGACGACGTCCCCCGTTCTACTCACCTTCAACTCCTCTTGGATGCAATGGCGACTCTGCAGTCGAACAACTGTGTGGGAGAGACGAACTCAAAGAAGAGAAGCTAGCGGTAAATATATGTTCGTTTACTGCCTGCTAAGCTAAAAGCTAAAGCTACGGCTAATAGCAGCCTAGCCTAAAGCTATGGCTAATAACAGCCTAGGCTAAAGCTACGGCTAATAGTAGCCTTGCAAGAACAAGCTTTACTAAAGTGTATTGTTTGTGATTCACAGGAAGCAGTATGCCGTTTTCACAACTCGGAGACAAATTGCAGGCGCGATGAACCGGAGCAAGGGTAAGATTTAAAGAATATGCTTTCATTCTGTGGTAAAAGGAAATAGATACGGATGGATACCGATCACAACTGTACATTTTGTTTTCACAGACTAATCTCGCCTCACAATGAGGCGGTGACCTATTCATACCACTCTCATTTAATTGTTTTCCAGCTGCCTGTAAGACGTATTATGAGACGTTACGCAGGAGCTTCAGATATACGCAGCCAGAGAACACGTTGCACGCGGAATCTGCCAAGCATTCAGAAAAGAAAGAGAGTAAGACTTTATTTGGTGACTATTTTTCAGGTGCATTGATAGATGTGTTGTGTCCATACGCAGTGCATCCCATCGCATAGTGCTGATTCATTGTTTTTTTTTTCAGCTGCTGAAAGCGAGGCAGAGTGTGCTAGCAGATGAGGAAGTGGAACTCTGGAAGTCCGCCACCGTCGGCCTCATGTCCGACGAAGAAGATGGCGTCGTTGGCGGTGTCTCTGGATGGATTGTACGGTCGCCGCCATTTCGTAGGCCGGATCTCACTGAACTCTGTGTTAAGCTGCAGTCCCGGTTAGAAGCGATGCCGAAGTACAGAGCCACGCACAGTAGGCGTCTGCACATCGGACCTGCCTCGGAGGAAATGCTGCCAGTTACCTCCAACCCTGAGGAAGCAAACGGACAGTTCACAGAGTTGTAATTTTTGGATACGCATGTGTGAGCAGATCCTCGCGTTGTATATAGTTGTGTTTGTTTTAATAAAGCTCTTTCTTTGCATAAACAGCTTCCTGGCAAATGTTCATTTCCTGTATAAATTAATTCATGTCCTTGATGGTAGCCTAATAATTGTGTAGTAGTGTAGAATAACATAAATACACAGCATATGAATAAATAAATATATGAATATATGAATATATATATATATATATATATATATATATATATATATATATATATATATATATATATATATATATATATATATTTATGTAAATTTATATGTAAATATATATATATGCCAACTAATCAAGAGCGACTTTACTTGTTTAAAAAGAAGTGGTTCCGTCCAATACTCAGTAAGAAAATTAAAGCCTGGCGTGGCCACGTGTGGTTTTGCTGCCAATCACGAGCGATTTTCCTTGTTTGAGAATAGTGGTTTCAGCCAATACTGAGTAGGTTATTCAGGTTATTCAGACCTGGCCAGCCGCGCGGGTTTGCTGCATTCATATGCTAATTAGGGCCATTAGTACAGCTGATCGCTCTCCACATACGTCAGAGTCCGTTTCCGACAATTTGTGGCACTGACAAACGGCGACAAGCGCGGGTTGCAAATTGTCGGAAACTGACGAAAATCAGGGAGATCTGCGGGAGTTTACGGGGACGAAAATCTCACTTTTCATGCAGTGTTAGTAGGAGCAGAAAACGAGATGTGCGAAGCAATCAAGATCTGGAATCAATCAAAGATCTCAGATGTTCTTTTTGCAGAAAAACATATCCTGGATATTAAACCCGCCAGCAGGTTCTCATTTTGGGGGCGTCTGGCAAAGATGGATCCATTTGTGAGAAGAATTCTTTACCAGATGTTGAAACAGCCATCCCTCGATGATGAATGCCTTCAGACATTATTTTGTGAAGTGGAAGCCATCATTAATGGCAGGCCAATAACAAGAGTGTCAGATGAGCAAAATGATGTAGAGGCACTCACTCCTAACCATTTGCTTCTCCTCAAAAGCCAGCCACTATTTCCTCTTGGATTGTCTCAGAAGGAGGATTTGTATGCAAAGCGGAGGTGGAAACAAGTTCGGTACCTTTCTGACATTTTCTGGAAGCAGTGGACAACAGAGTACTTACCTCTTCTACAGGAGAGACACAAATGGACAGTTACGAGACAAAATCTGAAACCAGGAGATGTTGTTCTCCTAGTTGATGAGACATCACCAAGAAACTCCTGGCTGATGGGAAAAGTTGAAAAATTTGTTCCAGATTCAAATGGGCTTGGTTTACGTGTATTTCTTAAAACTAAAAGTAGTATCTTGGAACGACCTGTGGATAAGTTATGTTTGTTGTTGGAAATGTATGTTGAACAGTGAATATTCAAATATGCTGTAAACTTTACAGAGCTTCGGATTCATAAAATGTGATATGAGTAAACTTGTGTTTAGTTAACCAGTAACTTGAGATAATGTTACATAAGGATGTTAGATTACCTTATTCAGAACTAAGTTATAAATTAGGCTTTCGTATTTAGTAATTGTTAGATCCCTTGAAAGTAACAATTAAGGGCCGGAATGTAAGCCTAATTTATAGAAGATATTAGTGAAATTGAATTTAAAATACTTTACCTTCTATTTTAGGAGCATCATGTACAGGATGGTGACAAAGTGGAGCAGTGGTGCAGCTCTGCAGCAATGACTGAAGCTCTCTTTAGCTTTCTTTCAATTTAGGAAAACCATCTGTGAATATTTATTTATTAATATAACTTTTTTCTGATGGACCTAATCAAAGGTGGGACTTTGTCTTACCATTAGTTCCCCTCTCAGTCAAAAGTATCAATGACTGCCCAAAATTGGAATGTACAATAATTAATTATAAAATAAAGAATATTTTATTTAATCTCTTAAACTTGTGCATTCAGTTCTTTGGCATGTTATTTATTCCATCTCATATATAAAAAACATAAAATGTAAAGCTAGTAGTTCAAAATAAATACAACATAAAATTGTACAATAGATCTGCCTTTTAAAAAACCACAGCTCCTCTTAGGAACTTCCCTTACAGTCACAAATTAAGTTGATGAATTAGGAACAAAATATTGAACATAAATTAATTAGACTTATTTCGTCGTCGTCGTCGTCTCCCGCTTTATCCGGAACCGGGTCGCGGGGGCAGCAGACTAAGCAGAGACTCCCAGACTTCCTTCTCCGCAGACACCTCCTCCAGCTCTGCTGGGGGAAGCCCTAGGCGCTCCCAGGCCAGCCGAGAGACGTAGTCTCTCCAGCATGTCCTGGGCCGTCCCCCGGGCCTCCTCCCAGTGGGACGTGCCTGGAACACCTCCCGAGGGAGGTGTCCAGGGGGCATCCGAAGAAGATGTCCGAGCCACCTCAACTGACTCCTCTCGATGTGGAGGAGAACCGGCTCTACACTGAGCCTCTCCCGAATGACCGAGCTCCTCACCCTATCTCTAAGGGAGAGCCCAGCCACCCTGCGGAGGAAGCTAATTTCAGCCGCTTGTATCCGGGATCTCGTTCTTTCGGTCATGATCCAAATTTCATGACCATAGGTGAGGATAGGAACGTAGACCGAACGGTAAATTGAGAGCTTTGCCTTTTCGCTCAGCTCTCTCTTCACCACGACAGACCGGTGCAGCGTCTGCATTATTGCAGCAGCCGCACCGATCCGTCTATCGATCTCCCGCTCCATTCTTCCCTCACTCGTGAACAGGACCCCAAGATACTTGAACTCCTCGAATTGAGACAGGGACTCTCCTCCAACCTGAAGGGGACAAGCCACCTTTTTCCGGTCGAGAACCATGGCCTCGGACTTGGAGGAGCTGATTCCCATCCTGGCCGCTTCACACTCGGCTGCGAACCGCCCCAGCGCACGCTGTAGGTCTTGGCAGGAGGGAGCCAGCAGAACTACATTATCCGCAAAAAGCAGGGACGAGATCCGCTGGTCCCCGAACCAGACCCCCTCCGGTCCTTGGCTGCGCTTAGAAATCCTGTCCATAAAAGTTATGAACAGGACCGGTGACAGAGGGCAGCCCTGTCGGAGTCCAACATGCACCGGGAACAGGTCCGACTTAATGCCGGCAATGCGAACCAGACTCCTGCTCCGATTGTACAGAGAACGGATGGCCCCTAATAAAGGGCCCCCGACTCCATACTCCTGGAGCACCCCCCACAGGGCAGCACGAGGGACACGATCGAATGCCTTCTCCAAGTCCACAAAACTTGGACTTATTTCATTTGTTTTAATTTTTTTCAACATTAATGAGTTTCACATGTGGGAAAACAACTGATACTAATCTGTTCTGTACATCCATTCTGTTTTGCTGCTTGGTTTTGGATGTTTGTCAAAGCTGAAGGTGAACTCAAACTTATAAGAAAAACTTACTTTTTTATTGAAAAAGGCTTATTTATTTTTTCAGTTGGGTTCACACAAAGAAAAACAGACCCCAGCCCTGTTTAATTTCACTACTTAAGAAAGAGTACCCTCTGTTGGGATTTACTAATTTAAGATACGCGACAAATTCCTTACAAAAACTGCTGGGTTTCAAGGTGAAGGCATAGAGAGTGAGCCGTCTGTAAGGGATAGCCAGCTGAAAGTTAGCTCTTCTGCCCATTTCAGGCATGCTGCTCAGGGAAGAGTCGCAACTTCCCTAAAATAAGAACTAATTTAATGTCACTTAAATACCAAACCTGTGCATATTACACTTTCCATGAAAACAAAACTGTTTCTGACTGGCAATCCAACCACCCGCCCCCACCCCCTTCCCATTCAAGCAGGTATTGTCAACTAACACAATACCTTCTTGAAGAGTCTTTCCCATAATTAGTCCGACCAATGCTTTGAGTCACAATCCTATCACTATCTTCAATCAGCAGAGAAAACTTCTTACCTTTTTCTGCTGAACTTGGAGCCTTTTGGGTGTAACGTTTTCCTTCTTTGATATCTTGAATATTTGCCATGATGTCACCGGCTGCAGACTGACCCTCTTGAGGGCTGCAGAATTTAACACACCTGATGAATTTCAGTTTCTCCTCATCATCAATGTCTTTTATTATGGACGTCCCCTCATTTCCCGGAGCCTCTCCCTTGACCACAAGAATCATGCTCTTTGTTACTTTCTCACCAAATTCAGCCTTTATATTCTCCACCATTTTTTTTATTTCTTCTTTGGATTGACCGTTCTTAATGAGCAACAGGAACACATGGTGAGCGGTTTTGGAGATGTACCTCTTGATCTTTTCCATTTCCTTACTATCATCTGGGACTGAATGAGACAGCGGTTTACAAAGAGCCATATCATTATCTTCACAGCTCCCAGGGTAAACCTCTTCTGCGGGCATAAAGGAAAGGTTGAGGCTGGTCTCACTGGACTGCGGGTGGTTCTGGATCAAGTTAATGATTTCATTCCTTTCTTCCTCATTGCTCCCAATCACCAGGATTTTTAGCTCCAGATTCTCTGTTGGAAAATGTCAGAAATCATTAAGATGTGAGCTTTTCAAAGCAGCAGATCACAATGTTCTATGAGTTTTTTATAACAGCAAAACAGACTATTTTTATCTTTATTACAGTGGCGCAGAAAGGGGGGGCATGCAGTGTACAAGGTGCATAGTGGCACTGCTATACTAGGGGAACGCCAAAGCATTGATAAAAATCTTAAGTATGCATTTTTTAGTGCATGTGTAAATGATATGGACTCACTAAAAAGAGAGCCATCAGGAGCTCAAAAAAGGCAACAAAAGAGGGAGAAGGAGAAAGATGTTGCTACAGTTAAAGGCCACTTCTCCAGTGGCTAAAAGACGGCATGTAGGGAAAGTTTAGAAGCTGGAGCCTCTGTATGGAGGCTGGTATAGATTAACGTTAGCTTAATTACTCCAAGTAAAACAGCAGGTTACTGTAGCCTTGCAACTGTGTACGTATCAGTATTTATAAAATGACAGATAATGCCAAAAAATATCAATAAAATTTTATGTGGTTACTTTATTGTTCAGGCAATTATTAAATTAACTAGTCAGTGAATCATTGAATAGAATTAAAACCTGCAAATAGATTTTCTGATTCAGAAATAGCATCACTGTGACAGACTGGGAACCTGTCCAAGGTGGACCTCTTGGCCATAGACTGCCGGGAATATTCAAATTTAATTCAATTCTATTCAGTTTATTTCTAAAGCGCCAATTCACATCATGTCATTTCAGGTCACTTTCCAGTTCACCAGATCATCCAGTCAAACTGATTCAAGGTTTTCTATCTAAGGAAAACCAGCTGATTGCATCGACTCATTGACTCTTCAGCAATCCCTCACACTAAGCATGCTTGTAGCGACAGTGGAGAGGAAAAACTCCCTTTGAACAGAAGGAAACCTCCAGCAGAACCAGGCTCAGTGTGAGCGGCCATCTGCTGAGGCCCACTGGGGTTCAAGGAGACAGAAGCAGACATAGAAAAAGAAGCATAGATACAAAAGGCAACTGTCAACCAGCTCCACAGGCGGCCCCGTCCAGGAAACACACAGCCAGGCAGACGAGCTCCGAGCCAGCTCCCATGTCGGAGGATGAAGAGAGCACATCCAGTTAGTCACAGTCAGAGAAACAGGACTACACTGGAAAACAGGCCAAGCTCCAACATCTAGAAACAAAGGTGTTGATGGCAGCAGCACAGCTGATATTTCTCTCCAGGATGGAGTAACAGCCAAACAGGAACAGACCAGATGAAGCTACTATGAGAAAAAGCAGAGAGAGCAGAACGTTAGAGATTGAACTAACAGATTCTGCAGAGTGGGAGAATAGAGATAGAATGAAGCAGAATGATGAAAAAGGGGTCCCTATGTCCTCCAGCAGTCTAAGCCTATAGCAGCAGAACTATAGAGATAGCTCAGGATAACCTGAGCCACTCTAACTATAAGCTTTATCAAAAAGGAAAGTTTTAAGCCTAGCCTTAAAAGTAGACAGGGTGTCTGCCTCACGGACTAAAACTGGTAGTTGGTTCCACAGGAGAGGAGCCTGAGAACTAAAAGATCTGCCTCCCATTCTACTTTTAGAAATTCTAGGAACCACTAGTAAACCTGCAGATTGAGAGCGAAGTGCTCTGTTAGGAACATAAGGAACAATCAGATCTCTGATATCAGATGGAGCTTGGCCATTTAAGGCTTTATATGTGAGAAGGAGGATTTTAAATTCTATTCTGGATTTAACAGGAAGCCAATGAAGAGAAGCCAGGATAGGAGAGATATGATCTCTCTTTTTCATTTTCATCAGAACTCTGGCTGCAGCATTTTGGATCAGCTGAAGGCTTTTAACTACAGTTTGTGGACTTCCTGATAGTAAAGAATTACAATAGTCCAGCCTTGAAGTAACAAATGCATGGACTAGTTTCTCAGCATCACCCCTGGACAGGAGATTTCTCATTTTTGCAATATTCCTCAGATGAAAGAAGGAAATTCTAGAAACCTCTTTGATCTGGGATTTAAATGACAGGTCCTGATAAAAAACAACACCAAGATTTTTTACTTTATTATCTGAAATCAGTTTAATCCCATCCAAATGAAGTGACTGACTAATCAGTTTCTTTTTCAGAGACTCTGGTCCAAAGACTATAACTTCTGTTTTGTCTGCATTCAGAAGCAGAAAGTTAAGAGTCATCGGGTTTTTATGTCTTCAGACATGCCTGTAATTTATGTAATGGATTAGCTTGATCCGGATTATAGACAGATATAGCTGGGTATCATCAGCATAACAGTGGAAATTAATCCCATGTTGTCTAATTTTTCATTCCAGATTCTCATTTTGTTTCTTATATTTTGGATATGATGTCATATCATGTCAATGATATGTCTGCATATCCCTCAGAAAGTATGTACTTCTGCCCCTGACCTATCATTTCATAAGACAGCTGCAGGTCTTAACCTAAGCTTAAAAAAAAAAAAAAAAAAAAAAAAAAAAAAAAAAAAAAAATTAATTGCTAAACACTGGAGCACAAATGTACTACACTTAGATTGGAAAATGCTTTTGTTATTTGGCACGGTTATTGCTGTAAATTTCAAAAATAAAAGTTTAGTTAATTTTTTGTAAAGTCATGCCAGGATGGCAATATGGTTGGCTAGAAACATTATGCATTTTGAGAAAAGAAAGGTCAATATTATTAAGTTGTTTAAAAGTTTAGTTAATCGAGATTTGTTTATGTTATATAAGTTTCTTTCTGCCACTGAGTTTGAAAATGTTTTTGTTTCAGGAAGTTCTTTCATTAACACAATTGACAATAAATTGATCATTAATTTTGAGTGATTTAATTTCTTTTTGCCAAACTTTCAACCACTAATTTGGTTGGAAGTTTATTTTGGAAGTCTTCGGTTTTGACTGACCTCTGTGATATGATTTGTTCCTTTATTGCAATTCTTAAAAATCCAAATTTGTATTTTTTTTTTTGGAAATTCTGTTCATTGTGTCTTTAATTAATACTGTTCCTTGGTTTTCTGTATATATTAAATTTCTTAAATTTATGAGTAATTTTTCTGTGTTTAATTTCATGTTTTGTCAATATTTTGTACTTTTTATATTAATAAAAAAAAAAAAAAAAAACCTAAGGGGACATTCGTCATTAATGGGCACAAATCAATTACTTCCTGAATTTAAGGCAGATTCTTTGTTTTCTCTTTCCCTGATGGCCAGACATACCTGCATTAATCAGATTATCCAGGAATGAAAGAGGAAACAAAGGAGATGCCTTAGGTTAAGAAAATAGTGGAGCTGTGAAGAGAGCCCATTAAAAAGAAAAATAAAAAAAGAGAAAACATTTGTAAAGAGGAATGAGATTGTAATGGTGTTTCTAAACCAACTACTTTACTTTGGACTTTTGCAAGATCCAAAGTATCCCTTTAACTGATTCATTAGGAGACATGAAGCAGCCACTAGGTTCAGAAGTTGATCTAGGTTGTTTTCTAAAAACAACTCAACTTTACACACAATAAAATCCTATTTTATATCTAAATAAAAAAATCCCCACCCCAAAAAAGGAAAAAAGCAGGTGTCGGGTAGCTTCGTTTTTTTCTTGTTTATTGAGCAAAACACACACAAAAGAAATGCACAATATATTTCCTTTCTATGCACAATATATTTCTTTTTTTAAAGTTTTCTGACTCATCCTTTCAGAATAATCCAAACAGTCGGAAAACCGTGGACACCTCTGCCAATCTTCCTGCTTCCAACCTTAAAAAAACAGCTAAGTAAACACAGTAACAAACTCTGCCTTAAAGGTGCAAGATCCTATATCTACTTTGACCCAATTAAAAAAAAAAAAACATGACTGTGCTTCAACACCATTGCTGACCAAATTATAATAGTGCAACATCAATATTTTAGACGCTATGAAGTTATTAAACTGTTTCCCAATTATCAATCATAATTGCCATAATTGCTATTCTACTGCCCCTACAAAGAGCCTAATAATGTTCTTCATACTAACGGGATATATATCAAATACTGAGAGCAGCTTGTTGAACATTAGCACCAAACAGTTTGAAAAAATAAGCAAGGGTGGAAGAATTGTAGGCTACTCACCTGACCCACAACAGCAGCTCATCTTGGATGTCTGTTAGTGCAGAAGATCCTGATGTGACTGTATTAACCACAGATCCTCCTTTAAATAAACAGAAGCTGTTAACTCCCCCAACCACATCCTCGTCCTCAGAAAAATTCTATAGCCTAAAAAGGAAATATTCACCTACAACTACTCACACCCTCTAATTATATGGAGGATCAGAGAAAATTCAAAGTTACACAAGTAATCCAAAGAGGGAGCAGTTTTGCCTCAAGGGGTAAACTTTGATGACAGTTGATGGAGACACGTTATAAGGGTGGTGCTGATGCAACTGCAGTTAAAGGACCTGATGGCTAAAATGTATTGAATTCCTGAGAACACAACAGTAACATAATACATTAATATCCATAATTACAGATAGTTGGACATATACAGTTACTGCCTGAGTTATAAAGTGATCTAAATAAGCAGCAACATTAATAAAAAAATAATATACTGTATTAAAAAATAGTTACCCTCATGGTTCTGCCCTTTGTTTGGCTTTCTTTTCCAGTTTCTAGTTTCACTGTGAGTTTGTGTTATGTAGTGGTTTTCTGGCCGTGTCCACCAACTCTGACAGAAGAAACCAGCCATAATGGATTTCACAGAGCCCTGCCTGGAGGACACCAAAGCAAACCTTTTGATAAATATGGGAAATGCACTGGACATGATCTCCTCTCTCAGCCCACCTTGGAAGAGGGTGAGTACGCTGGACCAAATAAAAGACTTTCTTCTCCCTAACCCCACTCTCACTTCCACCTTAGAAATGTCAGGACTATTTGTAGAGTTTGATTGGAACTTCACCACCCAAACCATCACACCTTCTCCTTCCTGCTGAACTGCTATGGCCTCAGCCCCTGCTCCATTGCCGCTGACCCGCATGTGCAGGCACAACCACCGGCGGAAGAACACCATTTCCTCCCCTGCGGGTCGGAATTATGCTGACACTTTCTCCCCGGTGGGTTTGGCCTGCTGCCAGCCTTACTCCACTGCTAAGCCAGGTGTGTTTCCCCAGTGGTCTCAGCCGTCACCTGCTTGATTCCCTGCTGTGACCACCCTTAAGGATTGTTAAACGAGTTACAGCCCTGAGCAGAAGCAGCACAGAATGCGGGCCAAGCTCTGTTTATATTGTGGTGAGGCGGGCCATTTTGTTGCCTCTTGTCCTCTGTTGGGAAAAGCCAGGGTCCACCAGTAGAGAGAGGGCTACTGGTGGACCAGAAGATTTCTCCCTCCTCACCTTGTCTTGTAGAGAATTAATACTACACCAATGATTTAGAATATAGTGGATAAATGTTTCACCATAAGTACATTTGTGTTATAAAGGCCAAAGAGTCCAAAGAGTGTGCAGCAGCATGGATAAAAATAAAACACTGTGCAAGGCCAGGTGCAGCTTTGAAGTTTGAGAGATAAGAGCAGGAGGGAAAAAGACAGGTTATGGACGGGAGACAGAAGTATTGGACTGAGTCCAAGGCTTTTGATACTACAAGGTTGCAGAAATGAGGCCTGTTTGTAAGACATACGCATTGAGAATGGAATATTCAAGGTTGCACAGCCCAGCTGTACTAAATTGTGATATATTGAGTTGTCATATCAAAATAAAACAAAGCGATACGGCACGGTACTGGACGACACAAAAGTGATGTGTTACTGAAATTTTGAGCATCAAGGTTATGCTGACTTTTTTAATGAGTTGTTATGAAAACATAAGTCACACTGGATGAAAGTGTAAAGAAAAGGCTTTGATAGATCAAAGAAAGGCTTTAAAAAAAATGCTCCTCGAGTGAATATAAGTGGGACTGTTTCGGCATGTAAGTCAGATGTTTACCGGTATGCATCTCGGGTGGTTCATCTGTATTTTGCAATAAACCACTCTGGACCTGGACCCAGCTGCCTCTGCCTGATTTTTGATCATTGTTTGAAGACTTTTCAACTGTTTTTTAAAAACTTAGAATTTTTATAAGACTTAGCACCAATTTTGAAGTCGTTGGGAGGACATTTCCACGACAGTCTACTCCTTCCTCCATCTCTGCTGCTAAATAATAGATCCGTCTCCTTATCGGCTCTGATATATTCTGGCTGTGAACGGAATCTAATTGACTCTATTTTTGCTCAACAGATGGGAATAGAGCTTATTCCCCTACATAACCCTCTTCGTGTTTTTGCCTTGGATGGCAGAGATCTGCCCCAAATAACCGATCAGAATACTCCTCTACAGCTAACAGTTTCTGGTAACCACATTGAAAACATCTCTTTTTTTGTTTTCCCTACAACTAACTCAGCTTTAACTTTGGGTTTCGAATGGCTCCAGGCTCATAATCTCTCAGTTAATTGGACCAGCAGACATGTGGACTCATGGTCCGTTTATTGTCACTCAGACTGTCTCAGATCTGCTGTTCCCCCAGGTTTCCAGGTTCAGGACCAGTGAGTCAGACACCATCGATCTCTCCTCCGTCCCTGCCGACTACCACAACCTCTCCCAGGTATTTTGTAAATCCAAAGCCTGTTCTCTGCCTCCCCACAGACCATACGACTGTGCCATAGACCTGCTTCCTGGACCTCCTCCGCCCGGCAGTCGCCTTTTCAACATTTTCAAGCCTGAGAGGGAGGCTATGGAGAAGCACATAAAGAAGTCTCTAGAAACCGGCATAATCCGTCCCTCATCTTCTCCCCTTGGAGCGGGCTTCTTCTTCGTGGCAAAGAAGGACGGATCCCTTTGGCCCTGTATAGACTACAGAGGTTTGAACCAAATTACTGTTAAAAACAAATATCCGTAGCCTCTCTTGTCTTCAGCTTTTGAACCCGTCCAAGGAGCCACAGTTTTCACTAAACTGGACCTCAGAAACGCATACCACCTTCTCCGCATCAGGGAGGGAGACGAATGGAAAACCGCCTTCAGAACTCCCATTGGACACTTTGAGTACCTGGTAATGCCTTTTGGCTTAACTAATGCTCCCACATGCTTCCAGGCTTTGGTCAACGATGTTCTCCGAGATTTTTTGAATATTTTTGTTTTTGTTTATATTGATGACATCCTCATTTTTTTCAAGAACCTTTCTGAGCATAAGATCCATGTCTGCCAGGTCCTCCAACGCCTGCTCGAAAACAAACTATTCGTGAAGGCTGAGAAATGTGAATTTCACAGACCATCTGTTTCCTTCCTTGGTTTTATCTTGAGGGCGGACAGGTAAGACCCACTGAGGAAAAAATTAAGGCTGTTTTGGACTGATTCGCAAGCAGCTCCAACGCTTCCAGGGATTTGCCAAATTCTACAGGTTTATCAGCAACTACAGTCAAACTGCTCTTCCTCTGACAGCCCTGACCTCTTCCAAGGTCGCCTTTGTTTGGTCCCCTGAGGCCGTCTTAAGAAACTTTTTACTAATGCTCATGTTCTCACTCAGCCAGATCTCTCCAGACAGTTTGTAGTGGAGGTGGACGCCTCGGATTCTGGAGTTGGAGCTGTTCTCTCCCAAGTTGCCGGTACTGATAACAAGTTACACCCCTGTGCCTTTTTCTCTCACAGACTCAATCCTGCTGAGAGAAATTATGACGTCGAGATTGACAACCATCCTCACCATCATTGATCGTTTTTTCAAGGCCTGTCATTTAGTCCCTCTGAGAAAACTCCCTACAACTGTGCAGACAGCCCAGCTTCTCGTCAAGCATGTCTTCCGCCTTCATGGTATTCCCCTGGACATTCTGTCTGACCGTGGCCTACAGTTCATAACCCAGGTATGGAGAGGTTTTTGCTCGGCACGTGGGGCCAGGGTCTCTCTCACTTCCTGTTACCACCCCCAATCCAATGGTCAAGTTGAACGAATGAACCAGGAATTGAAAACCAGCCTCAGATGCCTCACTGAAACTGATCCGACTAACTGGAGTAAACTCCTGTCCTGGGCAGAGTATGCTCATAACTCTAGTGTCTCCGCAGCTACTGATCTGTCACTGTTTGAGATCTCCCTAGGATACCAGCCACCACTTTTTCTTCTGAAGAGGCAGACATCGCCGTACCCTCCTTCCAGCAATACATCCGCCACTGCCGGACCTTCTAGAAGCGGACCAGGATGGCCCTGGGAAGGACCTCCCAGCAGAATCAAAGGTGGGCTAATCGCAGGAGGAGGGCTGCCCCTTCCTGTCGCCCGGGCCAGAGAGTCTGGCTCTCCACACATGACATCCCCTTCAAGTCCATGTCTAAGAAGTTGTACTATCAGGGCTCCAGTCTTTGTGTTTGTTTTTTGTGTGTATCTCCCTTCAGGTGGCGCCTGGTTCTGGTCTGCCTCCTCACACACTTGCTGATGGTTACCTCGTTAACGGAGTGCTCTTAAGCTGCTGACTGCCACTACCTCGACGCCAGAGTGTTTGCAAGTTTTTGGTACTCTTGCCAAGCTGAGTTTTCGCTGACTAAGACTGAGTTCTTGTCTACCTGAGTTTTAACTTTGTTTTTAGTCTTTGCCTCTCGGCAGGAAGTCATCCTGCAAACTGGACCTTTTCGGACCTCCACTCCCAGGAGGGATCAACTGAGCCTTAAACTGAGCCAGGGATTCAAACAGGAGGTTTGGATCCAGTCTCCTTGAGAGGATGTTGAAATTACTCTCTGAGCAAGGGAATCATCTTCACTATGACCCGTTCAAGTACAGCAGGAAATCTGAGTGGCAATCAGCGTCTCCGTTCACCTACACCGAGTTCTGGGTAAACCCTGTCCGCCCTCCACCGAATCAGACAAACCCTGGAAAAACAACTCACAGATTGGAGTCAAAGATCCTTCACTTCTCTGGAAACGTGAGTCAACAACCAGATCCTTTTCTTCAAATCAACGAATGAAATTTCCCACTGAGCCTGAACTAATAGTCTGTCTTCCCTTCACCTTCCAGTTCCGGCTGAGCAGAGTTCAGAGCAACACTGCACCGTGCTTAAACTCTTCAATAAAACCTGTTAAACTTTTCAACTGTGTCCCTCTGAATTGGTTTCACTGCATGTGGGTCCGAGCTTTAGATAAAAACATGACAAGGGGAAAGGAGACTGGCACATGGGGTCAACAGAGAGCAACACAAAAAACACAACACTGCCAGCAAACAAATACAATGACACAAAATCATAGTGAAACAAAAAACTTAAAAATAAACCCAAACAAAGGGGAGCACTATGATGGGTTAGGGTTATCAGTGGATGAATACCAGTGATGGGACTAACGGCGTTGAAAGTAACGGCGGTACTAACGCCGTTACCTTTTTTTAGTAACGAGTAATCTAACTAATTACTTTGACTGTAACTATAATGCAGTTACCATTGCAGACACCCCGTTACTGCACGTTACTCAGGTCGCACAATGAACCTTTTTCATGATAGGACTTGTGCGTGCCTTGTCATGAGAGAGGGGAGGATGAGAATGGCTGATGTATAGTGAGATTCCGTCTGTAAGTTGGGTAGGTGGGTGTTTCCGCTGGCGGGTGTTAACGTACAGCACACACCATGGGCGTAGGTTTGCATAGGGACCATAGGGACATGTCCCTACCAAAATTTTGGACGGACCCATTTGTCCCTACCAATAATTGGATGTAAACAACATGTTTATAATTTACTATACAGCAGCCGCTTCTTTTCCTCTCGCAGCTTCTCTGCCTGGTAGCTGCAGCTGCCAGCTCTTTCCTGTCCCTTTCACATAGCAGCGCATCAACTGTGCTGCGCGGTTTAACTCTCTGATTATTCTGCCTTAAGTTCCGCCTTCTCTCTTTCTGATTGCGTGTTTTCTAGTCTGTATGTGCGCGCGGGTGCTTGGAGCACGAAAAAAAAAGACGCTAAAATAAATTAATATTGGGCTACGAAACTAGTCCAAATTAAAAAAAATATTATCTATGCTAAAACAGGCCAAAGCTTCTGATTGGAGTTCTGTAAAGAAGCAGGAGAGAGTTTTTTGATTTGTGGAACTTGAGAAATGTAAGTTAACAACGTTAGGATTTCTTTTATTTTATCTTTTAATCAGATAGCCAAAGGCTCCTTAAAGAAGATCTTTTATGAAATGAAACCAGGTGAAACAGAAACGTTTAAACGTTTCCTTTGGAGGAGTTCTGGATGGAGAATATTGACAGACAAAAACTTTTTTTTTTTTTACTTCTTAAATGCTAAATGTTTACATATTTTTTTACAATCTTGGTATAATTCCTGCTCTAAGTGAGTCGCTCTGTCGGCTAAAGGCACATTTTAGTGGCCCTATACTCCAGTTAACGATTAATCAATTACTAAATTAGTTCACAATTATTTGAATAATTTGTTAATATGATTGTTTCAGCCATAGATAAAATACATGAAATTAGCTACACAGAGTAACTACAGCCCAGATGTACAACTTCTAATATTAATATTTTAAATGCTCAGTGTCAGTTCCTCTTATAGTTCCAGTTCACATGTAAATACAATACATTTATTTTCCGTCCCTTGAATGTATTATTTTGCATGATCCAGAGAGAGCATATTAGATAAAAAAAAATAAGAGTGGGTTTTACCTCTGCACAATTCTCTATCTTCAGAAGAAAACACAGGATAAATCCACATATTATAGACTATATTTGGTTAAATAGACACTGTCTTAGTCGCAGGTAAATTTAAATGCAATCCTTTTCAAAGTGGAAAAAGTCCTAATTCCACATTCATCAGAGCCAGTGATGCTTTAAATATTGATAAACAGCATCTAGTGCATGTAGTGCTTATAAGATTTGTATTAATGTAGCAAGAAATGCTGCTGTTCTCTTTAAACAAAATGAGCCCTGAAGCTCACATTAAGCATAAAAAAGAGCATGCATATTTTTTGCAAAGGACCAATGAAACTGAAAAATAGTGTCCCTACCAAAGTTAAAATCAAACCTACGCCCTTTGCACACACAGAGAGGACTCTAAGAACCTTCACTTCAAACTCAGTGAGGTTGTGGAAACCACCCTTGAGGCCAATGACAAGGTACTTGCAGATTTCTCCATCAAATGTGGCATATACCAAGGATGTCCCTACTACTGTTCTGCATAAGTCTGAACCCCCTCAGCCAAATAATCAACAAGATTGGTTACAGGTACCGACTCAGGAATGGGGTCACCTCCTCTACATGAAGGATATCAGGCTGTATGCTAAGAGTGAGAGAGACATTGACTCTCTGATCCATACCACCCGGATCTTCAGCACAGACATCAGGATGTCATTCGTACTACAGAAGGGCGGTCGGATGGTGACTAAGAGAGGGAAGGTAGTCCACACAGAGGGGGTCTCACTCCCAGAAGGAACAATAGCAGACATTAGCTACGTTTACATGCGCAAAATTTCCCCGATCCGATCCAAACCTTGGTTGATCAGAAATTCAAAATCTCCGTTTACATGGACACTAAATGAAATGATCCGATCATGACGTGTGTATACATGTACCAAGCGTTGGGTCAGATTAAATCTTTTAAGCATGCGCAGAACTTCCTGCCAAACTTGGCAGTTCTGTCTGCGTCTGGTTTTTGGGAGGCCTGACAAACGATGCGCTCGGAGCGAGCGGAAAGAAAAAAGGAGAGAGGAGGAAAAAAGAGCTTGGCAGCGAAATGTCCGAGAGAAAATGTAGAGAATGAGCGATTGAACCGGCGTGGGAGAGCAAGTGGGCTGTAGAGAGAGAAAAGAGGAAGAGGAGGAGGATAAATTCCTGCATCCTGCAGCTTTAAATGAACTTGAGTGTATAAGTCGGCGTTCCTAGACTCCTCCCGCCATGTTGTTCACAGCGAGAGCGAGAGCGACCGGTGGTTTCCTGTTGTTGACAAGGCGGAAAAACGTCACGCTGACGTCGCACACATGCGCAGTGAAGATTATTTTACTCTTTAGATCCGAATGGGTGTTTACATGGACGCCAATCAGAATGGCGATCGGCAAAAACCACCTCTCTCTTTCGGAATTAAATTTATTTCCGATCGGACCGAATCGGATTAGAATCTTCAGTCTGACATGTTTACATGAAACATTTTTGATCTGATCAGGCCTTCAATCCGATTATTTGTGTCCATGTAAACGTAGCTATTGAGCACAGTTACAAGTACCTTGGAATCCCACAAGCAAATTGCAACATCAAAGCGGTAAAAAGGAAAGCTGCTACGGACAAATACCTCCAACGATTAAGGCATGTCCAAAGGAGCCAGCTCAATGGCAAAAATAAGTTTTGGGCAATAAATAGGTACGCTCTACCAGAAATCAGATACCCTGCGGGAATAACAAGCTGGCCAAAGGAGGAGGTACAGGCCACAGATGTTAAGACGCGAAGGCTCCTAACCATCCACAGAGGTTACCACCCTGAATCCAGCACCCTGAGACTGGACCCCAGTCATAAGGAAGGAGGCTGAGGACTAATGAGCGTAAGAGCCACTATCCAGGATGAAACATCCAAGATCCATAAGTACATCAGGGACAAGGCTCCAACAGATGACATCCTCACTGAATGTCACAGACAATGGAGAACAGAAGATGAGGGGCCAGAGACTCAGTCATGGGAGGATCAGCCCCTACATGGGCTGAAGAAGCAAAACATAATCGAAGTGGCAGATATCAGGAAATCCTACCAATGGCTAGACAAAGCCGGACTGAAGGACAGCACAGAGGCACTCATCATGGCTGCACAGGAGCAGGCCCTGAGCACCAGAGCAATCAAGGCCCAGATCTACTACACCAGACAAGACCCCAGGTGCAGACTGTGCAAAGAGGCCCCTGAGACCCTTCGCCAACAGTATCTAAAGCTTTTGAAAAACTGGTTGCTAAACAAATCATTAATCATCTTAATTGCAGCTCTTTAACTTTACACTCAATGCAGTTTGGATTTATGGTTAATCATTCTACAGAGACAGAAACAAGTTATTTTCTGGAAAAGGTTAAATTCAATATGGACAATAAGGATAGTGGGAGCAATCTTTTTAGACCTTCGTAAAGCTTTTGATACAGTTAATCATTCAGTTTTACTGTACAAACTCAGTGCATTTAATTTTTCCTCCAAATTCATTAGCCTCATTAGTTCATACCTTTCATCTCGTTCACAAAGTGTAAGAATTGACCAATATAATTCCACCCCCTTACTATGATCAACTGTTGTTCCACAGGGATCAATTGTAGGTCCAATTATTTTCAGTCTATACATTAATGATTTACCATCTGCGTGTAAGAACTGTGACACTTTAATGTAAGCAGACGACACAGCTTTCTTGGCTTATGGAAAATCCAAGGGCGTAGGTTTGATTTGAACTTTGGTAGGGACACTATCAGTCGGTTGTCATTGGTGCTATGCAATATGCATGTCCTTTTTTATGCACGGTGTGAGGATCCGTACTGATAAGAGGAATTCATTGTTAAAAGAGAAAAGCATCATTTTGCTACATTAATAAAAATTGTATAAGCACTACACTCATAAGATGCTGTTTATGAATGTTTGAAGTATCACCGGCTCCGATGAATATGGAATTAGGACTGTTTTCCACTTTGAAAATGGTTTCATTTGAACGACTAAGAGAGAAGGTAAATACAGTATTTTCTTTTGAAGATATAGAATTGTGCAGAGGTAAACCCCACTCTTATATTTTTACCTACTATTCTCTCTCTGTATCAAGCAAAATAATACATTCATTAAAATATTAACTTCACTATAAAAGCGGAACATCTGGGCTGTAGTTACTCTGTGTCGCCAATTACATGTATTTTATCTGGGACTGAAAAAATGAATCATATTAATTGATTATTTCAATAATCGTCAACTAATTTAGTGATTGATTCATCATTAACCGGAGAATAGAGACTCTAAAACATAATAAAAATGTAAAATATGCCTTTCTCCGACAGAGCAACCCACTTAGATCAGTAATTATACCAAAATTTTAAAAATACAACATATATATAATATATAAGATAAAAAAAATGTTTTTGTCTGTCAATATTCTTCATCCAGAACTCATCAAGAGGAAATATTTTAGTATCACCTGGTTTATTTAGACATCACCTGAAGCACTGAAGGGCAGCTGCTTCACCTACAAGCTGCCCTGCATCATTATTACTGGATATCTGTGTTTCCTATAATCATATAATGTATAAGTGCATTTGTAATAGTAAAGGATTAAATGTAACACAACCTTTTATCATTGTCCTATATTGCTACTGTCTGACTGTTTAAATAGCTCCTTATGTCTATTTTCTTTTTAGTGGCATCATCTACAAACACAACACTGAGAATGAGCCTAAGTGTATTCAAATATAAAATCACTTTTAACAATTATAAAAGTCAATATAACACTATCTTATCTGTAATTTAATAATATCCAAAATAAACAGCCAGATTCAAGCATTTTTACCAGACATTAATGTTTGTACTAAATTACTTATAGACTGTGTGGAAATCTATGTAAGATAAAATCAATGTTAATATTCTTCCTCTGTTTGTTCTTGTCTTTATCCTATTTCTAGAAGTATAAATAGTCAATTAAATTATTATTATTATGTGGAACCCTAATTATGCCTTTAAACGAAAAATAGCAGATCTTTAGACGCCATTTCTTGTTGTTATACTCTATAGAAGAAATAACACCTGCTAATAATTATACCTGAAAGAGTAATCAAAAAATGAAAACAGTAATAGCAACTAAATATCGGTAAAAAGGAAACCCTCACATTTTCTTTCTTAATTGGCTGTGGCTAAGAATCAGAAATGTTGATGGCTTACAGCCTTTATTTGCCCATTTTTCCAGCAGTCTTCAGAACTCCTGGCTGACTCAGAATATTTCGTTTTATAAAAGAAAAAAAAAAGGTTTTTGTTTTTTAGTGCACATGATATTCCTTTTTTTTTTAAATTGGGACTAGTTTTGCAGCCTAATATTAATTGCAGTAACCGCGGCATTTTAGTGTGAATAAATGTTCAATTTTGTGCTCCAAGCATGGACGGACTAGAAAACAGCCTATCAAGGAGAGAGAAGGCGGGACCTAAGGCAGAACAACCAATGAGAGTGGAGTTAAACAGCGCAGCACAGTTCCATGCGCTGCTACGTGAAAGGGACAGGAGAGACCAGGCAGAGGAGCTGCGAGAGGAAAAGAAGCCACTGCTGCAACAACTACTGCTGTAAATTATAAACATGTTGCTCACATCCAATTATTGGTAGGGACAATTAGGTCGGTTCAAAATTTTGGTAGGGACATGTCCCTATGGTCCCTATGCAAACCTACGCCCATGGGAAAATCCACAGAGGAAGTTGCCACAAAACTAACTGAGTGTTGGGATCTGGAGGTCTGTCCACTTTCTCCACCAGAGGGCGTACGAGATCTCCTAGAGCCGGAGCTGATTGCACCACCTGTCGCTCATCTGCTCATCAGGAGATCCGTATTTAAGGAGGCGGAGGACTTCTCTCCAGTGCCAGAGTGTTTGCCAGTAACGGTTAGCAAGCCTGAGCCAACCAGCCTGTCTGAACCTCTGACTCCCTGAGAATCTGAACCTGAACCTGATCTGTTTTCTCCTCTCTGCTTCCTAGATTGAATCTGCTTGAAACCTGAAACCCTGAAGAGTTTCTCTGCCGGTGATCTACCTGTCCGTTCTCAGAAGAACTCTGGAGAACAATTCCTGTCAAAGATCTGCCTGCCTGCTTTCAGAAGATACTGGAAGGAAACTCTAATCTGTGATCTGCCTGCACTCAAATTAAGCTCTGCCTCCGCCCTCAGCCCTCTGCCAGCCGACTAGCCTCTGGACCCTCAAGGTTCCCCCCCTCTGCAGCTCCGCTCAACCACAGAACAGGTATAACCTAGAACATCTGAAAACCTGCAGTAAACTGAGATCATACTTACCTCTCTGTCCTCCTCAGTGGAGAACCCCCTCGTGAGCAGTCAACCTACCAAGGACCGGTTCATATTATTGTACTTCATTGTAAAATAAACCTTTGAACTTTTTCTCTGCCTCTCGAGTGATATCTGCATGTGGGTTAGACGCCTAGATCCCATCATGACACTCTCCTAATTTATTTGAGGCATTTATATGCCAAAGTTCCTAACAAGTAGACTAGTATTTGTAACAGGTGGTACTATGCATCAATACATCAGGAGGTTTCTGAAAACTACAGGTTTTTTAAAAGCACTCAGAAAACGTACTGGTATTATAAACATTTTATTATATTTTATTGTATCTTTGAATACTTCAGTACTTTCAAAAGTGAGTTCTTCAATACTTTTACCTGAGAAGACGTTCGACTGAGTAACTTTTACTTGTAGTTGGGTAAGATTTGACTGTGAGCATCATACTGTTAAGCACTTTTTCTACCACTGTGTTTTTGGGCATTATTATCTGCGGGTGTTACTAGCCCTCTTTGTTAATATTTAGTTTTCAAACATAGCATAAAATTGGATCTTTAATTATTTACTTTTGTATATCGTCAGTGGTATGTTCAAATAGTTCCTTGTGCTTTTCCAGATACATCAGTTTTTTAAGCCTATCTGTTGTAGTGCAGAGTGGATGGACCAAAATAGAGGCTCAAAGGAGTTGTTACAATTAACTGACTTTGAACTAAATAATAAGTTAGACTGAAAGAGCGTCGCTACTCCTGAATGAGGGAACCAAGGAAAACACATGGCAGACTGAGCTTTATTCATGTTAATATGTAGAATAAAGGCAAAGAGAATAAACAGTGAGACATTTTTCACCGTAAGACCACCACCATTTAACACCTGATTAAAATATACAAACATTCTGATTGCAAATAAATAATTCTAGTTAAAAAAGAAAAAGTCATATAAAGAATCTCCAGCTTAGAAAACAAATGTTCTGAAACAGGAACTGGATCTCAGACACCCAAACATCTCACTAACATGTTGGATGAAGGTCAAAGCTTCAACATTCAGATCATTTTAAACGGCTTCCAGTTCACCCTGTTCATCATTCCCACCACCACACGTTGTTAGGAAATCTATGGTTTTGTTGAGTAACAAATCTACCACCTTTTCTCCCAGAGACGGCTTTTTTTTGGCATCAGGTTTTGACAGCTCTTCAAAGGTGGTCTTTAAAGCTTTCGTGAGCAAATCATTGTGATAGTGTCCTTCCTTCACCATCTCAGCGACATCTTTCAGCAGCGCTTCACCCTCTCCAGGGACAGGCTCCTTACTGAATAAATGGATCCTTTTAATTCCAGAAAGCTTCGGGTTCTTTACATCTCCATCATTCTTAGTGACGACAACTATGATGTGAGAACGAGCGTTTTTAAAGCCCTCCTCTAAAGCTTTTAGCACTTTATGATCTTCTATTGTTGCTATTTTTGACTCAAACACCAGGATGATTGCATGAGGACCGGTAGCGCTACCCTTGTCCTCAGGAGAAAGCTTCTTGATGTCCTCCAGAAGCTTTTTTTCCAAACAGTTGTCACCGTTCTTGAAACCAGGAGTATCCAGAACCTTCACCTGCAGCTTTTTACCATCAACTGTGAGACTTTTTGTCTTCAGCTCACACTCTATTGTCCCAGAAGCAATAGTAGATTCTGTCCTGAAACACTTCTCTCCCAGGATGGTGTTACCAGCAGAACTTTTCCCACTTTTTTTCTTACCCAGCAGCAAAATGCGGAGCTCGGATTCTTCTGAGCCTGATGGAGTCAAACACACATTGATGAACAAACGATTAGATGAGACCAAATAAGTGAGCAACATATTTCGCATTTTCACACCAGGAAATAATTTCACTGGCAGCTAACTTATAAAAATGCAGGGAGGCATCTTTCATTTAATACACCTGACTGCAGCTTCAATAAAGAGCAACATTTTACTTTTTGACAGCAAAACAATTTTAAATATATATATGTAATATATATATTATATATAATATATATATTATATGTAATATTGTAATAATATTTGAACATGAAAACCCAAGGGCATTTAAAACTGCCCTTTGAGGCGCTTCCTCTGTCGAAGTATGTTAGAAATACAACAGTGTACAGGAAGGCCTCTTTCCTTTGTGATATAACAAACATCTAAAGTCTGACCTTTTCATTTTAAGGTTTTTAAACAAAACATGGAGTCTAAATGTGGACAAAGATGCTCTAATGATTTTCTCTGTTCTGACTGTTGCAGGAAGCGGTGGCATTTTCCTGCTGCTCTGCTACCCCCCCCCCCCCCCCCCCCCTGCTCTGTCCCTGCTTTGCTGAGTCTTTGTCTTTTCTGAGCTCTCTCTTCTCTTCCCAGCTGGTCCCTCAATGCAATGGATCAAATTTTCTCAACTGGAGGACAGGGTAAAGGGGACCCTTCCTGTCCTTCCAGGACATACTTGATGGGATACACCATGGACTCCTGGAAGGCCTGGAGGATGGTGTGTTTTCCAATGCTGTCAGTGGAGGATGTAGAAAATGTCTAGATGTTTGGATTTGGAGGATACCTGATGTGTCTCCAATTACAGATTGGAAAATGATCAGGCTGCCGCGGCACTCATGGCTTCAGTAAACTGTTCCCCCTCTCAATCTAATGTTTGTTAAAAAGTTGGTTTTTAATTGGAAATACAACAGAACTGAAAACATGTTAGTACATTTTTTAAACATTGTAATGATTGAATAAGAATAAAAGTTTAAAAAAAATACGTCTAAAAGTGTTTTGATCTATTTTGTAGAAATAATTGCCTGTTAGTTTTGAAATGGGGCCCTTGGATAGAAGCCAATGCTGCTTGGGGGACACTTTGGGAACTCCTCTTTTAATGAGTTATAGAAGCTCATTACAGATGACAAGAACAGTTAGAATAGACCTATTATACATTCATAAATAAACACAAACCGATGGATCTTTCTTGGGTTTTGTATAGAAGCCCATTTTACAGTGAGATGTTCATAAAGGAGCTTTCAATTTAAACCTTAACGTTGTGGTCCACGGTTGTGGTCACCGCTCCACAGTGAGGCTATGGGAGCTGACCTATATATGATGTCACCACAGCCAAATATCGGCATGGCACCATTTGGAACGAGGGTTTTACTAACACTGTTCTCCTCTCCACAGTGATTCCATTTCCATTTTCCATTTTCAAATGAATTCTTTGAACGCCTTCTTATTGTTTCGGCTGAATTATTGGGTTTACAGATTCTGTTTCAGTAGGTGTTTCTAAAATTTTCTAATTTATTCTCATTTCTAAACGGATTTTGACTTAGATTGGATTATAAAAAGAAATAGAGAAACCAAAGAATTATTTCACTATTAATTTAATTATCTAATTTATGGCTTGATTGAAGTATTTGACCAAAATATGCTTTATCATTCTTTAAAATCCTCTTAAAAGTTAGATAATCCATGGAACCAAAGGATAAATATTGAGCATAAAAGTGCTGCTGCTTCTAAACACTAAAAAATAACGTTGGCAGAGAACTGATTCCTCAGGGAGATTCATTCTTACCTGGGTTTGCTGGTTTGCTGGTCATCTTTGCCTTCAACAGGGTAACTAATGGTCTCTGATGGGTTCGTCGATGCCTAGGCGTTCTGAATTCTACTGAGTCCTGATTGCTCAATTTATTCTATCCTGTCTGAGGTTCCCTCCCAGTCAACCTTGTCATCTGGCCAATTTGACAGTGTGGTGACAGGCAGGAAAAAAAGTGCCGCCTTTAGCAGCAAACAGGAAACAAAAAACGAAGAACCAGTTTAACACGTTTTATTAAGATTTGCTTAGATCTCACGGCATAGTCACATATTCACAGAGGTACTTTACCAAATCTGAGATGGAAAATGACACTAAAAGTGGAAAAGTGACCTTAAAAGGTCCTGACCGAGCACCCATCAAGGTTTAACATAGAGCAGGGTCTGTCAGCACTGCTCCAACAGTGTCTGTCTGTACGGATGCATTAAAGATTTCAGGGAACATTAAAGGAACTGACCAAACAAAATGAACCATGCAGGCCAACACACTTGCTAGGAAGATCAACCGGTGGACATGTGAGGTTTGAGCCTCAGGACACTCAAAACACTAAGGCCCTGATCTACTAACAGACTGTACAGATCAAACACTGTGCAAAGTTGAAAGTTTGCTCAAAGCTGTTCTGCTAACGAGGTGCAAATGAAATTGTGGGTCTTGATCTGGATTAAGTTAGCATCTTCTGCCTGAGCATTTTGTTAAATATAGATTCTATTGTAACTGCTCATGCAGGTTCCATAGAGGGTGTGGTTGTATCATCTGACCTTCAGCAATACCTGTTGGTCCTCTGGGTAAAAAGAGAGAGTTATCCAATATCCACCTGGCAGTGGGTTAGTTTGGGGGAGCAACAGCTCGGCTTTGAATAGTAATTAGCAAATTCTATTTAATTAGATTCTTTAATCAGGAATTAACTTAATCAATACCAAGTCAGACTTTAAAAACTCTAGTTCTTAATCCTGGCCATCAGGGACCCATACTCTACATGTGGTGCGATAGAAATAAACTAAATGGAAATTCTAATCCAGTTTATTTCAACAGCACTTTACTGAGACAGTTCACCAGATCATCCAGTCAGATTGATTCAAAGTTTTCTATCTAAGGAAAACCAGCTGATTGCATCGACTCATTGACTCTTCAGTAATCCCTCACACTAAGCATGCTTGTAGCAGCCATCTGCAGACTGATCAACACATCAACATCATGAGACTGATATTCCAGGGATGCAAAGCTCTGACTGACTTTTTTGTCCCGGTGTTGCATGAAATTTTGTTCCCCTTGTGTCGGGAGGCGCATTGAAGTCAGAGAGGCAGACATGGAGGATGGGAAGATTTTCACTGAATTTCTGATTTCTCATTAAAAACAGCTCATCATGTCACGGTTGTAACATCCAGTTTAATGAGCAACTGTTGGTTGATAAATTGTAAAATAAATAAATAAATTAGGTCCTTCTTAAAGGAATAGTACACCCAAAACATGATTAGCCTTCATTTTCTACTCACCCCCATGCTGAACAACACTCTGGAGTACTTTTCTGATATCTCAAATGCATCTGGAGATCTGGGAGGCTTCTTGCTGTCTGCTGACATTCAAATAATGGAGGTCCATGGCGCCCGAGACAGAAAGGTCCATAAAAGTCCACAAAAAACGTGTCAATATTCCTCCATACTGCTCGTCCAATGTATTCCAAGTGTCCTGAGTGGGTAGCGTATAATGTGGACAAATTTACTCGAAACAAAGTCATTTAGAATGTTTTTAGAGCATAAACAGTAGTGTATAGGATTTCCTGAAAGCGCGCGCCTGCGCGTTCACGACGCTACGGAAGCCGGCAGACCAAACCAGATGAAAGTGCGCAGTCAACACTTTATTCATCTTTGCAAAGATGAGAACAAGACAATCATAGCAACCCTCACAGCTCTATGTCTCTTCTGATCTAGACAAGGTTTTTCTTACTAACCTGAAACCTGCAAACAGCTGTGAAGGTCCACAAAAACAGTTAAACTAGTTACAGTCAGTTGAAGAAAACAGTAAAATGCTGAACAAACCTGGAGTCTGAGACAGTCTGGCCTCTATTTCAAACAGTCCCTAATAGTCCTAAACACCCTGTTGTGCCATGATCATGTTATTTATACATTGGGAACGCAGCTTGCAAAGATGAATAAATGTAAGAGGATGAAGAGAGCACATCCAGTTAGACACAGTCAGCGAAACAGGACTACACTGGAAAACAGGCCAAGCTCCAACATCTAGAAACAAAGGTGTTGATGGCAGCAGCACAGCTGATATTTCTCTCCAGGATGGAGTCACAGCCAAACAGGAACAGACCAGATGAAGCTACTATGAGAAAAAGCAGAGAGAGCAGAACGTTAGAGATTGAACTAACAGATTCTGCAGAGTGGGAGAATAGAGATAGAATGATGAAAAAGGGGTCCCTATGTCCTCCAGCAGTCTAAGCCTATAGCAGCAGAACTATAGAAATAGCTCAGGATAACCTGACTGGTTAGTCAGGTTATCCTAATCTGCCTGTTTTCCAGTGTAGTCCTGTTTCTCTGACTGTGACTAACTGGATGTGCTCTCTTCATCCTCTGACATGGGAGCTGGCTTGGAGCTCGTCTGCCTGGCTGTGTGTTTCCTGGACGGGGCCGCCTTTGGAGCTGGTTGACAGTTGCCTTTTGTATCTATGCTTCTTTTTCTATGTCTGCTTCTGTCTCCTTGAACCCCAGTGGGCCTCAGCAGATGGCCGCTCACACTGAGCCTGGTTCTGCTGGAGGTTTCTTCCTGTTCAAAGGGAGTTTTTCCTCTCCACTGTCACTACAAGCATGCTTAGTGTGAGGGATTGCTGAAGAGTCAATGAGTCGATGTAATCAGCTGGTTTTCCTTAGATAGAAAACTTTCAATCAATCTGACTGGATGATCTGGTTGAATTGTCTCTGTAAAGTAACATGATATGTGAATTGGCGCTATATAAATAACTGAATTGAATTAGTTTAGTTAAATAAAGGAGATTGATGGTATTTCACTAAGTCAACACTTTATTCATCTTTGCAAAGATGAGAACAAGACAATCATAGCAACCCTCACAGCTCTATGTCTCTTCTGATCTAGACAAGGTTTTTCTAACTAACCTGAAACCTTAAAACAGCTGTGAAGGTCCATAAAAACAGTTAAACTATTTACAGTCAGTTGAAGAAAACAGTAAAATGCTGAACAAACCTGGAGTCTGAGACAGTCTGGCCTCTATTTCAAACAGTCCCTAATAGTCCTAAACACCCTGTTGTGCCATGATCATGTTATTTATACATTGGGAACGCAGCTTGCAAAGATGAATAAAGCTGTTTTCTGTTGTTGTTTTAAACACCAAGATAATTGGTCTTTTCCCAACTTCTGTCCCTTAAGCCTGACTGAAATAAAATCAGTCAGCAAACAGTTTTTTAACTCGCAGAGATTTATAATTATTAGTATTTATAATTTTTCATAGTGATATAAGAGGATAGCAGGACACAGAAATTAACGAGTTCCTGCAAAGATGAGAGAGTAGACTTTCTGATAAAGCCCGTTCTAATGTAAAACAGGACAGATTACTGGATTAAGGACATTTCCAGTTTACTACATGATATCACACATAATGATTTTTGAGAATTTGCCAACAGTTGCTCTTTATTTCCCAAAGATATGAGAGAAGGAGAGGAGAGAATGGAGATTTCAGCTGCCTGAAATAATCTGTTTCCCCTTCATAAGATGGGAAGAAATTCATTTACCTGCAAGTCTTTAACTGTGTTTATTCTTCTCTTCACCAAAAACAAACTCTGTGGATTTGGTGACATTTGATCATTATTTGCCAGAGTTATCAGAGGGGAACCATCATATATATTTCAGCCACCTGATATAATCCGTTCCTCCTTTGATGATCTTTATGAAATTTATTTAGATGTTTATCTAACAATTAACAAATATTCCAAATAAGTTCAAACCAAATGTCTGGAGCAATGCTACTGCAGACATTTTGAATTGAGAATTGAAAATACATTTCATAAAGATCATCAAACCAACAGTCATATTTATTTTAACTATTTTGGATTTCAAAATATAAAATAATTAATGTTTCAAACATGATATAGAAAAAACACAGTTTCAAAATTCACAGAATTTGTTTTTTTTCCCCATGTAATGTGGGGATAACTCTGGCAAATAATGATCAAATGTCACCAAATCCACAGAGTTTGTTGATGAAGAGAGAAATAAACACAGTTAAAGACTTGCAGATAGAATAATTTCTTCCCATGTTATGGAGGAGGAATTCTTATATGTGATACAAGAAATTTCTTTAACCCAATAATCTGTCATATTTTACATTAGAACAGGATTTAGCAGAAAGTCTACAATCTCCTCTTAACCCTCTAGATCCTCCCCTGTGGCCCCGTCCAGGAAACACACAGCCAGGCAGACGAGCTCTGAGCCAGCTCCCATGTCAGAGGATGAAGAGAGCACATCCAGTTAGTCACAGTCAGAGAAACAGGACTACACTGGAAAACAGGCCAAGCTCCAACATCTAGAAACAAAGGTGTTGATGGCAGCAGCACAGCTGATATTTCTCTCCAGGATGGAGTCACAGCCAAACAGGAACAGACCAGATGAAGCTACTATGAGAAAAAGCAGAGAGAGCAGAACGTTAGAGATTGAACTAACAGATTCTGCAGAGTGGGAGAATAGAGATAGAATGAAGCAGAATGATGAAAAAGGGGTCCCTATGTCCTCCAGCAGTCTAAGCCTATAGCAGCAGAACTATAGAAATAGCTCAGGATAACCTGACTGGTTAGTCAGGTTATCCTAATCTGCCTGTTTTCCAGTGTAGTTTCCTTTAGCTAACCAATGAGTGTTTGCGTTCTATGACTCATCCAATCACACTAGTTTTCACTAGATGTGGGTGGAGCCAATGATCTGCATTGGATGGAGCACATGACGGGAAATAAAGATTTAGAAACATTAAACCGAAGCCAAGAGTAACGAGTAAGGTTTGATTTAAAAATGTAAGGAATAGAAAGTTCAGATACTTGTGTGAAAATGTAATGAGTAGAAGTGTTTAGGTCTAATAATCTACTATTCTAGAACAAATTCCCAGAAAACTGTAACAGCACTAAAACCCTCCATTATAGGAAAAGAGTGATCAACTTTGTAAACCAGTTAAATAAAGGAGATTGATGGTAATTAATTCAGTCAACGCTATTTTTCTTTGCAAATACAACAACAATCATAGCAGCCCTCACAGCTCTATGTCTGTTCTGATCTAGACAAGGTTTTTCTAACTAACCTGAAACCTGCAAACAGCTGTGAAGGTCCACAAAAACAGTTAAACTAGTTACAGTCAGTTGAAGAAAACAGTAAAATGCTGAACAAACCTGGAGTCTGAAACAGTTTGGCCCCTATTTCAAACAGTCCCTAATAGTCCTAAACCAACCCCCCCACCCCCCGACTCAGACACTGTGTAACCCTGCAGGTGTAGGACGGCCTGAGCAGATACTTTATATTAAAAGAAAATTTAAATCAGCTCTCAGGATTCATATTAGAAGGGATTTGATAGGAAATTGATTTGTCTGATTTCACCCTGAGTTACTTGAAAAGATGCATATTTGTTTTACCTTTGACCGATTTATTTAGGCTAATAAATGAAGCAGTATTAGAGAGTTCTTATTCCACCTTTTCCTTTCCTGCCTATATCACTACCATATACTTTCCTCTCTGTTCATTTCAGATGTGTGTTTTTTTCATGTCAGATGCCTTCTTTGTCTGCTAAGGCTGTTTTTGCTTAAGGCTGATTAATGGTATATATGTGAGTTTAAGTACTGCTTAGTACAGTGGAATGCATTCCACATTTTTTTCTGTCGGCCCATCCCCTGTGCTTTAACCTGAGGCTGAGCTCCTCTTAGATATGAAAAAAACAACCATTTCTGGGAAGCTCAATGCCTGATGCTCTGTACATGTTGGGAACTGTACCTCAATAATTTCTGACAAATGCACTAGATCAAAGTCAGGTCCTGGGAGAAGGATGTTCAGTGTTGCTCAAAAGTTCTAGAGAAATGCGTCTGCCTCTGGTTGGAAGATAAACAGTTAAATAAAAGAAAACTTTGAATATTATTAGGTAATGACGTTGTTGGCACAGATCAGTTCCTCTGTGGTTATTCCTAGGAGGACAAACAGCAGGTCTCAGCACTGACTCTCTGTTTTACGATGAATATGAAAAATTTAAAGCATTTTCATAAAACAGCAAAACATCAATAGTTGATTAATTTCTTACAAAGCTGAAAGCTTCAATTTCAATGTATTTCAAAGCCATCTGCACTGGATGAGGTGAATCCTCCTCCCAAAAAACTATAAGAAACCGTCCAACTGTTTTAGGAAAGCCTGTCAGTTTTGTGGGATGTTATCAGAAAAAAGGTCTTTATCAACAAGAACCAGTTTAATATGCTGGTGAAGAATCTCAGTCAACCAGGTTATAGTCACTCCAAAAAGTTACAAACAAAACCACAGGACTTTTTTCCAAGTTTGAAGAAGTTTTGCTTCCGATCCAGGAAGCTTTCTCAATTCAAAATGTCTGTCAGGTGTTGATGGTGGAGGAGCTGTAGGTGTTGATGGTGGAGCAGCTGCAGGTGTTGATGGTGGAGGAGCTGTAGGTGTTGATGGTGGAGGAGCTGTAGGTATTGATGGTGGAGGTGCTGAAGGTGTTGATGGTGGAGTAGCTGCGGGTGATGATGGTGGAGGAGCTGCAGGTGTTGATGGTGGAGGAGCTGCAGGTGTTGATGGTGGAGCAGCTGCAGGTGTTGATGGTGGAGGAGCTGCAGGTGTTGATGGTGGAGGAGCTGCAGGTGTTGATGGTGGAGCAGCTGTAGGTGTTGATGGTGGAGGAGCTGCAGGTGTTGATGGTGGAGCAGCTGCAGGTGTTGATGGTGGAGCAGCTGTAGGTGTTGATGGTAGAGGAGCTGTAGGTATTGATGGTGGAGGTGCTGAAGGTGTTGATGGTGGAGTAGCTGCGGGTGATGATGGTGGAGGAGCTGCAGGTGTTGATGGTGGAGGAGCTGTAGGTATTGATGGTGGAGGTGCTGAAGGTGTTGATGGTGGAGTAGCTGCGGGTGATGATGGTGGAGGAGCTGCAGGTGTTGATGGTGGAGGAGCTGCAGGTGTTGATGGTGGAGCAGCTGCAGGTGTTGATGGTGGAGGAGCTGCAGGTGTTGATGGTGGAGGAGCTGCAGGTGTTGATGGTGGAGCAGCTGTAGGTGTTGATGGTGGAGGAGCTGCAGGTGTTGATGGTGGAGCAGCTGCAGGTGTTGATGGTGGAGCAGCTGTAGGTGTTGATGGTAGAGGAGCTGTAGGTGTTGATGGTGGAGCAGCTGCAGGTGTTGATGGTGGAGGAGCTGCAGGTGTTGATGGTGGAGCAGCTGTAGGTGTTGATGGTGGAGGAGCTGCAGGTGTTGATGGTGGAGGAGCTGCAGGTGTTGATGGTGGAGCAGCTGTAGGTGTTGATGGTGGAGGAGCTGCAGGTGTTGATGGTGGAGCAGCTGTAGGTGTTGATGGTGGAGGAGCTGTAGGTGTTGATGGTGGAGCAGCTGCAGGTGTTGATGGTGAAGGAGCTGCAGGTGTTGATGGTGGAGCAGCTGCAGGTGTTGATGGTGAAGGAGCTGCAGGTGTTGATGGTGAAGGAGCTGCAGGTGTTGATGGTGGAGCAGCTGCAGGTGTTGATGGTGGAGCAGCTGTAGGTGTTGATGGTAGAGGAGCTGTAGGTGTTGATGGTGGAGCAGCTGCAGGTGTTGATGGTGGAGGAGCTGCAGGTGTTGATGGTGGAGCAGCTGTAGGTGTTGATGGTGGAGGAGCTGCAGGTGTTGATGGTGGAGGAGCTGCAGGTGTTGATGGTGGAGCAGCTGTAGGTGTTGATGGTGGAGGAGCTGCAGGTGTTGATGGTAGAGCAGCTGCAGGTGTTGATGGTGAAGGAGCTGCAGGTGTTGATGGTGGAGCAGCTGTAGGTGTTGATGGTGGAGGAGCTGTAGGTGTTGATGGTGGAGGAGCTGTAGGTGTTGATGGTGGAGCAGCTGCAGGTGTTGATGGTGAAGGAGCTGCAGGTGTTGATGGTGGAGCAGCTGCTGGTGTTGATGGTGGAGGAGCTGTAGGTGTTGATGGTGGAGCAGCTGCAGGTGTTGATGGTGGAGGAGCTGCAGGTGTTGATGGTGGAGGAGCTGCAGGTGTTGATGGTGGAGGAGCTGTAGGTGTTGATGGTGGAGCAGCTGCAGGTGTTGATGGTGGAGGAGCTGCAGGTGTTGATGGTGGAGCAGCTGCAGGTATTGATGGTGGAGGAGCTGCAGGTGTTGATGGTGGAGGAGCTGTAGGTGTTGATGGTGGAGCAGCTGCAGGTGTTGATGGTGGAGGAGCTGTAGGTGATGATGGTGGAGGAGCTGCAGGTGTTGATGGTGGAGGAGCTGTAGGTGTTGATGGTGGAGGAGCTGTAGGTGTTGATGGTGGAGCAGCTGCAGGTGTTGATGGTGAAGGAGCTGCAGGTGTTGATGGTGGAGCAGCTGTAGGTGTTGATGGTGGAGGAGCTGCAGGTGTTGATGGTGGAGCAGCTGTAGGTGATGATGGTGAAGGAGCTGTAGGTGTTGATGGTGGAGGAGCTGCAGGTGTTGATGGTGGAGGAGCTGCAGGTGTTGATGGTGAAGGAGCTGCAGGTGTTGATGGTGGAGCAGCTGTAGGTGTTGATGGTGGAGGAGCTGCAGGTGTTGATGGTGGAGCAGCTGTAGGTGTTGATGGTGGAGCAGCTGCAGGTGTTGATGGTGGAGGAGCTGCAGGTGTTGATGGTGGAGCAGCTGCAGGTGTTGATGGTGGAGGAGCTGCAGGTGTTGATGGTGGAGCAGCTGCAGGTATTGATGGTGGAGGAGCTGTAGGTATTGATGGTGGAGGAGCTGTAGGTGTTGATGGTGGAGCAGCTGTAGGTGTTGATGGTGGAGGAGCTGCAGGTGTTGATGGTGGAGCAGCTGCAGGTGTTGATGGTGGAGCAGCTGTAGGTGTTGATGGTGGAGGAGCTGCAGGTGTTGATGGTGGAGCAGCTGTAGGTGATGATGGTGAAGGAGCTGTAGGTGTTGATGGTGGAGGAGCTGCAGGTGTTGATGGTGGAGCAGCTGCAGGTATTGATGGTGGAGGAGCTGCAGGTGTTGATGGTGGAGGAGCTGCAGGTGTTGATGGTGGAGCAGCTGCAGGTGTTGATGGTGGAGGAGCTGTAGGTGTTGATGGTGGAGCAGCTGCAGGTGTTGATGGTGGAGCAGCTGTAGGTGTTGATGGTGGAGGAGCTGCAGGTGTTGATGGTGGAGCAGCTGTAGGTGATGATGGTGAAGGAGCTGTAGGTGTTGATGGTGGAGGAGCTGCAGGTGTTGATGGTGGAGGAGCTGCAGGTGTTGATGGTGGAGGAGCTGCAGGTGTTGATGGTGGAGCAGCTGTAGGTGTTGATGGTGGAGGAGCTGCAGGTGTTGATGGTGGAGGAGCTGTAGGTGTTGATGGTGGAGGAGCTGTATGTGTTGATGGTGGAGGAGCTGCAGGTGTTGATGGTGGAGGAGCTGCAGGTGTTGATGGTGGAGGAGCTGTAGGTGTTGATGGTGGAGCAGCTGCAGGTGTTGATGGTGGAGGAGCTGTAGGTGATGATGGTGGAGGAGCTGCAGGTGTTGATGGTGGAGGAGCTGTAGGTGTTGATGGTGGAGGAGCTGTAGGTGTTGATGGTGGAGCAGCTGTAGGTGTTGATGGTGGAGGAGCTGCAGGTGTTGATGGTGGAGGAGCTGTAGGTGTTGATGGTGGAGCAGCTGCAGGTGTTGATGGTGGAGGAGCTGCAGGTGTTGATGGTGGAGCAGCTGTGGGTGTTGATGGTGGAGGAGCTGCAGGTGTTGATGGTGGAGCAGCTGCAGGTATTGATGGTGGAGGAGCTGTAGGTATTGATGGTGGAGGAGCTGCAGGTGTTGATGGTGGAGCAGCTGCAGGTGTTGATGGTGGAGGAGCTGTAGGTGTTGATGGTGGAGCAGCTGCAGGTGTTGATGGTGGAGGAGCTGCAGGTGTTGATGCTGGAGCAGCTGCAGGTGTTGATGGTGGAGGAGCTGCAGGTGTTGATGGTGGAGGAGCTGTAGGTGTTGATGGTGGAGGAGCTGTAGGTGTTGATGGTGGAGGAGCTGTAGGTGTTGATGGTGGAGGAGCTGTAGGTGTTGATGGTGGAGGAGCTGCAGGTGTTGATGGTGGAGCAGCTGTAGGTGTTGATGGTGGAGGAGCTGCAGGTGTTGATGGTGGAGGAGCTGCAGGTGTTGATGGTGGAGGAGCTGTAGGTGTTGATGGTGGAGGAGCTGTAGGTGTTGATGGTGGAGGAGCTGTAGGTGTTGATGGTGGAGCAGCTGTAGGTGTTGATGGTGGAGGAGCTGCAGGTGTTGATGGTGGAGCAGCTGTAGGTGTTGATGGTGGAGGAGCTGCAGGTGTTGATGGTGGAGCAGCTGCAGGTATTGATGGTGGAGGAGCTGTAGGTGTTGATGGTGGAGCAGCTGCAGGTGTTGATGGTGGAGGAGCTGCAGGTGTTGATGGTGGAGCAGCTGTGGGTGTTGATGGTGGAGGAGCTGCAGGTGTTGATGTTGGAGCAGCTGCAGGTATTGATGGTGGAGGAGCTGTAGGTATTGATGGTGGAGGAGCTGTAGGTGTTGATGGTGGAGCAGCTGTAGGTGTTGATGGTGGAGGAGCTGCAGGTGTTGATGGTGGAGCAGCTGCAGGTATTGATGGTGGAGCAGCTGCAGGTATTGATGGTGGAGGAGCTGCAGGTGTTGATGGTGGAGGAGCTGCAGGTGTTGATGGTGGAGCAGCTGCAGGTGTTGATGGTGGAGGAGCTGTAGGTGTTGATGGTGGAGCAGCTGCAGGTGTTGATGGTGGAGCAGCTGTAGGTGTTGATGGTGGAGCAGCTGTAGGTGTTGATGGTGGCGCAGCTGTAGGTGTTGATGGTGGAGGAGCTGCAGGTGTTGATGCTGGAGCAGCTGCAGGTGTTGATGGTGGAGGAGCTGCAGGTGTTGATGGTGGAGGAGCTGTAGGTGTTGATGGTGGAGGAGCTGTAGGTGTTGATGGTGGAGGAGCTGCAGGTGTTGATGGTGGAGCAGCTGTAGGTGTTGATGGTGGAGGAGCTGCAGGTGTTGATGGTGGAGGAGCTGCAGGTGTTGATGGTGGAGGAGCTGTAGGTGTTGATGGTGGAGGAGCTGTAGGTGTTGATGGTGGAGGAGCTGTAGGTGTTGATGGTGGAGCAGCTGTAGGTGTTGATGGTGGAGGAGCTGCAGGTGTTGATGGTGGAGCAGCTGTAGGTGTTGATGGTGGAGGAGCTGCAGGTGTTGATGGTGGAGCAGCTGCAGGTATTGATGGTGGAGGAGCTGTAGGTATTGATGGTGGAGGAGCTTTAGCAGCTGCAGGTGTTGATGGTGGAGCAGCTGCAGGTGTTGATGGTGGAGGAACTGTAGGTGATGATGGTGGAGCAGCTGCAGGTGTTGATGGTGGAGGAGCTGTAGGTGATGATGGTGGAGGAGCTGCAGGTGTTGATGGTGGAGGAGCTGTAGGTGTTGATGGTGGAGCAGCTGCAGGTGTTGATGGTGGAGGAGCTGTAGGTGATGATGGTGGAGGAGCTGCAGGTGTTGATGGTGGAGGAGCTGTAGGTGTTGATGGTGGAGGAGCTGTAGGTGTTGATGGTGGAGGAGCTGTAGGTGTTGATGGTGGAGGAGCTGCAGGTGTTGATGGTGGAGAAGTTGTAGGTGTTGATGGTGGAGGAGCTGCAGGTGTTGATGGTGGAGGAGCTGCCGGTGTTGATGGTGGAGGAGCTGTAGGTGTTGATGGTGGAGGAGCTGCAGGTGTTGATGGTGGAGGAGCTGTAGGTGTTGATGGTGGAGGAGCTGTAGGTGTTGATGGTGGAGGAGCTGTAGGTGTTGATGGTGGAGGAGCTGTAGGTGTTGATGGTGGAGGAGCTGTAGGTGATGATGGTGGAGGAGCTGCAGGTGTTGATGGTGGAGGAGCTGTAGGTGTTGATGGTGGAGGAGCTGTAGGTGTTGATGGTGGAGGAGCTGTAGGTGTTGATGGTGGAGGAGCTGTAGGTGATGATGGTGGAGGAGCTGCAGGTGTTGATGGTGGAGGAGCTGCCGGTGTTGATGGTGGAGGAGCTGTAGGTGATGATGGTGGAGGAGCTGCAGGTGTTGATGGTGGAGGAGCTGTAGGTGTTGATGGTGGAGGAGCTGTAGGTGTTGATGGTGGAGGAGCTGTAGGTGTTGATGGTGGAGGAGCTGCAGGTGTTGATGGTGGAGGAGCTGCCGGTGTTGATGGTGGAGGAGCTGTAGGTGATGATGGTGGAGGAGCTGCAGGTGTTGATGGTGGAGGAGCTGTAGGTGTTGATGGTGGAGGAGCTGTAGGTGTTGATGGTGGAGGAGCTGTAGGTGTTGATGGTGGAGGAGCTGTAGGTGATGATGGTGGAGGAGCTGTAGGTGTTGATGGTGGAGGAGCTGTAGGTGATGATGGTGGAGGAGCTGTAGGTGTTGATGGTGGAGGAGCTAGGTGTTGATGGTGGAGGAGCTGCAGGTGTTGATGGTGGAGGAGCTGCAGGTGATGATGGTGGAGGAGCTGTAGGTGTTGATGGTGGAGGAGCTGCAGGTGTTGATGGTGGAGGAGCTGTAGGTGTTGATGGTGGATGTGCTGCAGGTGTTGATGGTGGAGGAGCTGCAGGTGTTGATGGTGGAGGAGCTGTAGGTGTTGATGGTGGAGGAGCTGCAGGTGTTGATGGTGGATGTGCTGCAGGTGTTGATGGTGGAGGAGCTGCAGGTGTTGATGGTGGAGGAGCTGTAGGTGTTGATGGTGGAGGAGCTGCAGGTGTTGATGGTGGATGTGCTGTAGGTGTTGATGGTGGAGGAGCTGTAGGTGTTGATGGTGGAGGAGCAGCAGGTGTTGATGGTGGAGGAGCTCTAGGTGATGATGGTGGAGGAGCTGCAGGTGTTGATGGTGGAGTAGCTGCGGGTGATGATGGTGGAGGAGCTGTAGGTGTTGATGGTGGAGGAGCTGCAGGTGTTGATGGTGGAGGAGCTGCAGGTGATGATGGTGGAGGAGCTGTAGGTGTTGATGGTGGAGGAGCTGTAGGCGTTGATGGTGGAGGAGCTGCAGGTGTTGATGGTGGAGGAGCTGCAGGTGATGATGGTGGAGGAGCTGTAGGTGTTGATGGTGGAGGAGCTGTAGGTGTTGATGGTGGAGGAGCTCTACGTGATGATGGTGGAGGAGCTGTAGGTGTTGATGGTGGAGGAGCTGCAGGTGTTGATGGTGGAGGAGCTGTAGGTGATGATGGTGGAGCAGCTGCAGGTGTTGATGGTGGAGGAGCTGTAGGTGTTGATGGTGGAGCAGCTGCAGGTGTTGATGGTGGAGGAGCTGTAGGTGATGATGGTGGAGCAGCTGCAGGTGTTGATGGTGGAGGAGCTGTAGGTGTTGATGGTGGAGTAGCTGCAGGTGTTGATGGTGGAGGAGCTGTAGGTGTTGATGGTGGAGGAGCTGTAGGTGTTGATGGTGGAGCAGCTGTAGGTGTTGATGGTGGAGGTGCTGCAGGTGTTGATGGTGGAGGAGCTGCAGGTGTTGATGGTGGAGGAGCTCTAGGTGATGATGGTGGAGGAGCTGCAGGTGTTGATGGTGGAGTAGCTGCGGGTGATGATGGTGGAGGAGCTGTAGGTGTTGATGGTGGAGTAGCTGCGGGTGATGATGGTGGAGGAGCTGTAGGTGTTGATGGTGGAGGAGCTGCAGGTGTTGATGGTGGAGGTGCTGCAGGTGTTGATGGTGGAGGAGCTGCAGGTGTTGATGGTGGAGGAGCTGCAGGTGTTGATGGTGGAGGTGCTGCAGGTGTTGATGGTGGAGGAGCTGCAGGTGTTGATGGTGGAGGAGCTCTAGGTGATGATGGTGGAGGAGCTGCAGGTGTTGATGGTGGAGTAGCTGCAGGTGATGATGGTGGAGGAGCTGTAGGTGTTGATGGTGGAGTAGCTGCAGGTGTTGATGGTGGAGGAGCTCTAGGTGATGATGGTGGAGGAGCTGCAGGTGTTGATGGTGGAGGAGCTGCGGTTGATGATGGTGGAGGAGCTGTAGGTGTTGATGGTGGAGGAGCTGCGGTTGATGATGGTGGAGCATCTCTCAGATCTTCTGGATCCAATCTACTCTGCAAAACCAGAACCAAACACGGAGAAGCAGTGTTTAGGTCTAATAATCTACTATTCTAGAACAAATTCCCAGAAAACTGTAACAGCACTAAAACCCTCCATTATAGGAAAAGAGTGATCAACTTTGTAAACCAGTTAAATAAAGGAGATTGATGGTAATTAATTCAGTCAACGCTATTTTTCTTTGCAAATACAACAACAATCATAGCAGCCCTCACAGCTCTATGTCTGTTCTGATCTAGACAAGGTTTTTCTAACTAACCTGAAACCTGCAAACAGCTGTGAAGGTCCACAAAAACAGTTAAACTAGTTACAGTCAGTTGAAGAAAACAGTAAAATGCTGAACAAACCTGGAGTCTGAAACAGTTTGGCCCCTATTTCAAACAGTCCCTAATAGTCCTAGACCAACCCCCCCACCCCCCGACTCAGACACTGTGTAACCCTGCAGGTGTAGGACGGCCTGAGCAGATACTTTATATTAAAAGAAAATTTAAATCAGCTCTCAGGATTCATATTAGAAGGGATTTGATAGGAAATTGATTTGTCTGATTTCACCCTGAGTTACTTGAAAAGATGCATATTTGTTTTACCTTTGACCGATTTATTTAGGCTAATAAATGAAGCAGTATTAGAGAGTTCTTATTTCAACTTTTCTTTTCCTGCCTATATCACTACCATATACTTTCCTCTCTGTTCATTTCAAATGTGTGTTTTTTTTCATGTCAGATGCCTTCTTTGTCTGCTAAGGCTGTTTTTGCTTAAGGCTGATTAATGGTATATATGTGAGTTTAAGTACTGCTGAGTACAGTGGAATGCATTCCACATTTTTTTCTGTCGGCCCATCCCCTGTGCTTTAACCTGAGGCTGAGCTCCTCTTAGATATGAAAAAAACAACCATTTCTGGGAAGCTCAATGCCTGATGCTCTGTACATGTTGGAACTGTACCTCAATATTTCTGACAAATGCACTAGATCAAAGTCAGGTCCTGGGAGAAGGATGAAGTTCAGTGTTGCTCAATAGTTCTAGAGAAATGCGTCCCGCCTCTGGTTGGAAGATAAACAGTTAAATAACAGAAATTTGAA